>NC_062568.1:210917064-211217064 GCF_022837055.1 Prionailurus viverrinus | reverse complement strand
CGTAACTAAGCACCAGAGGATTCTACAGAGCCACGCCCTTGCTTGGGTAGGCTTATGGGCCATGACAAGAAAGTCTCGATGCAGTTGTTATATTTTAAAAAGACAACCCCTCTTAGCCAGGATGATCAAACATCCTTCCAAACACCAAGGCTCCGGATGGAATAAATGCAAGCGGGGGCCAGGTCGAAGACGCTGGCATGACTGGGGACGGTGCACTAGAAAGCGTGAAAGCACTCATCCGAAATATGCATCCCTAGGCTACGGCTCTTGGTCTCGTGGGATACGTTTGAGAAGCTGACCTACTCCCTCATTGCACGGAGCCCCTGCATTATTAGACCTGCCCAGGGCCCTGGGGGGACCCAGAGGCAGAGAGAACACTTCCTTTCCCCCACAGGAAGGGGGGCAGAAACATCGGCCGCTGGGGCCTGGCAGCCGGTCGCAGTGTTTACTGAGAAAGGGGACAAACGCATCCTGATGTCATAGGGATATGGAGCTGGAAGGCGCCACGGGGATTAGCCATCGAGCTCACCGACCTGCCAACTGTTTGCTTTTATGGGGGTGCCATTTGTTTTGGTTGATGCTCTTTTTCCCCTCAAATGAAATCTTATGCGGAGGGTACATTTGGAAAGAGATCGAGGCTGGCCGCCCAGGTGGAAGTCGGGAGGGCTGTCTCTCTCCCCTGCACAGATGAGGAAGAGAGGCTCGGGGACAAGATGGGTCTTTCTCGGGTCGCACAGTTAACAACGGACTTGACACTAACCCCAGGTCCATGAACTCTCTGTCCAGTGCTCTTCGAACCTACCACAGTGAGCATGTGGAATACACAAGACACAACTCCCCTGTGTTCTCTGGCCCATCACCAACCGGCTCTCTGCTGAGACACAGACTTTCTGTCTTCATTTTCTTCCATTCTAAGCTACTAATCACCTACCAGCTGCCATGCCAACAGATGAAAAGTATCTCATATTTTTATGGTTTCTATAGTATGCAAGCACTAATGCAGAATACCCAACAGCACCACTTTGGTGACAAGAGACACAAATTCACAAGGGCTTCAGCAAGGAAAGATCATCTGATGGCTTGTGTACCTGTACCAGCTAGGGACTCAATCTACAATTTCAGGGCCCCGTGTCTCTTTTCCTGCACCCCTCTCCCCCCATCTCCTCATCTCCCCTTTCTATATTTTTTTTTCTTTCTCTCTCCCCATCTGCCTTCTCCATTCCCTTCATTTCATTTTGTGCCCAGACACTTACCTCATGGTGGCATAGTGGCTGCCAACACTCCAGGCTTCCATCTCCACGGCTCCAGGAAGAGAGGTTCCATCCTCCAAGTGATTCCTACAGAAACCCTGGGCCCAACTTGATTGGCACAAACCTGACCATCTTCCCATCAATGGGCCCACTTCTGTGGCCAAGGGGACTGGAAATGCTGTCCCCCATGCGTGGGACATTCCCATGCCATCCCCTGGCACTGGGGTGAGGCTGGCTCCAGCCAAAGCACACGGAGGTCAAGTGGAGGGAGGTTGGCTCCCAGGGGATGTGGTTTTACTGCTACGACGAAAAGCAAAGGCAAAGTCGAACAGGCAAACAGTGTTACATATTACAATCTATCTTCTGTGCTAAATTCTTAAGAAAATGTCAGGATATCAGAGAGATCATTTATTTAAAGAAAACGGAAATGCAATGTTTAATTTTCAATGTAATCCTTCAAAGAATTAAATAAGAATCAAAAAGCCAAATTCCAGAGATGTTCATAATCACGCTATTTAAATAGTGAAACAATGGTCCTACCACGGCTGGACATTTAGTTAAGTAAATCATGGTACATCCTGCTAATGCAACATTATGCGGCTTTTAAAGTGATAATTATGAGACTAGCAATGGGGAAAATGCCTCTGAGAGAAAGTAAAGTGAAACCATAAAACGAATCGTATCTCCGCTGCGTTACACGACTACCAAAATACTCGATGCTTGGGCGAACACTGGAAGGGGATATACAAAAATGAGGAAACTTGCGTTTGTTGGCCTGGCAAGCTGGTGGATGATCTTGCATGTTCTCAGTAGCTCCGATAAGAAAAACATCTCAGATGAATGAATCCAGTACGACGGAACCCTTCTCCTGGCTGGCGAGCTTGCTAGGAGGGCTCTGGCAGGCTCCACCCAGACCCTGTTCTCTCCCCACCAGAGCTCCCCTCTCCATCACCAGAAGGAGAAGCTGGGGCCCGGCACCATGCGTTAGCATGAAGGCAGGTAGGTCTGGAGGCCAGCCACAAAAAATGAGGTGTCCTTGTAAGTGGGTAGAACGTGACTGTGGGATGTGTGCTGGGTTGTGGAGTGTCCCCCCATTCGTACCCTTCCCAGAACCTCAGACTGTGACCGTATTTGGAAATACAGTCATTGCAGAGGTAACCAGTTAGGATGAGGTCCTGCTGGGGTAGGGTGGGCCCTTAATCCAAGATGCCTGGTGTCCTCATGACCAAGAGATGCAGACGTGCAGGAAAGAAGCCCATGGGATGACAGAGGCAGAGACGGAAGGGACACATCTGTAAGCCAAAAGATGCTAGCTGCCACCAGAAGCTGGAAGTTGCATGGAAGGATTCTTTCCTGCAAATTCCTGGGAAGCAGGACCCTGCCAACGCTTTGATTTCTGACTTCCAGAACCGGGAGACAATACATTTCTGTTGCTTTAAGCACCACCCCCCCGCCCTCCCCCTGCCTCCATCCGTGGTTTTCTTAGTGGCCCCATGACAATAAAACAGGTGCAACATCCAGGAATTCAGACAGGTGGGGGCCCCTGTCAACTCTGCCAGAAGCCACTGGAAGGGGGCTCCCGGTTGGACCATAGAAGGGAGCTGGCAAGGCAGAGCCTGGTTCTGGGGAGGCTGGGTCGCCAGGCAGGTGAGCTTGCAACCTTCAGCTCACTCACCACCTCCCTGGTGCAGGGGGACTGAGCACCTCCTCGGCGCTCCTGATGGACCTGATTCCAGGAAGGCGGGCAGGCGTGGTTGGGCCCCTGGGCTCTGCTCTCCATGTCCATTTCACCGGTCGGCTAGTGAGGTTCCGCTGGGCCTGGCTTACATCTTGTTAGACTGCCGGGTCCTGAGATGTCACAGGGAGCTGACACATGGCTAGAGTGGGTGAATGAGTGAAGGAAGTGGATGGATTGCAGGTGCAGAGAGATGGGCTGGGGACAAGTGCCCTCCCCAAAGTAAAGGGTCAGCTCAATGAATGATAACCATTTGCCAGGATCCAGGCGCTTGCCTACCTCTCATTCAGTCTCCCCAAGGACACCAGGGGTGTCCATCGTTCCACCTGAAAGACGATACGGCAGCTGCCTCGCCTAAAGCCACACGGTGAGCCACAAACCCTGGTAATAACCCCCGGAGTGCCAGCTCCAAGGCCCCCTTTGGTTCCTTTGTCCCTCGAGGCGCCATCCAGCTAGTCAGATGGGTCTTCCCCACCCTTGCTGTCACTGATGTAGAGTAGCTGAGCCCCTGGGTGTGGAACTAGACGGTCTGGGTTCAAACCCTGCCCTAGCCACTTCCAGAGTTCAGAGCCTGGCCCTGTTGGGAGACCTTTGCGAGCCCACTTTGCTCATCCATAGAATGGGATTCAAATGCATCTGCCTCACGGATTAAGTAATGTAGGGTAAGGAAAGTGCCTGCTGTACAGCACGTGATTAACACAGTTCTTCCAACATTAAAGCCACATCACTTTGGTCCTCATCAGCAACCTCCTTGTGTTCTCGACGGCCCGGTGCGAGCGAGGAGGGAGAAGAAAGGATAAATCAGAGGCTGTTCCCTTACCGCTTAGTAACGTCCAAAGTCTGTTCCAAGCACCAGTCCTTAAAAGCCTGAGCTCTTGCCCCAGCCACAGTGCTGCTCTCTGAAAAATAATGTGAGCCACATACATCATTTTATGTCTTCTAGCAACCACATTTAAAACACTGTAAAAGAAAAACAGATAAAATTCATTTTTCATTTTTATATTATTTTATATTACATTATAACATTTAACCCAATCTATCACAAAATAAGATCATCGCAACAGATAATCAATATAAACATTATTAATGAATCGTTTTATATCCTTCTTCTTTAATACTAAGTCACAGTCCATCTTAATTAGAATAAGCACATCCAAGCTACTCAACGGCCACATGTGGCTCGTGGCCACCATATTGGAGAGCACAGTTCTGGAGGCATAATCAACCTATTTTCAACCAAGCTGGAAGTATTGGAACTCTATCGCCACCTGAGAACCAGATGTGGGTCTCTTGTGTCTAAGAGGCAGAAGGGATGGTGTCATCCATGTAAACCAGCCCTGGCTGTGGCACAGACAGGGTCCTCTCCACCAGAGGCTGAAGGCTGGGTGGGGCTCTTCTCGAGAAGAGGAGCAGCCTGACCACGATGCCATTGACCTAGGACTAAAGTAGTGCCAACTGCTTGGTCCTCCCTCACTGTAGCCACAACCACTGGAAGCCTCCATAAGCTTAGTTCTTACTCTGTAGTCAACAGTAACTCCCCGTCAAGCTCTGCTCTGGTGGAGAAGGCTTTGGGACATGGGTCCCTCGGGAAACTCCACAAAAGCCAAGTCAAGAATGCTTTGGAACTTCATGGGCTTGGGGGGCAAGAGCCACGTTCCAAAACCACAGTTCTTATCTCTTTGGGGGCCAGCCTGCTACATGCACATCACAGAACCCCAGGTCCCTGGGGTGCACAGGTCCCCCAAGACCTTCCTGGCTGAATCCCCAGGGACCAGACCAGGGAGCCTGAATGGGCAAAACCATAGCAGGCAAATGCCAGCCAAGACTTAGCTCTGCCTCCCTGGGCTTGCAGAGGGAGGCTCGGCACCGAAGAAAAGCTCTCCTTTTGGCATCAGGCAGCCCTGGGATTGAATCTTGGGCGTTCCACTGACCCGTTGCGTGACCTTGGGTAGCTTGGTTGGTCTGCATGCTCCTCATTTTCTGTACGCGGGATGCTGTAGATGGCACCAACATTTCAAGGCAGGTCCTGGGGGTGAAATGAGCTGCAGGTGAAAGGGTCCAGCACAGCATCCAGCCCATCACACTCATTCACAACAGGATGCCTGGTGCTTTGCAAGCATCAGAGAGACCATGGAGCATGGCATTAACACACAAACGCGACATTCAGACTGAGTTCAAATCCCCATTCCACCATTCATAGCTGTGACGCTTGGGACAAACCACTCAACCTCTCAGAGTCTCCATTTCTGCCTCAGTAGAGCGGGAATAGGGTACCTATCCACAAGGGGATGAGCCAACATACATAAATGTGCTCGTAATGTTGGCTGGCTCCTGATAAGAACCACATGTCTGGTAATAGCACGTCATCACTGTGGTTATGAAATGGAATGTTAGCTCACTGGGCTCTAGTGTTCATTCTAGACAGCAAGGACTGAGACCTGGAGAAGCTGGGTGGTCGGGCCCAGGGTCACAGCTAGTTAGTGAGTGGAACCGTACAGATTTGGGCCCCAGTCTCGTGATGCCTGGACCACATCTATTCTCATAGTTGCACATGAATTACAAAGCATTGCTGTTCCAGTGACATCACAGGCGCAAAAACATCTGTAGGCACAGCAACCCCACTTCTTTGAACCTGGGGATACATGCAACACCCCCCTTTCCTTCCTCAGAATTGTGTGTTATTATTGTGTTCTTACATGGACTGAATCCAGTGAAGTCCAATCAAGGTATACATTTACTTTTTTCCCACCAATGTCTTTCAACTCTGCTGGACTAGAGCTCCCTGGCCCAACCCTGGATAACAGTGGGTGCATCCCCAGGTTTTTCTAGGCATTTTAGGTACTGGAATGACCACCCCTTCGTATGTATGATGTTTTTAATGCAGATGTTTAAAGGCCCCCTATAGAAATGGGTGCCCCCAACCCTGAATTGATGCAGCCCCCTTGCTGGGATGCAGATCTTAGATAACAGAGCTAAGCATGGGTTTAAGCATCTACTAGTCCATTTGGCCAGATACCTTTGTGCACTGTGCAACCTGTACAACTGTACTTGGTGACCCTAAGAACAGTCTCACTCCAGGCACTTAAAAGATCAATCCAATTTCAAACTTTCCTTTGTCATTCACTTTGACCTTTGTTCTTTCCCTAATTTATAGCCAGGCCATGAATTCAGCTTCCCATAAAGGAGTGGGAAACATGGTCTGTGATTTCTCTCAATAGCTACTTCTCAGGCTCCTCCAGGGCTGGGTGGGGATTGGAGATAGCCTTAAAGGATAAATCTTTATTTGACTGAGGCTTCTGTGATGTGGCCATAATTGGAGACCATTTGTCACTGCAGTATGACCAGGGCTGGCCTGACTAACTCAGTCTCCTGATGACCTTTATTGCTCCCTCTGAGCCCTTCACAGCCTTGGTCCACTGGGCTTGGCTGGCTCAGGTGGTCAGCTCTTTGGGACTGGGTCTTTGCAAGACACTTCTCAAGATGCTAGGTAACTTGACCCCCTACCCCAAGTTCTGGAAATGGGGGCTTCCCTCCTTCTCTTCGTGCTCACTGGCCGCCCAGCCAGCCTCCCCCTCTGTGTTTCACCAGCTGAGAGTGGGCTCGGCAAAGTCCAGGACTCAGGTGCGATCCTCCCAAGCGTCGTCTTGGTACCAGAGGCTCTGGTGCCGGCAGCCCCAGGGGCCAGTATGGCTGTGGGGCACAGGAATGGGGCTCTTACAGACAGCCATGCCCCCCACCCACACAGCAGTTCTCATGAAGCCTCCGTCCCTTGGATTCTACACACTGGCCCAGGAAGAGAATGGCACCAGATGGCCCCTCCTCTCTGGTCAATACCTTTTTGAGCGTCTCCCCTTCTCCTACATACCCTGGAGGTGGGTGACGATGCCCCAAGACCGGTTTCACTGTCTCTTAGGAAGCTCTGCCTGTGTGGTGTGGCCTCATGTTGTCTTAGAAGCTGGGCGAGTGTTCTCTATTGATCTCAGTTCTGGGCTTCCACTGTGGCTCCCAGACCCACCAACACCAATGTCCTGTTACCCATTGTGCTGTTGCTTTTAGTCTCCGTTGTAGAATTTGAACTACTAAAATACCGTGTTTTATGTAAGGGGAACCAAGGCTCTGTACCAGTTTAATTTATCCTGAAAGACAAGAGGTGATGTCCTCTCCAATGAGCTTATGATCACCATTATCACGTCTACAACACAAATATGGCAATATCGAGAGTCCTGGGCTGCCACTGCTTAAGAAGGTGCCTTATGGACCCGGCTACTTTGGTCAAAGCCAGGATCATGTTCTCACTGCCTCAGGATTCAACATGCTAAAGTCTACTCTACTCTTTTTCTCAGCCATTGTCCAAACACCTCCACATGTGTGCCTCTACTCTCCATGTACCTCCCGTGTCCCCCCTCTGTCTTTCTTTGATCAACTTTCCTTCACTGGATCTGTCTGCCCCTCTGTGTGTATGTGTGTGTGTGTGGCAGGGGGGTATTTATTCTTAAAATGTGGGGGAAAAAAATAAATGTGTTTAAGAACATCTGAACAATCTAACCTAAACCATGACGATAGATAATTGGTAGTAATGTGGTGATGGTGATAATGATGGCGACGGTGGGGGTGGTGACGGTGGGGGTCTGTGCAGAGCTTGCTGTATGTCACTTGGTGCTGACCCCTTCCCCGGGATTATTCCATTCACCTCTTGAAGCAGACACTATGATGAGCCCCACTTAAGAGCTGAGGCACACAGTCATTAGAAAATCTTCCTAAGGTCATGCAGCCAATGCCAAGTACCGAAAAGCTCTGAAATTCTTTGGCTTTATGGAAGAAAGTAGGAAAAGAAAATTCCTGAATTCCCTTCTAAGAATCCTTGGGACCTTGATAAGAGCCCCTGCCCCTGGAACGTATAGGGCAGTGTCAGCAGGCCATTCCTACTGGGGATCACAGGTAGAAAAGGAGCAGGTGACCAGAGAGCAGCGAGAGAGGTAGGAACTCTAGGAAGCTGGTGCAAAGGTGGAACAGCAGGAGGCCAGCTGCTGGGGGAGGCAGTTGGGGCCACCAGCCTCCCTGGAGGGGATTTGGCCCTTTCCAAACATTCGTTGCAAATGCCTCCTGTACAGGTAGCATCCAGCTGGCAGCTTCCCAGAGGGTCCCTCTGAGGAGTCACTGCGTGGGCAGGTAATCTCAGTCCCTGTCATCAGCCACTGTACTTTACTGGACTGAGAGCTTCCGGCAAAGCCCGCAGCTTTACACTCTGACTGGACAACTTTGCACACCCAGAAGTAGGAGACAAAAAATGGCGACTTCCCACTGCTCCGATAGGCCGTCCATATCCCTAGTCAACGGAGTCCTGGCTCTGGCATCCCTAAGTGGATTTAAGCACTCCACCAGACTGCTGTCCCCATCACGAAAAAGTCATACCCGACGCGGTCAAGAGACGGACTGCAAGCCAGTAAACCAACAGCCCCAAAGTCAGCAAGATCATAATTTGAAAATTATAACATCGCCCCCGCTCAGTCTATTTCACACACTTCCAATTGATCTGTCTAATCTCTTATCTGTAACTATGAAGTTGTATTTCCCTCTTAATAGGCCTACAAATGTTATAGATGAATAGTTCAATAGCAGGCCGAGTGGGAAGCAGCAGGCATACTGAAAAGGGACATTAGCTCCCCGCACCCACAGCCAGCGCTGCCAGACCCCCTCCGTGCCCAGAATCTCAATCATCTCTGCCTCCATCTGGCCAAATGGCTGGAGACACGCAGCCTACACACCCCAGAGAGGAAAGTGTGTGTGTGTGTGTGTGTGTGTGTGTGTGGTGGAGGGGTGTTCGAACAGAGTGAGGGTTGGGAGGGAGCGGGCTCTCCCCACTGGACTCCATCCCAGGGGGTTACCCCCCTGCAGTCAGGTCCCCCCAGCCCTGTTCTCTTTCTGTTGTCAGGAAACAGAGCTGGTCTCCCACTGCCTGAAGTCTTCCATGGCTCCCCACTGACTAGAGGATGTGGCCCCAAGCCCTGAATTCGCATTGTGTTCAAGAACTTTTGTTATTTCTCCCCTACTTCCCATCTCAGACTCCCCAACCCCTGCCGCTTGCTCAGATTCCTTCACTGCTATTCCCTGCTTCTGTCCCACCCCCCACTGCCTCGGTGCCCTCTCTCCTCCTTTCTTTCCCTGGATGACTCCACTCCACCTCCACAGCCAGTGCAGGTAGCAGCCTCCCCCAGGAAGGCTTCCTGAACTGCGGGTATGACCCACGGGTCATAGCTCCCAAAAAGATATGTGAATGTGACCTGATGGGAAAGGGAGTTTTGTAGAGGTAATTAGGAGTCTTGAGATGAGATCATCTTGCCCCGGGACCGGCCCTAGACATAGTGTTGGGTCTCTTTGTAAAAAAAAAGGCAGGAGATGTGAGACAGACACAGAGGAGTCCATGTGAAGACAGAAGCAGAGATTCGAGTGACGTGTCTTCATTTTTCTTAATTTTTTTTAATGTTTATTTATTTTTGAGACAGAGAGAGACAGAGCATGAGCAGGGGAGGGGCAGAGAGAGAGGGAGACACAGAATCCGAAACAGGCTCCAGGCTCCGAGCTGTCTCCACAGAGCCCGACACGGGGCTCGAACCCACGAACCGTGAGATCATGACCTGAGCCGAAGTCGGACGCTCAACCGGCTGAGCCACCCAGGCGCCCCGGAGTGACGTGTCTTCAAGCCAAGGGATGCCAAGGATGCCAGCAACGCCAGAGGCTGGAAGAGGCTGGAAGGACCCTCCCGAGGACCTTCAGTCCACCTGTTCACACCTTGATTTCAAACTTCTGGCCCCAGAACTGTGGGAGAATAAATGGCTTTTGTCTTGAAGGCCTGCAGATTGTGGCAGTTTGTTCTGGCCACCCCAGGAAGCTCCTACCCCCTCCAGGCTAGGTGAGGCCCCAGTGCATACACCACACACCCCAGACCCCAGCTGACCTCTGACGTGGCCCCCATACTGATGTCACATACTGCAGCCCGTGCTCACTAGGCTGTCACCTCTGTGTGTCCTGCCCAGTTCTGAGCCTGGGACGTGCCGGGGATACAACGCACAGCTATTGTGTCCTAGAACAAAACGCAACAGGCTGCAGCAGGCACCTGCAGGTCCCAGGTGCTACAGGGGCCCCTGCCCTCCCCCAGGCCCCTCCAGCCGTGGGTCAGGACCCCAAGCCTTGCAAGGGTGGCAAGGGCAGCTTCCCCTCTGACAAACCCTCAGCCCCCACCACTGGCCTCCAGCAGCAACTTCACACACATTTATTCCCAAACGACAAACCCCACAAATCCGTGCCCCCGGCAAGACCTCCCCTTGTCATGACTTTCTCGGGAGGGGTCCTCCTACTCCCCAGCCTCTGGGGACAATCCAGGTCCAACTGAGGAAGCAAGCGGATTCTCTGGAAGTGGCAACAGGTGGAAAGAATAACACACGGTAGAAACAGAGGCGACAAGTATCTATCACGCATCCCCCACGTGTTGGGGGTGGAGTGAGGTGCTGGAAGTCCTGCCATCGGTCCCCTGAGTGAGTCCCCACCAGGAGAGCACAAGCACTCATCCCTCAGAGTTTACTGGTGCCTTCTCTGCCTCGTTAGGGAGGTGCCAGCCTGGAGCCCCAGAGTCCCAGCTGTCACAATGGCATCTCATTCACTGGCTGGTTCCTGTTCACTATGTTCTGCTCTGGTCTGATCCCCAGCGAGCATTCCCTGATGCTGGAGAGACTCAGCCTGCCGATGGGCACCAGCAGGGCACCTCTGGGTGCACCTCCCTCTCTACAGCCTGTCGCTCACCCCACGATGCATCACGGGTTCCTACGGCCGTCCGCTGCAAGCCCTGGTGTCACCGTCACCCACCCGCCATAAACCAGACATTCTGCTGAGCCACGTGCAGCCAGCAGCAGCAGCTCAGATGCTGGCTGTGCCCTCGGGAGAACAGCTTGGAGAAAGACTGAAGCCCCAAAGCCTCTGCAGTTCTCAGAGGTCAGCGGGGACCTCAGCCTTCAAGGGGACACTCCACTCAGGAAAGGTTCCGGAGAGGGGTGGAAAGTTGAGTCCACTACTACTGGAGAGGTGCATGAGAGGCGAGCAGGTGGACAGGTAGAGAACACCTCCAGGCTCTGAAGGAAGCACGGGGCATGGGGCAAGGAAGCCAGAGCCCAGGGTCCTGGCTGCAGGTCAGATCAGGGGCTGGAGGGCTCCCGGCTGCCTGGGTTCACCTCCCAGCCCTGCCACCTACCCAGGGTCCAGCTTGTCTCCGATTTCTGCAACCCAGTTTCTCGCCTGTACAAATGCCGAGAAATACAGGATTGAATGAAGGGCCTGGGAACTAGCACCCACTTCCGATGTCAGCCGGGTCATTCCTAGGTTAGAGGTCAGGTTTGGGATTTGGGCCTTTTCCCTGTGCAGCCTGATTGTGTTAGTGGGACCCGAGAGAGGCTGTGGAATGGTTAGTCAGATGGAGAGAGGCTGGGGGTGCAGAGACTGCTAAGTGATCCGCGGAGACGTGAGGAGGGAAAACGCCTTGCGACACGGGAGGAAGAACGGGGTCACAGAGAAGACACTGCCAGGATCTATAGAACTTGAACCTGGTGGGTTAGCTTCAAGGGCAGGGAATCCGTAGGTGGGCTCACCTTTAGTCCCTAAGCGATGGGACCATGGGAAGGAAGAAGGAAATGAAGAGGGGTTAAGGAAGTTTAAAAGGAAGGAAGAGGAGAGACGGGAAATTCAGGTTCTGTCGTGGTGCTGACTTAGAGCGTGGCAGGAAGGACATCTTCCTGGGAGGCAGGAACTTTCTGGAAGCCAGGGGGACAGGACGTTGGGAAACAGCTGGAATCCCAGACCCAGGTTCCAAAGTCATCCTCATCTAGCAAAGAGTGATCTTCGGGAGTCTTCTTTTTAAAGCACATGGAAGGACGACCATGTTAGGAACGTTTTTGTCTAGCCACAGAAAGTCAGGGCAAACTCAACTTAAAAATTAAGTACTTTTGGGGCGCCTGGGTGGCGCAGTCAGTTGAGCATCTGACTTCAGCTTGGGTCATGATCTCACAGTTGCTGAGTTCGAACCCTGCATCAGGCCCGCTGCTGTCAGTGCTGAGCCCATGTCAGATCCTCTGTCCCCCTCTGCCCCCTGTCCTGCTCATGCTCTCTCAAAAACAAATAAACATTTATTTTTAAAAACCTAGGGACATTAGGGGTGCCTGGGTGGCTCAGTCAGTTAAGCATCCGACTTCGGCTCAGGTCATGATCTCACAGTTCATGGGTTCGAGCCCCACATCGGGCTCTGTGCTGATGGCTCAGAGGCTGGAGCCTGCTTCGGATTCTGTGTCTTCCTCTGTCTCTGTCCCTCCCCTGCTCACACTGTCTCTCTTTCTCTCAAAAATAAATAAGACATTTAAAAAATTTTTTTTAAAAGCTAGGGACTTTACAGCAGCTCTATGAATAATAGCCAAATTATGGCAAGAGCCCAAATCTCCATCGACTGATGAGTGGATAAAGAAGATGTGGTTTATATATACAATGGAATATTACTCGGCAATTAAAAAGAATGAAATCTTGCCATTGGCAACCACATGGATGGAACTAGAGTGTATCATACACTAAGTAAAATAAGTCAATCAGAAAGGCAGATATCATATGATTTCACTCATATGTGGAATTTGAGAAACTCAACAGGTGAACACAGGGGAAGGGAAGGAAACATAAGATAAAACCAGAGAGGGAGGCAAACCATAAGAGACTCGTAAATACAGGGAACGAACTGAGGGTTGCTGGGGGGCGGTGGGTTGGGGGGAGGGGCTAAATGGGTGATGGGCATTAAGGAGGGCACCTGTTGGGATGAGCACTGGGTGTCATATGTAAGAGGTAAATCACTGGGCTCTACTCCTGAAGCCAAGACTACACTGTATGTTAACTAACTTTAATTTAAATACTAAATAAATAAGTAAATAAATATAAATTAGGTGCTTCTTTTTTCCAAAAAACAAGAAGCTAGAGGTGGGAGCCACTGGTGCTGGTCCAGCAGCTCACTGACGTCAGGTCTGGTGTCTCTGTGATGCTCTTGGTTTTTTTTTTGTCATGGTCCCAAGGGACGTGCCAACACTCTAGGCTTCAGACTTGCATCCAAGGCAAGAACCACAGGGTGATGCTGTTGGCCTCTGCCCGCTCTACCAGGAAAACCCCCAGAGGATGTGGATATATGCTCACCTCTCCGCACTCTGTCACCTGGCCACCACCTGTAACATTAAGGAAGCCTGGAGAGTGACAGCATCTCGTCTCTGCCAGGACATGTGCTAGGGATCAAGGGGAGGGCTGGCATTGGCTTGGCCGTGCCTGGGTCCCCCATAAAGGGCAACAGGAAAGCAAGCAGGAGAAATGGAGACTGAGAATACAGTGTTTCAGAAACCAAGGGAGGAAGGTGCTTAAGATGGGGAGAGAGTTTGGGAGCATTAATTTCTTTTTTTTTTTTTAATTTTTTTTTCAACGTTTATTTATTTTTGGGACAGAGAGAGACAGAGCATGAACGGGGGAGGGGCAGAGAGAGAGGGAGACACAGAATCGGAAACAGGCTCCAGGCTCTGAGCCATCAGCCCAGAGCCTGACGCGGGGCTCGAACTCCCGGACCGCGAGATCGTGACCTGGCTGAAGTCGGACGCTCAACCGACTGCGCCACCCAGGCGCCCCCGGGAGCATTAATTTCTTCAGATGCAGGAAAGACAGTAGTGAAACAAAACCCTGGGGGTCCCAGGTCTAGAAGAGAAGAGGACCATGAACAGGGGGATGGGTGGTGAAAAAGTGGAAGACGCAGGAATATTCCAACACGAGAACAAGCTTGGCACTTGGCAGGGCACCGAATGGCATCTTGAGGAGAAGGAACTTGCGTGTCTGTGATGAGAGATGGAATATAAGGGGGCAGTGGGAGAACGACATGCATCTGGGCTGAGGTCAGTGGGGTGGCCAGCCTCGGAAAGAGAGGCCACCGCTGCAGGAAGGAGGGGAGAAGAGGAGGAGCAAAACTGGAGACGTTTCCAGAAAGGAGTTGAGCTAGAGCCACTCTCTGCTCAGGAACACCGGGGCCATGTTCACTTGGAGAGGATGCCAGCACACACAGGTGGGCCTGTAGGTCCCTGTGCTGAATGAGGCCTGTGAGAGGCTGTGGAAGGCCAGCCTGCTTTGGGGCGGTTCCCCACTACTTAGATTGTCTGTGCCTCAGTGCCCTCTCAGGGCCCACTTAGAAACATGGGCCCCGGGGCACCTGGGTGGCTCAGTTGGTTAAGCGTCTGACTTCAGCTCAGGTCATGATCTCACGGTCCGTGAGTTCGAGCCCCGCGTCGGGCTCTGTGCTGACAGCTCAGAGCCTGGAGACTGTTTCGGATTCTGTGTCTCCCTCTCTCTCTGACCCTCCCCCATTCATGCTCTGTCTCTCTCTGTCTCAAAAATAAATAAACGTTTAAAAAAATTAAAAAAAAAAAAGAAGCATGGGCCCCACAGGAGCCCCTCTCTGTATGTTTATTGCATATAAAAGAACTTTGTCCTGTTTATTATGTATACAAGGACTCTGTCCCTTCTGAATGCAGACTTGTTGAACATGACATATTTCTTTGAGAAAAAAAAGAAAAGAAGGCAGGAAGAAAAAGGGAAGGGACAGAGGGAGGGACAGAAGGAAGGAGGGAGGAGAGAGAACATATGTTAAATGGTCCCTGAGCATCCTGGCCCCTAAGCTGGATGAGGATGGTGAAGATGCAGTGATGGCTGGACCACATCAGCAGCTACCTTTCCTTGAGCACCTGGCCATACAGCTTGCAACAATCCCACAAGAGAAATCCCACTGTGATGCCATTTCATGGGTAGTGGATTTGAGGAACAAACAGGTCAGGTCTCTTGCTCACTGTTTTCCCGCTGGTAAATGGCACATCCAAACCTGAACCCAGACAATCTAAGGCCAGAGACCATCATTTCGTTGCTTAAAGTAAACAACACGAGGGCTGGGATTCAGGTAAACTTTAGGGTTAGGTTCAACCGCAGTGAATATGCAGAAATGTTAGTCTATGGGGTCTGGGATCTTGGGGGGAATCTGATCCAGTCCATCTCCCCACTCCAGAGACAGCCAGTTTCTGACTTTAATCAGCATCCTAATTTAGTGAGAAATCTTATCAGGAATGGATGCCGAATTTTGTCAAATTCTTTCTTCTGAATCTTTCAAGATTATCGTATGGATTTTCTCCTCTATTCTGTTAATGTAACGAATTATATTGATTGGTTTTTTAATGTTAACCTAACCTTGCAATCCTGGAATAATCCTATTCAGTCATAATGTTTAAAGTCTTTTAAAATATATTGGATTTGGAGTGCCTGGGTGGTTCAGTAGGTTAAGCATCCGACTTTGGCTCAGCTCATGATCTCGCACTCTGTGAGTTCAAGCCCCGCGTCGGACTCTGTGCTGACAGCTCAGAGCCTGGAGCCTGCTTTGGATTCTGTGTCTCCCCCTCTCTCTGCCCTTCTCCACTCCTGCTCTATCTCTCTTTCTCTCTCAAAAATAAGTAAACATTAAAAATTTTTTAAATGTACTGGATTCTATTTTCTAATATTTTCTTATGGATATTTAAATAGGTACAAAGGATATTTTGCAGTTTTCTTTTGTGGGAGCACCTGTGGCAGGTCTGGAGGTCAGGATATTGCTTATGTAATAGAAGTTACTTTTATTTCTCTCTGTTTTCTAAAAACACTTTATCTATGGTCTGTATTATTTCTTCAATAAGTGGATGGTAGAATTCACTTCTGAAGCCACTTCAGTGTGGAGATTTGAGGAAAAGTTTTTGAATATGAATTTAATACTTATGATAAATATGGGCAATTTAGATTCATAAGTTGTGTTTTTATTTTATTTTTTTAATGTTTGTTTATGAGAGAGAGAGAGAGAGAGAGAGAGTGGGGGAGGGGCAGAGAGAGAGAGGAAGACAGAGAATCTGAAGCAGGCTCCAGGCTCTGAGCCATCAGCACAGAGTCCGACACAGGGCTCGAACTCACGAACTGTGAAATCATGATCTGAGCCACAGCTGGACACTTAACCAACTGAGCCACCCAGATGCTCATGTTTTCAGATGAAGTTCTCCATTCCATCCTAGTTATTAAAATTATTGGCATAAATTTGTTCATAATATCTCATCCTCTTAATGTCTATAGGATCTGTAATAATGTCTCTCCCCTTATTAAATTTTCATTCTTATATAAACAATTTGTGTTTTCTCCCTTCCCCCCTTTTTTCCTGAAGTGGGTCACTTAATGGTTTATTCTTTTCAAAATACCATTTTTAATTTTGTTGATTTTTCTTTATTTTGATTCCCATTCTTATTTTCATTACTTTCCTTTGTCTATTTTCTTTGGGTTTTCTTTTCTCTTCTTTGTCTCTCTTCTTAATGTAGAAGCTTAGCCATTGATTTTAAACCTGTCTTGTTTTCTAGTACAAGCATTTTGAAAGCTTTAAATTTTCCTGTACATACTACTTTCACAGCATCCCACAAGCTGTGACATATTATGTTTTTATTATCACTCAAGTAAAAATATTTTCTGATTTCATTTGGGGCTTCTTCTTTGACCCATGAGTTTACTTAGAAGTATGTAGTTTAGTTCTCACATACTTAAGGATTTTCCATTCAATCCTCTGTTACCACTTTCTGATTTCATGCCATGGTAATCACAGAATATACTTTGTCTTATTCCAATATCCTGATATTTACTGAGATGTCTTCTAAGACCCCAGCGTCTCTCTAGCTTAGTGAATATTCCTCAGGTAAGCTTGAAAAGAATGTGGTTTTGTACTTTTGAGGTGGTGTTCTATCAATGCCAGCTAGGTTCAAATGGTTGGTAGTGTTGTTTAAATCTTGAGCATAGTTGTTAAATTTTTGTCTATTTGTTCTCTTGATGACTAGGAGGCTGGTGTTGCTGTTTCTATCTCAATTTGTCTATTTTACCTTTGGGTCCTGGCAATTTTGCTTCATGCATTTTGGAACTGTTATTAGCTGCATATACATTTAGGATTGTTCTGTGTTCTTGGTAAACTGTTCCCTTTACCATTGTGTTTGTACCTCTTTACATCTAGAAAAATGATTTTTGGTTGCCTACTTTTTCTGATATTACTATACCCATGCTAGCTGTATTGTGCTTAGTGTTTGCATAGGATATCATTTTTCATCTTTTTACTGTCACCTTGTTTATGTCTTAGTATTTTAAGTGTGTTTTTCTATAAAAAGCATACCAGTAAGTCTTGCTTTTTTATTCTATTTGGCGATCTCTCTTTTAGTAATGTGTTTAGTCCGTTTACATTTAATAAAATTTTGTTGAGATTTTGGGTTTAACTCTACCACCTTGGCATGTGGTTTTTATTTAGCCCATTTGTTTTTTGCTTCTCACCTCTTTCTTACTTTTCTTTTTTAGTTAATTACCTATGTTTCAGTATTTCATTTTACTTACTTATCAATTTTTAGCTATACCTGTTTTGTGTTATGTTTTAATGATTAGTTGGAGATTACAGAGTTCATTTTTTTTAATTTTTTAATGTTTATTTATTCTTGAGAAAGAGTGGAGGAGGGGCAGGGAGAGAGGGAGACACAGAATTGGAAGCAGGCTCCAGGCTCTGAGCTGTCAGCACAGAGCCTAGCGTGGGGCTTGAACCCATGAACAGCGAGATCATGACCTGAGCTGAAGTTGGACACTTAACCAACCGAGCCACCCAGGCGCCCCCAGAGTTCATTTTTAAGATGGCACGTTGTACCTTCAAAACTATTAGACTCTTCAAGAACCGTGTTAAGAATCTTACAGTGGTGTGATTCTAGTTACCCCATTGCTCTGTGTGATTCTGTTTTTCCATATTTTACTTCTGCACATGCTCTAAGTCCCAAAATAAGTTATAAGAATTTTTAAGAATTAAGAAATTTAAACTCTATGTATATATTTACTAAACAAAGGAAGGCATCTAGCACTGACCCAGATATCTATCCTTTCTGGACTCTGTCCTCCCTTCCTGCAGTTCTATCTGGAATCTTTTCCTTGGTCTGACAACTTTTTTTTTTTTTTAATCAGGTCTTGCAATTTAGTTGCCAATTAATCTGCTGGCAGTAAATCTTCTCAGGTCTGTCTCCCTGAAAGCACCTTGAAATGGTTTTTGTATTTGAAAACTTCGATTCTGTACATACAATTCTAGTTGGTAGGTTTTTGTTTATTTTTTTTCCACGTTAAAGGCTGTTAAACTGTCTTCTGGCCTCCATTGTTTCTAGTGAGAAATCAGCCACAATTTGTATTTTTCCTTTGTATACAATGTTTTCTCTATCTGTTTTTATAAAATTTTCTCTTTATCCTTGGCTTTCATTAGTTTAAATTTGATCTATGTAAGTGTTTTTTCATTCTAATTATTGTTTGTATTTCACTGAGCTTCCTGAATCTGTGAGAAACATTGATGTCTTTCATCAATATTGGGAAAGTTCTCAACTATTATCTCTTTGATTATTTCTTCTGCCCCATTTCCTCTCTTCTGTCCTCCTGGGCACAAAACCCATGTATTTTAGGTCATTTCATACTATCCACAGATTTTGAAAAGCCCTTCCCCTCCCCACCCTTTTTTTTCTCTTTGAGTTTCAGTTTGGGTATTTTCTATTGATCTGTCTTCAATTTTATGATACATTTCCCTGTTGAGTCCAGTCTTAGTCTCATCTAATTAATTCTTCATTTCTGATATACTTTAAATTTATAACATGTCAGCTTGATTTTTTTTATAGCTTCCATGTTGCTGAAGGAAGATCCCTATCACTCCACTGTGTAATAAACTTTTTATTTTGAAATGAATTCAGATTTACAGAAGAATTGCAGAGAGTATATGTAAGGTTTCTCTATACTGATCCAGTTTTCCTAAATGCAGGCCAGCTACCTATAACCACACCCATTTATTTATGTTTTTATCTATGACTGCTTTTACACCACAGTGAAAAGGTCAAGCAGTTATGACAGAGACCACCTGGCTGGCAAAGCTCAAAATATTTACTATCTAGCCTTTTAAAGAAAAAGATGGCCAACCCCTGCTCTAAGGTTAAAATATTACATAACCATTAGTTTGAACCATTAATCAAAAGTAATAAATTAGCATTGGTACAGCACTGTTAACTATTCCACAGACTATTAAAATACAGATTTTTCCTTAGATTTCACCAGTTTTTCCACTTACATCCTTTTTCTGATTTAGAATCCAATCTAGCATGAAGCATTACATTTAAAAATTATGTCTCTTTAGTTTCCTCCACTCAGTGAAAGTTTCATGATTTTTCCTTGTCTTTCAGGACCTTGAAACTTTTTTTTAATGTTTATTTATTTTTGAAGGAGAGAGACAGAGTGTGAGTGGGGGAAGGGCAGAAAGAGAGGAAGACACAGACTCTGAAGCAGGCTCCAGGCTCTGAGCTGTCAGCACAGAGCCCGACACAGGGCTCGAACTCACGAACCGCGAGATCATGACCTGAGCCAAAGTCGGATGCTTAACCGACTGAGCCACCCAGGTGCCCAGGACCTTGAAACTTTTAAAGAGCACTGGTCGGGTATTTTGTATAATATCCCTCAGTGGGATTTGTATGACATTTTTTATAATTAGACTCAGGTTGTGGATTTTGGAGAAGAATTCTGCAGAGATGAAGTGTGTTCTCATCACAACATACGAGGGGACACGTGACAGCAACGTTGCTTGTTATGAGTAATATTAATCTTGACCACTTGGTTAAGGCGGTACCTGCCAATTACTCCAATGCAAAGTTATGACTTTTTCCTTCTCATACTCGATTCTTTGGAAGTGAGTCACTAAATCAAGCCCATATTCAAGAGGTCTAGACTTAGACTAGACTTCTTCCTGGAGGAAGAAGTAAAAATAGAATCTGTGGACATTTATAAAAACCGCCATAGCAATACACAAATATTTTGGAGGAGATACTTTGAGGCTATGCAAATAACCTGTTTCTCCTTACGTTTACCCACTAATTTTAGCATGCACAGGGGACCATGCCTACAGTAATAATGGATATGGTCTTCCAGTGATGATTTTTCTGTTTCCCTTATCCTACACTTATTAATAGGACATTTCACTATTGGTTTTTATTTAACTCACTCGTCAAACTCTTACACTGGATCTTTTATTATGCTTTATCATCATTTTTAAGTATCATAATATCAACACCTGTTTCCTCTGTGACTTTACTTCCATTACCTATTTCTTGTCTTCACCAAGGTCACGTTTTATTGCTTTTTCACGTCTTGAAATGTTATTGGGTGTCAAGCATTTGGTAGAAAACAACAGAACCAACTGGTGCACACAATATTTATCATCATTTGTGAGTGCACACCCTCTTACGTCAGGCCACTGGAGGGGGGTAATTTGATCTGTAGTTCAAGTAATATCAGGCTTTGTTGCACCTCTACTTTGTAGTTTAGTTTACTGCTGGCTCAAAAAATATATATGTTCAAAGTAGGGTCAGGTCTTTCTTTCCTCCAGGGCTTGGGTTCCGAGCACAAGAAAGACTGCTGCAATCTCTGTAATTTATAATCAAGAACAAGGTTTCCCAACTGTGGGAAATCTCTCTCCGATTCCCAGCCTGGTGACAGCTTCGTGGGTTCTGGAGAGTTCTCTTTGCTCTCCAGTCCTACCCCGGGTTTTGAGCAGCTTGGGAGATCTCCCTCTGATGAGTTTTCCTTAGCAGCTCAAAGGTGTCCAGAGGGCTTTGGATGGACTGTTTTCAGGTCTCCGGCCTTGCCCCAACCCTACCTTCAGAAGAAAGCCCCTTTGAACTTGGGCAAAGTCCCCACACACTTCAGATGTGGGTCACATCTTCTAAAAGAACCCAACCAAGGACTGTGGGTCAATGCAGGCTCTCTCAGTGATGGGCGTTCAGAACTCTAACCTGCGTTACCAGCCCACCCAGGGCCATTGAAAATGTGCTCAGGTTCCAACTGGTTTCCCTTAGCCCCGTCCAGGTTAGAGGACAACCTCTAACCTGCCAGGAAAGAGGGCAACCATGAGTCTCTTCTCTCCTCTGAAGGGCTTACCACTTTCTGCTGCTTGGCCCAGTTATTTTCTTTGCATCCTCAGCCATATGATGAGTTCGGAAAAACAACGATTTTGTAGCGTATGCAACTTGTTTTGGTTGCTGGTGCGAAAGCAAAGGCTTCCTGCCACTGTCTACGCGGTAACCAGGAGTAGACCTCGCGTCTGCATGTGATTTAATTTAAGGAATGAGTCTTACTTGTTTAAAAAATGTTTGAAAACTTTAAGTTTAGCCCAACTCTCTTGGCGAATAGATGGGGAAATCTGGCAGAAGCCAGGCTAGAACTCACTCCAAAACCAGAGTGTGGGGGTGCATCTTGCTGACAATGGTCTCTCCCATCTACACCACCACCACCACAAGAGCCATTTGTCAGACACCCACGTTGGGGCAGGTATGCACTAGTTACTCACAGGCATTGTCTCATTTTATTTCCACAGCAGCTATTTGAGGTAGGTACTATTATACACACCCATTTTACAGATGAGGAAACCAAGCCTCAGGGCTGTGCACCTTTCCCAAAGAGTAAATCCAAGGCCTTGCACCCAAGTCTGTTTGGTCCTATGGTTGACACTCTTGCCCTCCATGACACAACCGTACAGCCACTCGACTATCCTCACTTGGTAGGATAGGGCTTGGTAGGCCCGGAACCCTGTAGCTGAGTCAGCATCCTTCTGGCCTACGTCTCCACCTTGGGTCTGCTCATCTCTTTGGCCCTTCCTTTTACAGCCAGAATGGAGGCCAAGCATAGCATCCTACATAAACATGTGGAATGTCCCCTTTGGGTGGCTATGACGGTGTCACCACACCACAGACTCAGGCTCTGCCAGGTGGACCAAGGGACGGGTGACCTCAAGCCAAAGCAGCTGGAGCTTGGGTCTTACCTTGGCACACAGGGCTGGAAAGAGTCCTTCCCCAGAAGGCCATAGTGCCATCATGTCGAAGGAGGCTCTTGGGCAGGCGTATGGAGTCCATCACTTCTAGGGCCAAATTGGAGAAGCCCATTAGCGCGCCATTTGTGCGATCTGGATGTGCAAAGCAAGAACACCAGAGAGATTAAAGACACCAGCATATCATGGCAAGGACCGAGGCCGCATCCATTTGTTTGCCTCTTATCTGCAGCGAGGAAAAGGAGGGAAAATGTCACTAGGATTGCTCAGGAGGGTGAGTGATTTCACAGACGTGGAGACCAAAAGATACCAATACACCAACGGCTGTATAAATCGATGTGCAGAAACAGACGGCTCTTTATCAGAGGGCTCTAATGAGGTGTGGATGTTATCTGTGCTCCACAGCCTGGTTCGGGGCGAAGCGTCAGCCCAGGCAGGCAGACAGGGGTTTGGATCCAGCTCTGCCGGCTCCTCCCCTCGGAGCCCCAAGCCAGTCCCCTAAGTACCCTCTCTGGACTTGTTTGCAAAATGCGTGTGAACCAAACCACAGAGCGTCTTTGGAATTTGCGAATTGCGGGCAGTCTTGGGGCAAGAGGAGCCCTGGCTGGGCCGGTGATGCAGAGGAGGGGTCCGCCTCCAGGAGCACGTGCACTGGGCAGCATGCCAAACAGAAAGGTGGTTCCTTCGAGGGCCACTCAGTGTCTTGTCCGTGTGTCTGTCTCAGCACCCACTTGAGGGCCCAGCGTGGAGCTATTGCTGAGCGAATCCTTGTTGGAATGAAGGCCAGGCCCAAACTCACACCTGCAGGAGGGCCACACCAGGAGACAAAGTGAACACCAGCCATCGTGGCTCAGACCTGCCAGCCTCAGTCAAGGAAACACGGGCCCAACAGGCCGGGGCAGCCGTCGTCCATTTCCATAATCAAATGTTTATGTACCATTTCCTCCTGCCCTTTCTGCTCTCCTCTCGTCTGTTGCTTCTATTTGAGCAGAGCGTGTTCAAACATCCCCTTTTGCCCTGTTGGGGACAAAAAGTGCCTGTAATGTTGGTGTAACATTTCGGAGAATGAATGCCACATTTGTGTCTATTTGCCGATCGGAATATCGATTTCTTCTTGAAATGAAATGTCACATCCAGGAGCTTCAAGACGTAGTGTAGGTAAGGGAAAAAGCCAAGCTTGACAGGTCTGTCTCTGGGCAGCTCTTGCGAGGGCTTAGGGTGCTGCCTCCCTCTGTGTGTTGACCGGTCTCCAGTATCAGACTCGGGGAAAGACGGATCCCAGGCGTCCTGTTCCTGGTGTGATTCCTCCACTGGCAGCCCAGGGCTATTTGGAACATAAAGCAGCGGCGTTCGTTGTGGCCTATTTGGTATGCCAGGCATCAGCAGCCACGTTCCGCTGTCACTGGATAAACACTGTTACCCCATAGGACACTGACAGATAAAACGCAACGGCTCCGGATCATCTTCAAGATTAAAGCCCGGCTCCCCTTCTTGGACAGGAGAATCCGCGGCAATGAACTGACAGGTACCAGCTGGCGCATATTAAAATGGACGAAGAGCGGAGCTGTGCCGGCTGAACGCAGCTGACGCAGTTGGGCCAGAGGCAAGTGCAGAGCAAGCAGACGTCTCTTCACCTGGGCTTCTCCTTAAGCGTTGAGGACAGCCACGTGTCCCAGACAAGGAGGACGCGCACAGACGTGGCCGTGTGCTCTGGCCAGTGTCACCCAGAAGTGTTCCCACACAATGGCTCTGTTCTAGGAAGAACTCAGTCCCCCTGAGGTGCGGAGGACCAGAGGGCTCCCCATCCTTCCTTCCATCTCTCAGGGCAGCTGTGAGCAGGTGCAACACTTTGTGTGCTAACATAGCCAGGCTACAGGTGTCCTCCTGGCAACGAATCTAGGAAAAGACCCAGGGGTGCCTGGGGGGCTCAGTCGGTTGAGCATCCGACTTTGGCTCAGGTCATGATCTCGTAGTTGGTGAGTTTGAGCCCCGCGTCAGGCTCTGTGCTGACAACTCGGAGCCTGGAGCCTGCTTCGGATTCTGTGTCTCCGTCTCTCTCTCTGCCCCTCCCCCACTCATGCTCTCTCTCTCTCTCTCTCTCTCTCAAAAATAAATAAACACTACAAAATTTTAAAGAAAAGACCCAATGTCTGCTTTCCTTTAGGGATCCTCGTCCAATTTTTCATTCATACACAGGCATTTTTTTCAGCACCTACTTCAGACATGATGCTACACAGGAGATTCAAAAGTGAACAGAACTGAATGGCCCCTGCCCCCATGTCCTATTTCGATGGGTACAACAGAAGACTCCCAAAAACAATTCAAAAGATAGGGCACCAAAATAGCCCTCTGCTAGTTAGAATAGTGAGTGCCGTCAAGGAAACGAACACAGAGATAAGAAATAAGGAGTCAAGGGGCAGGGGCCTGGGTGGCTCAGTCGGTTAAGCGTCCGACTTCAACTCAGGTCATGATCTCACGGTTCGTGGGTTTGAGCCCCACGTCGGGCTCTGGGCTGACAGCTCAGAGCCTGGAGCCTGCTTTGGATTCTGTGTCTCCTTCTCTCTGTCTGCCCCTCCCTGCTCACGCTCTGTCTCTCTCTCCTTCAAAAATAAATAAACCTTAAAAAAAATTTTTTTTAAAGAAATAAGGAGTCAAATCAGAATTCCATCACAAATCAGAGCTGGCAAAAGATTGATGGGCAGAGGCTGCACCCTGGGGTTTGAGAAAACATGAGAGGATACGATGTAGAAACAAAGGGGCAATGAACAGCAGGCTCTGTGGGACCCGAGGTAAGTCACCGAGACAGGTGACCACCTCCCAGAGCTCACGCTCTTCCCAAGTTTCACTCATGTCTCTGCCTACACAGGACCCTGGGGACATCACCAGACATGCCACAGGCTTCTCTTTTTCCGTGTTCCGTGTTCTGTACAGGGCATCACGTGTGGTCCAGGCAGGAGATGTGAGCTTCAGCCCCTTTCCCCTGCCCACCTGGGATTTTTGAAAATTAATTCCTGTTAAGTGATTTCAGGTTTTAAAACTCCCCCAGAGGGTTTATTTAACACAGAGAAGGTAATACTAATATAACAACAATAATGACAGCTATTTGTCTTTGAGCCACCAGTTCCAGACCAGTTTTTCCAACCCCACAGATGCCCTCTTGAACCACTTTCCACAATCCCTGTTTCCTGCTCGTCCGCCTGTCTCAACCAGGAAACAGGCGAAGGAGTGGACGCAGCCCAGGCGGGACACAGGACGTGTGACCACTCAGAGCACACTGCAGTTCTCTAGACAGTGGGGGAACCAAGATGCAAAGTTTCAAACCAGCCCTTCTTGCTCCCTTGGCTGCCTTAACGTGACACTTTCCTCAGCTGCACGCGACAAGGCAGTCATTCCAGCGAGCTGCCCGCACCACAAGAAAGTGCCGCAGTGGGGTGGGGGTGGGGGGGCCTCCAGCTCCAGCCACGGGCGGACGCGAGGGCTGTTTTCCTCTCTCTACTCGGCTTGCCTTCCTGTCCCACAAGCTCCGTGCACAGGGCGTCCCAAAGGCGCCCGCGCTGCCATAGTCACACTTAGCAGATCCCCCCTCTGGGTGTCCGAGAGAGATCACAGAAACTTCCCTGTGGGAACAACGCAAGGGAAAGGAAGGGAGAGGGAAGTGGGCAGGTTGCCAAAGGCCTGTGCTATCTGGGGACATCCAACTGTGGTTGCAAGACGAGCTGTAAACCCTGGAGCCACTGTTCCCCAGTGACGGCACCCCCCCCCCATTGCTACACCCAAAGCTGCTTCTGTCCTTACCTCCTGGGACTGCCTGCATCGGGCACCCCGGCCAATCCCTTCCTGCCCATGCCAGCATGTGAACGCCCCCTGGCCCAACCCTCCACCGGGCTGCAGAGACACCACACCTTCAGATTTCCACCAACCACGACCGCTGCTCCTTTTCGTCTCCTCGGCAGGTTCTTGGCTTCATTCCACAAAGTCCTGGGGCTAGAGCTGCTCAGTGTTATAGCGGGTTCCCCTTCTCTGTTTGCACCCGCACCAGTGGTGACCTTGTCCGGGCTTCTAGCTTGAAACACCAGACACCTACATTTCCTTCTCTGCGTCAGGCAGCTACAGACTCCTCTCCCGATGCCCGCACGCAGTGTCCACGCCTGGCTGTTTACCAGACACCGTGAACCCCACCGGGTGCCGGCCCCCTCAGCCCCGCTTCTCTCCCGGCCTCCCCACACTCCGTGATGTGTTCTACATGGGTCCCCTCACCGTCTCTGCTGGCCGTCCACTCTGCAGGGAGCATTCAGATCCCCGTCACTGGCTCTCCTCGCCCCCTCACTGTGCCGGATGCTGAACCTGTCCTCCACCCTGCTGGAGACCCCTCACCTTCTAACAGCCTGTATGGATTACTGATGGCACCGATCGCTCCGAGTCCGTGCTCCTCTGGGGCTGGGAGCCGGGTCCGTTTTGCTCAGGAGTACACCCTGGCTTCTAACGTGCTTCCTGGTGGTCAAAGATGCTCAGTAAATGCCCACTGAGTAAGTGACCAGGACTCACGTGACCCAGCCTGCTTACAGCAGTCGGGGGGCTCCTGTGGACGGGGTGTTAACAGTAAACCTGTCTGCCTGTGTCAGATCCATGGGGGTATCAAGTTGGACAGGGTGCCCTCTGCTTAAGATCCACGGCTGTGGCCACAACAGGTGGGCAGGACACCTGGGAAAGTGCAGTGTTCCCACACAGAGATTCCATCTTCTTGACTGCATGTCTCATCCCACAAAGCCACAAACAAGACACAAGACCCTCAGGACACAGGGTTTCACAGGGAATCTCAAGCCCACCTCCCAGCGGGTTTCCTGTCCCTGCTGCACCTGACTTAGTCCCTCAGCTGCACACACCACCCCCCCACCCAAATAGGAAATCACAGATAAATGCATTCACTCTGTGCATGGCTGCCCAAAACCAAACCGAGTTTCTGAATGGCAGGGATATGATTGGGAATGTGAATCTCTCTCACGTGGCTCGCAACCCATTCATAAAAGCCAGAGCTCGCAGATCACCTACCTTAAAGAAATAATGCAACCCTGGTTTTCCATCGTCTATGGAAACAGGGGAAGACATGACTATAAAGCTTTAACAGGAAGACCCAGAAATCTGGAGAGGCAGAGGGATGTGTCCCAGAACCAGGTAGGAAGCCCCCGCATAAGGAAGTGCTGGGTGTCCGTTTGCATTCCACCATCAGGAGCTCAGTGTCAAGGACACAGAGACACAGGATGGGTATGTCTGGGGTCCCTTGCAGGGAGCATACCCTCCATGCCAATCCCTCACTGGGTGCAGATGTTGGTGGGCAGAAAGGGAGGTCCATCCTGAGAAGCTAGACCTTAGGGCAGAGGCTTCTGTCACTCTCTGCTTCCAACTACAGCCAAGCCGACTTGCCTGGACCAACTCCTGGGCTGGGCTTGTCTTCGGCACACACACCTCCATCTCAGCCACTACTGGAAACACAGAGAGCCGTGTGTCATGATCAGTGGCCATGGCCTGACTCCTAGGAGAGTCTGTGCTCTGTCCTGATGGGCTTTTCTTTCCCATGTTTATGGGGAAAAACTGAGAAGCTTCAGAGAAGGACAAGAGAAACTACAAAGGGTGTGCACATTCCTTTCATGTGATTTTTCTGGTGTTTGCAAGTAACTAGGTGCCTGAGAAGGAGGGAGGAAGCGGGAGTGATTACTGATGCTGAGTCAGTGTTTACGGCACTGCTCTGTTGGAATCAAGGTCACTGTGGTCTCGAAGGAGGCGTGGTCTAAATGGGACAGTGCTGACAGTGACCGGGGTCAGCATTTCAAGATGCTCACTGAAGACCAGGAGGTGTGTGCACTTTCTCCCCAAACCCTGCAATTGACCGAACTCCTTGGCCTAGAAAGAGCTGTGGTTGTAAGGAAAACATCGAAGGCAGGGAAATCACAGAGCTCATACAATGAGGACTTGGGGACATAAACGAGCTGCTGTGCTGGGCCCACGGGAGTGTTTCCACTCCACCTCTGCGTGAAGGGTGGTCCCCCCGGAATAGCACCTGTCTGGGGACTAGTTTTGTCACACCTGATGGGTTTGCTTTCTGCTCGTGGCCCCAAATTTTCACACCAAATGCCCTTCTGATTTTCTAGCATAGCGTGATCTCTTGGAGATGAATTTTCACATCAGACTCCAAAGACAGCACCACAATATCTACAGAGGCCTGTGTCTGGACGGGGAGCACCGCAGGAATAGTCACCCGTCCATCAGACCACAGAGCTTCTCCCCCTGATGGGGCAAAAGTCTCCCAGTGCAGCTCAGGCAAGGGCGGGATCGGTCTTCGTCCCAACGCTCTGGGAGAAGTCTGCCTTGTCAGCGTTGTGTCTTCAGTCAGATTAGCATCTTGAACACACCGCTCCTGAGACTTACCCACCTGTCCGCCTCTAGCTCCCTGACGGAAAGGAAGAATGGTCAGGAATGAACTTGATTTAAACATGTTGAGTTTCAACACAACCGGACAGAACACAGCAGTTTCTCGACGCCGCTCCCGGGCCCGGTCTGAATCGGAAAACCGACCGCTCTGGTCTGTACTGCTCTCTTCTGGGGTTTTCCTGCCCCATCTGGGGCCTCAACCTTCCAGGCCAGAGGAGGATGGGGCAGGTGCTGTGGTTGAGCACAAGACGGGCTCTGACATCCCTGCCAACAGGCTTCCGAGCAGAGCCCTGGAGGGGCCCTTTATCTTTCCAGACTCTCCGCAGCGGCTGGGGCCCTTCGCCTCCGGGCTGCCCACGAGACGAGGAGGGTACACTCAGCTCCCAGCTTCCCACAACCACACCCAGCGTTTCTGGCCGTGGCTTCGACAACCGGCCCCCTGCACTCAGCCAACTCCCCCTGAATTTCAGAGCAAGGAAGGCACTGCTGTATTGATTACGTTACCATCTGGGGTTGCACTTGATTATCTTGAGAGACTGAATGTATTACGGACGGTGGCCAGGAGGCACATAAAAATAGAACTCCGCCCCACAACCTGCAACAACATGCCAGGAGACCGGCCGCTTGCCCACAGCAGCCAGGCCACAGGCCGGCCTGCAGTGAGTCAGGCTGCCCCCTCTAGTGACTGACTCAGGAAGCCAGACAATGACTCCCGAGACAGTCGGCCCAGGATGGTGGTTGCTGGATGACTAGCTGCCAGCTTCTCTAAGCCTTCTCACCGCCCCCAATTCAGGACCAGCTGGAGCACCACTCACTCACACGAGGCCTCGAGTCAAGTTCACCGCCCCAGCGTCCCCAGGCCGACAGCCTCCGTTGGGGCTGTTACAAAAAGGACAAAAAGGAACAACAGACCCAAAATGGAGTCACTGGTCCCCAACAACGAACCAACCACGAACCAAGACTTAATCCCCCACCTGCTATCATTTCCAGCCACTCCCGGGAGTCTAACCTTTGACCAGCAGTCTGGAACCACCTGCCCAGCCCTGGAAGATGGTCCCCATGATAGGCCATTCCGTCCCCCACAGGGAGGTGACCTTGTCTGAAACAACCCACTCGCTGCCAGAAACTCCCTTTCCCTGACCTCCTCTGTCCATTAAAGCCTTCCATTTTGTACAGTTCCCGGGAGCACCTTCCCACATGTGGAGGGAACGCTGCCCGATTCAGGAACCATTGGCTAAGGCCAAGGGGAAGATCCCACCTACTCGGCTGAATTCTGTATTTAGCAGGAAGCTTTGCTCTCTCCTCCACAAAACACCCCCCTCCCCGGCCTGCATCGGGGTCACACCCAGCTGTCCACGCCCGCGGCCGACTCGCTGCCACAGCACACTCTCCGTTCGCACCGGCATCTTCAACCTGGGCCTCAGGGTCCATTGCACACAGGGCCGGATGCCAATGGCGCTGACGGCCGACCCAGGCCCAGCATCCTGCCCCTCCTGGCTGTCGTGCTGACCGGCAGCCCGTTATTAAAGTTCACCTTGAGATCAGCTTCGAAGATCACCGGCCTGCCGGGAGCCAGCCATTCTCCCTCCTGCCTTTAAAAGGCGCAAAAAGCCAGGCGTGAAATTAGCAAACCTCGAGGCAGCCGTGAGCAAGGCGGCCACAGGGCTTCCGGGCCGGCTCCCCTCCAAGCGCAAGGCTGTCATCAGCCCCGTGCTTTTATTCCCCACTTTGTCCGTCTGAGCGCAAGAGCTTTCCTCCGTCCACTCCAGCATCCATCTTTTGGAAGGATATGCCAGGACACATTGCATAGGAAGTCGAAAGGACAGATTGAGGTCCCAACTGGCTCCAGACGTGTCGCACGGAACGGCAAGGCCAGACAAAAGTGATCACCGTGGGGGACGAAAGTGCACTTCCCTTTTTTTTCCACAGTTGGCCTCTCTGAGGCTGGGCCTGTCCTCCCAGCGTGAAAGTTTCCGTGCTGTGGGGGAAGGTGCTCTGTAATCATCCCCACATCAAGGGAAAGCAGCGGAGCCTCGTGGCAGGAGGAAATGATGCTGGTGAAATCAGCAAAGGGCCAGTAAGTAAACAAACATGCCCAAGGGCAAAGGGAAGGTGAAGGGGGGGGGGGTTTGATCCGCGTGGTGGGATTCGTGCCCCACTCTCCTGGTCCAGCCCTGAGAAAGACAAGCCGTGTCCTGGTCCAGCCCTGAGAAAGACAAGGTGTGTCAGCCACACCAGCTCGGAGGGCAGTGGGGCTGCCGTCTCTTCTGCATGTGTGATCCTCGGGCCTCCCTGCCACCACCACCTGGGACACGGCCAAACCCACTGGGTGGCCCAGGCAGTCACTCCACATCACCCAAGATTCTCCGGTGAAAAGATGGGACCCAGAAGTGTCTGGGGGTCTGTTCGTACCCAGAGTGAGCAGGAGGTAAGAGGGGAGGAGGGCTGCAGCGTGAGCAGGAGACCAGCCTGGACGTCAGGGGTTTGTGGCCCACCTTCAGACGGGTTTGTGCTGGCATCTGGAGCCGGGACAAGGCTGAGCAACCAGAAGAGGCCACCGGGAGAGGATCCCCCTGACAGGCCTGAGCCCCAGGGCCACCTGGAAACCCATCAGCCAAGCAGACGTGGTGTGAAAACGCAAGACCCCACACATACGGACCTGTCGTTCACTTCTGCCATGGTTTACGGAAGCCTCGCTCTCCCCTGGACACCACAGTCCGCTGGGGAGAACAGGCAGAATGGGAGAATGTTCCAGTCACCAGATAAGACGAGGCGCTAAACGCATTCGGACAATCTCCACCTCCCTCACCCTCACTCACAGGTGGGCGGGAGCAGGGGGAAGCCCACCAGCAGCTAGAAAGGGACTGCTTCGTCCTTGCCCAACTCAGCTGTGAGTTACATTGTGAACCCACACTCCATCATTACCCGCAACACCACCTGCCCCCCTAGCGGCTGCCAGTCTGGACGCAGGGTCCAGGCTATTCACCCACTGAGGTTTATTGAGAGCCTCTGATGCATCCGGCCCTGGGAATGCTATCTGCATGGCGGCTGCATTCTACAGGAAGAGGCAGACGACGCCATGTGAGCAGTCCCATGGATATTATCTGTATGTACTATTGATGAAGTCTTTACTACATGACCAGAAATGTTGCTGGAACAGAACATTCAAAGATGCGTGAGACACCAGCCTCTCCCCTTAAAGACTTAGTCGTCTAACCGGGACCTGGTCACACACATCCACGTGTGCAAACATGCAGGAGAAATCACATGTGCTCACACACGCACCTGATACACACACGTGCACACACGCATTACAGTGTGCACATGTGCACACACAGGTGTGTAGGCTCACACATGTGAGCCTGCACAGCTGTATACACCCACATGCACGCATGAACATGTGCGTGCAACTATGAATACATGTAGTCATGCATACGTATACAGACTCACATATGCACCTACATGCACACGCATATATTTGAACACACATACAAACACACACGGACAGGCACACAAACACATGATGCACACACGTCTACATGAATATGCATATAAATGCACATACAAATGTGTGTGCATATACACATGCACATACATAGACCAAATACACACATACGCATGCGTGCGTTTTCTTAAAATTGCAAATAAGCGTGACATATATCTAGCCCCCGGATTGTGGCATAAATGCTGCAATGACCTCTTTCCCCTCTAACCCCCACCTTCCATCATCACCAAGTCTGGAAGAGTGTCCACTGGCCTCTTTTCTTACCTGTCTTCTGGCATCAGAGCATCAGCTCCGAGCTGACACACGTTGACAGACGGTGGGGCCACAGGGCTGGGCAGATTTCATGCCTGGACACTGTGTTGGGCTCCCAGTCAACGATCCATCAGAATGTGTCAAAACCAAGAGACAGATCTGCTCCATGGGACGGTCTGGCTTCGTCTCTGATTCCAAGTGCACTTTATAAACCCCTGCTTCATAAACCTCCCTTTGACCGACAGTGTTGCACTGAGTAACTATGCGAAGATAACCTGCCAAAATATTATCCTTGGTGCTGTCCCCCAGACAGATGAATGCATCGTGTGCTAAACCGACTGCTGAGACAGCATTTGCTGCAGAGGGGAAGTTGCTTTCCATTTATTAGGCTAAAAAATTATATCCTTGCATTAGGAGGTCTCAAAGCCAGCCTGGCCGATTATAAATGCGTGTCCATTCATTCGTCTGTCTATCCGTCCCTTAATTTATACACTGTGGGTGGTGAGATCATAAATAGGCCTCAACACACTTCGAAGAGCAGAGAACAGAGGGAAGGGGCGGGCATGTGAGTTTGTGTTCAGGAGGCTCACAACGAAGCTGATGTCGACGCTGTGTGGTGTGTGTGGTGTTGACAGACAGGTTGGGATGACTGGAAACCAAAAGGCTTGGGAGCGGCTTAGTGGAGGTCACTAGGGATCATGGCTCACCTCTCAGGAATAATCATCCGGCTGGAACTGCACAGCAGGAACGTGGGGAGGACAGGGCCACACAGAGCAACTACTGCACGGAGATGCTGTCACGTTCTTGCTGAGGGAATAAACAGGGAAGTCCAGGCGTGCTTCTGTGGGTCCTCCACAGAGCATCTCAGAGGCCACAGGGCAGGTGCCACGTGGGCTGTGTCTTCTCTGAAGGACCGCTCGGGGTGGCATCTGCTTCTAAACCATTCGGGCTGTGGGCAGAACTCCTTCCCACGTGGCAGTGAGATCGAGGGCCAGGCTTCCCACCAGCTGCTGATGGGATGCTGCCTTGTGGTGCTAGAGACTGCCTGTGTCCCCCTGCCCAGGTGGCCCTCCTGCAGACCCTCTCTCAAAGTGACATCTCACTTCTTCAGACCAGAAGGAGGTTCCATCCTCGGAGGGGCCCCTGCCCCTTTGGTAAAGCATCTCTGTGATTAGGTCCCTCGCACACAACATGATCTTCCCGTTGAGTCACTCAAGGTCTACTGATGGGGGACCGTTACTGGTAAGTCCCAGGTGTCCCACAGTCAAGGCAAGAGGATTTGACCAGGGCATGGCTCACTGGGGGTGGGCTATGGTGCCCACTCCACCCACACACACTGCAGGTAACAGAACCGAGGTTGAGGAGGGGCCATGACCAGCTCAAGCCACACTGACGGTTCTGTGGGGACCCAAGATCAGAAGCCGGCCTGCACTGTTTTCTCCACTAGACGTATTTCTACCTGCTTCACCCACATTCAGCTGTGTCCACATACCAAGAGGGCGTTCGCTCTTACCCTAAATCGGGTTGTGAGTTCTGCACCATAAAGACCCCACCCTAGATAAGGAAGCAGAGTCCTGCAGGGAAACGCAGACAGCACTTCCCAAGCTCCCGCTTGGGTGGGGGCACCTGGGTGTACCTTTGACCAGTTGTGCACAGAAGCTGACCACCTTGGAGCCTGCAGTCCACAGCCCCATGGATCATGTCCCACCGAGGTGCCTGGAGGCCGCCCTGGGCAGGGGAAGGGACCCTACTGATGCAGACCAAGCTCATACCTGCAGAAAGGGAGGGGAAGGAGGATCGTGGAGCCTTATCAGGCCATCCCACGAAAATAAGTCAGTTTGGGTGAATCTGTTGGTTTGACAGCTACACAGGCTTTCCCTGTGACCTGCCCTGCTGAACTGAGCCTTCCCCAGAGGGGCTTCTCACTCAGACCCCAGCTGCACCCGTCTTCTGAATCCCAGCAGTACAACTAAAATGGCCTGGAAGTGTCAAAAAGAACTTATTCCCCCCAAAAGCCAAAACAAAACAAAATACTCACATCGCACGTCAGCAGCTAATATTCTGGAGCTGGGAGCCATCCCAGGCACTGGGCTCCTTGTCTAATCCTCACACGGAGTCTGTTCTTTGGTACTTTTCACACGGTTACGTGCCGCCACATGGGAGCGCGCTGACGGCCCTGGAATGGAGACCCCATTCGCCCGGGTCTGTGGTCTTAGCTGCTACTCCGTCAGCCAGAGAAAGAACACGTTTTGCCTCTTCCCTGCCAATGGACGGCCATCCCCCACAACCCCCATCCCCCGTTCCCATCCATACCCTCCCCCCTCGTGTCATCCGGGGGGTGGTGCCTCGTCCTAGCGCTGGCTGGTCCCTGTCTGTCCCCACACACCTGCAGACGCTCACGAGTACTTTCCAAGAGGCTGCCAACAACACACACAAGCTTCTGGCCTAAGTGGCACGAGAGGCCATCTCTTCAGTCCGTTCGCTCATTCATTTATTCATTCATTCATTTGTCAGTGTTTCTTGAGGGTCCACTCTCTCCTGATCCCATGCTGGCCCTGGGGATACAAACATGAACTGCCTGAGTCCTGTCTCAACCGGCTTCTGTCCGGGGGGAAGGGTGGGGGTGGACAGATGCCCGCGGAAGACTGTCACAGGTGACAGTAGTGGGCCACATGCAAGGAACATGGAGAAGGGGCCTCAGCGTTGAGACCTCTTGACACCCACAGACTCATAAGCCCTCCCAAGGTTCCCGCTTCTCACTTGAAGGGGAAGAAGAACCCAGACGGCATCATGAGTGGTCCCACTCTCCAGCTGGCTGGTGGCTCCCCAAAACCTAGCCATGGCCGTGGAGAGGTCACCCATTGTGTGACCCCCACTGAAGGCCTGCCCCCACTCCATCATGGGGAGTCCCTCTGATTCCCCTCAGGCTCCTCTGGTTCTGGTATCTGTTGCCACGTCCTTTTCGCTCCAGGATCTCCCTTGGTGCGTGAAGCCCAGCCTCAGGACCCTCTCATCTGCTTGCCCCTAGTGGCATCAGAGGAGCCAAAATTCACCATCTTCAGCCTCCCCGGGAACGCGCTTGGGGTCGGACTTCCAGGGCCTCCTCGAGCAATTCTCCACCAAGGCAGGTTCAGCCCAAGGTGGAGGAAGGTGGTCTCATTCCTTAATTTTGGATTCACCTGCATGATACTCTGTTTACACCCTCATTCACCAGTCTCAGCTCTGAAAAGACTTTAACTTTTGGAAAGAGCAGAGGACAAAGGTCATCTCCTACTAGTCATCCAAAAACCCTCATCCAGTCAATGTCCATCCACTCAAATACATATTTATGGAGCAAATTGCAAGGGCTCCAATGGACCTTTCTTTCCCTGAGAGAAGCTGCAAACCGGCTTTAAGCAACGGCAAGGTGGCAAACACTCCGTCTACAGGTCAAACCGTTTTTTTTTTTTTCTTTTATGTTTTTTTTTTTTTTAATTTATTTTTGGGACAGAGAGAGACAGAGCATGAACGGGGGAGGGGCAGAGAGAGAGGGAGACAGAATCGGAAACAGGCTCCAGGCTCTGAGCCATCAGCCCAGAGCCTGATGCGGGGCCCGAACTCACGGACCGCGAGATCATGACCTGGCTGAAGTCGGACGCTTAACCGACTGTGCCACCCAGGCGCCCCTCAAACCGTTTTTAAAAAGCATCTGTTCACTTTAGAGCTGCCGAAAAAAATCAATAAAAATCCAACATTCATTCCTGAAAACACTCTTCATAAACTAAAAACGGAAGGACATTTCTGCCCCATAATAACAAACGCGTATCTTAAGCCAACAAGCCTTAAATTTAACGCTCAGGGTTTTTTTTTTTTTAAGTTAAATATTCAACCAAATATACAGAATCCTTCAATTTTGTATCAGTGGATTTTCAAATATAAGCATATTAAAAATCGGTGGAGGGAACAAGTGTCACTCGGTTATTTCTGGGTTTGGGGATTATGGGTGATTTTGACTTTTGTTTGTTTAGTTTTCTGTTTGTTTTCTAAACTCTCTTCAATTTTGTATTAATTCAGCTCTAGAGTAAAGGGGGCCCCTAGAGATGGGACACTTCTCCGGACGGGTGTGGGGCCAAGCCTGAGGGGCAGAGGGTGACCAGCCCATCACCACGAACAGCCTGGCCAGAAACCACCTGTCCTTCTCTGTCCTTCAATAGGGAGGGTAGAGAGGGCACATGTGTCCTCTGCAGATTGGGGTCCATTGGACTCCTGAGAGGTGGCAGGATGATGCTTCTAACCGACAAGAGCCCCTTGAAGGCCACGCCGGACGTTAATGATGAAACTGTGCCTTGCCTGTGAAACAAATATTTCCCTCTCTCTCCCTGTACCACAGCGACACAAAAAAAGCTCTGTGTGTGCGGGGAGCGAACATACATGAGACCCACAGGCCACCGACTTAATGTAGCTGGGTTCCCATCTCCACGGAGTCTGTTCGGGGCCTCCTGACAGGTGTTCACTCAGACTGCTTTTCACCACAGGTCTCGGTCACACACCTTGTTACAGTCATGTGTCATCCGGGTACCACAGTAATCCTGCCCGGCAGTGCAGCGGTTTCCTAGGCCACCGTATCAGCAAGAAAATCAGCAGGTGTGGTCCATGCCTGTCTCCAAAGCTGCAGGGCCCGTGACTGAAAATCTCTAGCTCCCCGACATCTACGACACTGAAGGGTCAGGAGGGCTTCCAAGTCCAGGGGTCGGCAGTTAGGAGCTCTATGGGAAACCTACAGGGGTCCAGAACTTTCCTGGAGCACCCGCGGAGGTGTCCTGAGCTCTGGTCACTGCCAACACCATGACATCATGGCAGATGTGCCCAAATTATTGGCTCACGGTTAGCTTTCCCTTCTTCCAGAGGGTCATAAACAGGAAATCCCTAAAGTTACACAATCTCTCTCCTCCTGTGCAAGAGGGGAGGCTAAATGAGTCTTCTAAGGAGTTGGGGGGCGGGGAGGGAGAAGTGCCCTGGCCTCTCTCTTCCTTCCCTCTGATCTCCCACCTGTTCATCCCCGGTGGCAACAAAGTCTGGGAGATGTGGGGGACAGGAGACAGCTCCCAGAACCCAGAGCGAGGACAGGGAAGAACAGGAAAGGACCAGAGTACAGGGAAAATGGCTAATGCAAGTTACTGGAGGTGACTCGTCCAACCAAACACAGGAAGAGAACCACAGGACTTTAAACAAAGTTGTCCCAGCTGCAAGCCGATGGAGGTCCAGAGGCCACAGAGAATGTTCTGGATGGAAACATTCTGGGCAGATCTGCTGGAAGAGGAAACACTGGAAGGCCAGGTCCTGCTGTCAATCAACGAGAAGAAAGAGTAGGGGCAGTTAGTCTGAAAAGCCCTCTACCTGCTGATATCAGTCCCTGCCCAGCAAGACCCTCCTGGCCACTTTCATCCTGGAATCAAGGAGGTGCAAATCCCCTTCGAGATTTCACCATGCACACTGATTTTGACACGTGTAAAATGTGGGAAGAGTGCCTCGGGAGCCACCGTGAACCAGCCCACGAGCTCCACCCTGCACGGCCCTGGGGGCACCTGTCCTGAGACTTCCCACCCCAGCCCAGTAGAGAGAAGCTGTGAGCAGACACAGCTTCCTGCCAGGGCGGCACAGGGAATTCAGCAAAGAGGTGAGCCCCAGCCCACTGCCTGAGCTGCCCCTAAAACCGCCCCCCGGTGCTGGAAAAACACACTTACCACCTGGAGGCAGGAGCTCCAGGAGGGCCACACCAACCTGAAACAGCCAGAGGCTGGACGCCCAGTCCCACCCTCCCGGGGGCTCAGCCATCAGATGGGCATGCTGGAAGAGAGCAACACCCATTTTCCCCATGCTTCCAGAAAACTCAAAAAAACACGACTATTTTATGAGCCCAACAGTAATACGGAACAAGAGAGCCCAGCCCCGTAGTGGCCCCCTGGGCAGCTCTGAATGACCCGGGGTGCTGCTCCTCAGTGGTGCCCACCCACAGGACCCATCGCTCCCGAGTCACCCACTGCCCGCTCGCTTTGATAAGCTCCCTCGACTTAGAAACCTTGCTCCCTGGATTTCAACTGTCCTCAGATCTGAGGGGGAGACACACTACAAGGAAAGATAGTTCCAACATTAGTATCTGCATTTAAAAACTCCCAAGGGGTTAAAATCCAATTACCGCCGGATGGAGCTCTGCCTCTCCATTCCAAATTAATTACCGAATGTTGCCATTTTCACCTCCTCTTTCTCCCTCGCGCATTTTCTCAGAAAGCAAAAATTGCTGCACAAATCATCTCAGTGAGAGAGCGCTGTGGGTGAAGGCATCTGTCTTGGGAGAGGGGCGTCTGAGTCATGGCCTGCAGGGGACAGGAAGGACGCCCCCCGACGGCTGTGGCACGGACGCCTCCAGGATGGAACCCAGGACCCTTCACCCAGGACAGCCTGAGATGGGTGCACGGGCTCGGGTTTGGAAATTCGAGGATAAACGTTCGCGTTCCAGAAAGCAGTAAAATGTTGGTGGGAGAGATCGTGACACGGACTCCGCCTACCATCTTTCCACTTGGCCTTGGAACGCAGCGCCCGCCGCCCTCACGCAGAGTGAACCTCCCAACTGCTCTTCGCTCAGGTTGAAGGGGGACGGGTTCTGTTCCCGAGCACACGGTAGCTGACGCGTCAAAGCAGGCCACCTGGCAGGGGAAGCTTTGCAGGGTGAAACTGTGCCAAGAATAGCCTGTCAAGGACAAACATCTCCTAGGAAGGATCAATAATCCGTCGGCCTCGATCCTGCTCGTCCTGGGTAGAAGTGAGTGAGGTCACCCAGAACAAGAAGAGGAGGGGGTGGAGGGCAGGTGTGGGCACAGACCTAAGTCAGGATGCCCGGGGGAATGGGAGGTCCTATCCAGGAGCCGACGGCCGAGACCTTCATCACACGACAGACACTCAGCAAAGGCTCCATCCATACCTTGTCTTTGTGGCTTTGCAGTGTAGGAGCCGTAAGGCCCGTGTGCCGGGCCGTGCAGGTGTTCAATCTTCCACCAGTGCCCAAGGGCACAGCCTAACCAGACCAGCCAAAGTTACACGCACACACTCTCCACCAGGGCTGGGGCGGGTTGGACCCGGATCCCACCAGCCCGGAGTCTCTGTCTGACTCTGTGGTTTGAGGACACGAGTCTCACTTTCCCAAAGGCCCTGCTTGGACAAGTGGTTTCTCCAAGGGTCTGGATGAATGGAAAGGAAGGGAAGAGCACCTTCCCGCAGGGGGCAGAGCAGGTCTGAGATCCCACAACAGACGGGAGAAGCCAGAAGAGGCGAGGGACCTCGTGAGCACTGACTGGCACCACTAACCACCCTCCCTGATGGCTTCTAAGATCTCACGGCCAAAGGGGTGTTTTAACCGCTGGGATGAGACGCTGAGATCAGAGTGCTTGGAAGGCTTGTTCCCAAGCCCCCAGCCAGGAAGTGATACAGGTGGGATTTGAAAGCAAGACGGTGGGGCTCCGGAGCACTTTTCTCTACCTTGTTCTGTCCCCCAAAGAGGGATATCCGAGGAGGAGAAGGCATCAGAGCTACAGGGTCTGGGAACTCTCCTTCCCCAGACACTCCCCTGTCCCCACCGGTGATGGACTTGGCACATCCCGGGGGCCACCGTGTCACCCCCACAGCCAGCTGTCTATCTGCAGGCATCCTCTCCTGGGACTCCAGAACTCAGACCAACCTCCGCTCCTGCTGGCGCCCCGCATCAGCATGCCCAAGGTCCAGGATGGGTGCAGCCTGTCCGAGCTTCGGACAGGGGGGTGCTTCCCCACCCTGGCCAGGCTGCCGTGAGGGCTCATGGCCCATCAGCGGCTCCATGGCGGCTGCCCCAGGGCCATCCAGGCCACCCGTGGCTCTCAGAGGCACCCCTCTGTTCTCACCTGCACATTCAGGACAAAGACACAACTAGTATCTACTGAGTATCTCCTGTGTGCCCAGACTTTATGCATTATTTTATCCCCATGGCAACGCTGCAAGGTAGGTGTTCTACTATTCGTAATTATTTTATTGTATTACACTATAATACACTAAACTATACTAAATATATTATATTATATTATATACATTATTCCTATTTTTATTCTACTTTTCAGGAAACTAAGGCCCAGAGATACCAAATAAACAAATAAGCCACGTGGTGAGCTGTAGAATCCGGGTCTGTGTTATCCCAAACCTGTGCTCCTGATCACTTGGCCAAAATTAAATAAAACGCAGATAGACGCCTAAACATGCATCACGCATATCTCATAGAGTGTATACACGTTGTGTGTGCATACGCACACATGTCGCATAAAATAAATGCATGTACACATAGAAACATATGTATATACACACATATTTTTCATTTAGTTATGTGCACTGAGTTATTCCTCTTGGGATGTAGTCTAGACGCCAGAATGATACTGTTGTGTAGACAGCTTGAATGATTTAACTCCAATTATTTTTATAATGAAGTTACTTAAATAAGCATAAATATAGAGCTAGGTGCAAACTGCTTATGCACATAGCTTCCATGCAGCTACAGAAACAAAGTTCAAACACAAACAAAACTCTAAAACCAACAGATCTCACATTAGCACCACTCTTTGCTGAAACCCAACGTGCCATGTGCTTGTTGTGCGAGATTTGACAAATCAGCTTGAGTCTTTTGGTCTGGAGCATGGTGGGCCACCAACTCATTCATCAGCATCACGGTCTTTAACTTCTTTAACGGTAAACTCATTTGTAACCGTTGATTCATTATTTTTAGGGACCAATACAGTCAAACAGAGCAACACAAAATTTATTACCGAAAAAAATTCTGTAATGACTGTTCAAACTTGAAATCCTTTGCTGGGCTGCCCCAGGAAGATTCAGGCAAGACTGGTTTTGGTGTCAGGAATCCCGGGCTGAGTAATGGCAGTGACTCTCAGCCCTGTGGGGCACCCGTGGGGCACTGTGGGGCACGCAACCTTCCCACTGTCTTGTCTCTCCCTTGTTCTTTGTGGGCCACATGGTGACGGCGAGGCACCTCTGCTGGGACCCACCACCACACAGAACAAATTGTGAACGTAGACAGAAACCGTGCGTTTGGTGTGAGGCAGGTATCCCCAGGATGCACACAGCACCCACTGTGGCTCTAGGTCATGAGTCACTGAAAACGCGTCATTTAGGAAAGGCTCATCGAAACCCAGAAGCCCCCAGGGGGCACATCCCTGGCCCTCTCTGACACTGGCAACTCTGAGAAGCGCTGCTGAAATTATGAACCCCCTAAAAGATTGCTCCAGAATCTCCAGTGTCCTGGGATTAAAAGGGAACAGGTGGAAATTCACAGAGGAGACATCTTGCTGGAGCATTTGTCACCGGGGTTTTGTTTTCGTAACAATATGGCTCCGATTAAAAACAAAAGGCGAGATTCAGCAGTGAGCATTCTGCCTGGCAGTGGCCCCACTGTCTCCGTGAAGAGTCACGTTAGGACATCGGGGTAGGAAATACCGTATCTGGTGGAAGGGGCTGTGGGCTCCTTATCCAGTCCAGGAAAGGGTCCTCCTCTGTCACCAAGCTGTCAGACAGTGGGTGTCTTAGTCCGTTTGGCTGCCGTAACGAGACGGGGGCTTAAACAGCGGAAATCTGTTGTCTCCCGGCCCTGGAGGCTGCAAGTTGAAGATCACCATGTTGGCAGGGCTGAGTCCTTCTGAAACCTCTCTCCTTGGTGTGCAGATGGCCATCTCCTCCCCGAGTCCTGGCATGGTCTTCCTCTGCTGTGGGTGTCTGTGTCCCTACCTCCTCTCCTTATAAGGACACCAGTCAGATTGGATTAGGACTCATCTACATGCTCTCATCTTACCTTAATTACCTCTGTAAAGACCCCGTCTCCCTGTCACAATCTGAGGTCGTGGGGGTTAGACCTTCCACATATGAATTTGGGGTGGGGGTACACAATTCAGCCCATAACTCATTGCATAAGCCTGACGCCTGCTGGACAGATGGCCCCCAAGGGCCTACGACACGGGATCTCCTCTTGGAGGGGGCAGCTGCTGACACCAACTTGTGACTTGAAATGTCTTGGACCTGAGGGAGGGGGTTGGGAAAAGCGGAGAAAGCCAGAGCCACCAGAGTGAGTCAGAACATCTCCCCAGAGTGGCCATTAGCAGTTTCTGCACACGAAAGAGGAAATCTGAGCGTTTCTCTAATTACTGCAGGTTAATTAGTTCTCCTCAACATTTTTGGAAAGAGCACCTCGTCACAACATCAGTCATTGACATGCACTCCCTGCCTGGCAAGGGCTGGAGGAAGGAGGCGCCCTGGAAGAGAGAGGCACGGCCAGGGCCCCTGCTTTCCCAGTGGCCACCTCTACCTGAACGCAGTGGGCTGTCCACACTTCTTTCCTGGGCTCAGCTGAAAATGCTTGACAGGTGCCAAAGACCCAGGGGGGCAGTAGCCGTGGCACCAGAGAGGAGGGCAAGGGGCGTAAACACATTTCGCAAAGCAGATTCCCAAAGGCGAGTTCCAAGTTTCCAGGAACACAGGTAGAAGTTCGTTGCTATCACCACTCACACTTTTCCCACCTCTCACCCCAGAAAGGGGACGAGGGCAGCTGGTCCAACACGCCTGTCTCCATGTCCCTATTCATAGTGAGGCACGGTCCTGATTAACAAGATCTTGGTCTGCGGAAGTGGTTCTTAATGTTGGCTTACGTTGTCCTCAACTGATCTCATTGGTCTCAGGGAGCGCTGGTGTTTCCAAACACTCCCCAGGTTGTATCAGTGAGCCCCAAGGGGAAAGTCACTGGTACACAGAACACAGCAGAAACTTCCATGGTGTAGTGACAAGGTAGGGCGGCCATAACAAAGCACCACAGCCGGGGGCCTAAAAGCAACAAAAATTTATTTCCTCGCAGTTCTGGAGGAAGGAAGTCTGAGATCATGCGGTCAGCAGGTTGGGTTTTCTTCTGAGGCTCTGTTCTCTTGTGTATCGACCACTGTCCTCACCCCGTGTCCCCAAATACTCTTCCTTCCGTGTGTGTATGTGTCCTGGGCTCTTCTTCTTATGAGGACACCTAATGCCTTCATTTCACCTTAGTTGCTTCTTAATTTTTTTAATTTTGTTTATTTTTGAGAAAGAGAGAAAGAGCACATAAGCAAGGGAGAGGCAGAGAAAGAAGGAGAGAGAGAATGCCAGGCAGGTTTTTGCTGTCAGCACAGAGCCTGATGTGGGGCTCGATCTCATGAACCATGAGATCATGACCTAAGCCCAAATCAAGAGTTGGATGCTCAACCAACCGAGCCACCCAGGCGCCCCTCTAATTACTTCTTTAAATAAGACCCAGTCTCTGAATACACATTCTGATGTCCTGGGGTTTAAGACTTCAAGGCATGAATTTGGGGGCAGGGGGCATAATTCAGGCCATCACATGCGGCTTTGGAAATCTTTCTAATCTTTATACTTACTGCGGGGGTTCTCAACAGCAGCACTACTGACATTTGGGGCCTGATAATTCTTTGCTGAGCGTCTGTCCTGTGCCTTGTAGGATCTTTTGCCTTTTGCCTGTGCCTTTTCTGCAGCGTCCTTGGTCTCCACCCACTGGTGTCGATAGCACCTTCCCCCCTGTCTCAATGACCATGGCCAGGCACTTCCCAGTGTCCCTGAGCAGAGGGGCAAAGTCATGCCCAGTGAGGAACCACTGATTTAGTGAAGTCCTTTCCAAAGGGCGCTGATACCCAGCACTAGGGATATGACCAGCATCAACACCAACGAGTCTCTACCTCTAGGCGGCTGCCAGTGTAGACTCCGCCTATCACAGGAAATGGCATGAAGGGAAAAGTGCTATCACAGGAAAAGCACAGTTTCAGGCACAGAAAGACTAGCCCGGAGGGGGATGACCACCTCCTTTATAGTAGCTTTACTGAGATAGAATTCATGCATCATACAATTCACTCATTTAAAGTGCACAGTTGAGGGGCGCCTGGGCGGCTCAGTCGGTTAAACATCCAACTTCAGCTCAGATCATAATCTCACGGTTCACAAGTTCGAGCCCCGCGTCGGGCTCTGTGCTGACAGCTCAGAGCCTGGAGCTGCTTCGGACTCTGTGTCTTCCTGTCTCTCTGCCCCTCCCCTGCTCATGCTCTGTCTCTCTCTGTCTCTCAAAAATGAATAAAAATGTTAAAAAATTATATACATATATATGTAATATATGGTTCCTTTTCTATGCCCTTGATCCTGATTGGCATGGGGGGGGGGGGTTCTTCCACTGTTTTGACCATTGCAAAGACTACGAACGTCCGTGTGTGAGGTCTTGAGTGCACGTGTGTCTTCATTTCGGTGGAGCGCATCCCTCTGAGTGGAATTGCAGGATCACATGGTGAGTCCATGTGAGCATTGGAGGAAACACGAGTTCTGCACAATTTTAGGGGCACTGTCTCATTTCCACCAGCAGGACGCGAGGGCTGTGGGCACTCCGCATCCTGTTCAACACTTACTAGCATCCTCTCGCTTATGGCCGTCCTGGTGGTTCTGATCTGCATTTCCCCGATGGCTATCGATGAGCATCTCCTGCGCTCTTGGGCCGTTCATGCATCTTCTCTGGAGAAATGTCTATTCAGATCCTTCAGCCATCTTTAAATGGGTAACTACTGCCCCTTTATTGTTGAGTTGTGAGAGTCCTTTATGTATTCCAGACGCAGGCCCGGTGTGAGAAATGCGATCTGCGGAAATATCTCCTAGCCTGTGGGTCATCTTTTTTGCTTTCTGGATGGCGTCCAGTTGTGGAGCCCAAGACTTTTCCGTTTTGATTGTTCCAACACGTCTGTTTCCTTCGCTGCTAGCGGGAGCCTCTGGTTTTCTAAGCCTGCATCCTCAGGTGTGGACCCTCTGCCCTGTGAGCGAGCAGGGGGAGGAGGAACGAGGCACCCACACTCTCTGCCTGTGGAGTCTCCACCGGCAAGTGGGGCTGATGGAGGTAAGGAAGCTCCTGGCCTATCAGTGAGGCAAGGAATCAGCAACTCCCTGCTGAGTTAGAGGGGATGAGACACGCGGGCAGCCTGCCCCTCCCGAGATGCCATCGCAGGTCCCCTGACCGGGCACTGGGGGGCGAGGGGGCCCCATCTTCTTGAGCCTCTGCCACAGACTGACTGTTCTTTTCGGGTTTCAGTAGATTTTCCTGAACAAATGCTTCTTCACTTGCGTCGTGCCCTTGGGGCAATTTCCAGACACCTTAAGGGGCTGTTTGTTTTTAGTTGTCATGGATTTTGCTTGTTTCACCAAAAAGCAGGTCCGTGGAACTCCTCATGTGGCCGTCCTCAAAGCTGAACTCTTCACAGCCTCCTTTTAAAAGGGGAGGTTTTACCGATGTCACGACAGAGCCGAAGGATGCAAAGAGACAGACACGCCCACAGAGGGGGTCTGGGGGCTGCAGGCTGAGACCACCTGCCACGAGACCCCGAGCAGAACGGAATTTGTACAAAGAACCACAGAAAGCCGGTGCGGGGGCTCTGGTTAAACACGATGGACTGAACACAAATATCTACCCCTGCTTCCTCCCAGAAGCCCACCCGGGCAACAAGAGAGGAGCAAAGGAATCAGGGACACACAACAGCAACGAGATCCGGTGAGGATAGGGCAGGGAAAGGAGTGGACAGCAGTCTGGACATAGAAGACCAGATGTTCAAATGGCCTAGGTTCAGCCGACTAAGAAAGCAGAGATCTAAGCCTGCTGGGAATGAGTGAACCAAATTCTCTCACAGACCCTCAGAAAAGCAGGTGCCAGTGATTCTAAGGGAGGTATGAAAAGAGAAAATAGAGCTGAAAGCAGGGGGGGTAGGTTTGCACAGGAGCAGATCAACCCCAAGACAACCTCTCCACCCCCCCCCAATCAAGGCACAGTCCTTCTTCCATATATGTCTGCACATATGAACATAAGGATGAAACACAGAGCAAAGAAATGGGTAAAGCCTTCATGCTGAGCAGGGAGGGTCCCCATCCTCCCTCGCCGTGCTCCCTGCGTGCTGGAGACGAACCCCATCAGGTGCTCTCCTGGGAAGGACGCTGGGTCCGGCATCAGATCATGGGGACCCTGCCTGAACCAGCCCCACACACATGCAGACCTTTCACGGAGGTGCGGGGTCTTTTTATTTTTATCCTTATCTTTGTTTTGCACCTCACTCTTAAATATAACCGCACAAATATTTTAGGAAAGCTTGCAACAAAAAAGTCAAGAGACCAAAAGAAGCAAACACAGTAAGGAACTCAAAGGAGACAGAAATAATGCAAGAAGCCAGAGAGGGCTCCACGGATGCAAAATTGATGACAAACCAGATATAAGGGAATATATTGTAACCTGTGAGAAAGAACAGAATGTTCCCTTTAAAGAGGAACACATTCGGAGAACAGGAAAAGCTTTTAGAAATTAAAAATATGCGGGTAGAAATTAAAATTTGAATAGAAGGGTGGGGAAATAAAGTTGAGAGAATTTCCTGGAAAGAAGGACAGCAGTACAAAGAGGTGGAAATGAGAGGAGAAAATTGGAAGACCCATCTGCTTACTGTCTCGCTGACAGAAATTCCAGAAAGGGGACACACACACACACACACACACACACACAAAACAGAAGAGAAAAACATTTTCCAGGAAGGAAGGATTGCAGTTTCTACACCGAAGGGACATACTGAGCACAGTAACGAAAAAGAGCCACCCAAGGCTCGTGGTGGTACAATCTCAGAACACTGGGCATTAAGAGATGGGGTAGAAGCTTCCAGAAGACAAAAGCCAACTGCCTGAACACCAGGCACCAAAGTGGTGTTGCATTTCTCTCAACACCTGCAAAGTTCAGAAGGAGAATCTCCAGCCAAGGCATCTATACCCACCTAAACTGCAGATTGAGTGTGAAGGTGGGATACAGACACTTCAGAGTCGAGGGGTCTTGAACCATTGGGTTCCCACGCCCCCTTTTCCATGGAGCCATTGGAAGATTGGTTCTATCAGAGTCCAAAGTGAATCGTGAGGGTGAAGACATGACTCCCGGGAGGTGAGGGTTTGTGCAGGGGATGACAGCAAAGGAAGTCAGTCCCCAGACCAAATCCGTGCCACACGTCTAGAGAGCGATCCATCCCCCGTGGGGAAGAGCAAGGAAACTCAGGGAGTGTTACTGCCCCAAAAGATAAAAATGGAATTGTTAGGGGCGCCTGGGGGGCTCAGTCGGTTGAGCGTCTGACTTTGGCTCAGGTCATGATCTTGTAGTTGGTGGGTTTGAGCCCCGTGTCGGGCTCTGTGCTGACAGCTCAGAGCCTGGAGCCTGCTTTGGATTCTGTGTCTCCCTCTCTCTCTCTCTGTCCCTCCCCTGCTCACGCTCTGTGTCTCTCTCTCAAAAATAAACATTAAAAAAAAATTAAGATTTAAAAACGGAACTGTTAGCCTACCTGAGACTTTCGGCCAAAATGCAAATAATTTCATCACACCAGCCAACTGTTTGGGGACACGTTGGAAAGGTGCGTGCAAACCCCACGGATGAAAATACTGGTGGTGATTCGTTCCAGGGAAAACATGCAGTTGATCAGGAGAGGAAATGCAGTCATAGAACTACTTTGTGGCTCAGCTGTGAATAATAATTACATAATTATGTAAATGCTGAATATTGATCGAACCACAAATTATGCTATTGGGAGGATGGGGGCGGGGAGCCATGTGTGTGTTTTCTGTTGTTTGGCCGGGTTCGGGGAGCAAAGCTTAGAGCGAAATCCTGATCCTCCCAGAGCAGAATCCGTGGGGAAGCAACTGAAATTAAAAAGAAAAAGTCAGATAAGCATTTTCTTTTCTTTTCTTTTCTTTTTTTCACAAATAACCAAGGCTGGAGTAGAAACAAGGGTGTAAACAGCGGAAGGGTTGGCTCTGGAAGCATCAGGAAGGGTGGAGAGGACGAATCAACGGCCGGATGGCCCCGTTCTCATCTGCGTAGAACCATTAGGCTTTAAAAGATGTTTTACACCAGGGAACACAGAAGAGACAGAGTCAGTCGAGTGTCCTAAGTCAGTGGGAGACGGATGACGGATGGGGAGGGAGCCGGAGAGACGGTCAGGCTGGGGGCCGTGTTCAGGGTCCCCGCTGGGCCTCGGGGGCAGGGCAGAAGCCCAGCTGGGACTTGGTTCTCCAGGCAGGAGCTGATGGGGCTTCGTGGGGCTGCAGAGGAGACGGAGAGGGGCAGCCGCCAGGTTCCTGGCACAGAGCCTCCGGGCCCTGCCGGTGAGCTGGATGCCAGAGGAAGAGGGAGAAGGAGGAAAAATGTTGCCCCCGAGATTCTGGGCTGGGTGAGCAGTGGAGGGAAGCCTGGGGGAGAGGTGAGTGTAGGCAGTAAAGCCAGAATCCTGCCTGGACGTTAAGATTTCTCAAGGCTGCCCTAACAACGTGCCCGAACCAGCAGCTGAAAACAACAGAATTTAATCTGTCACAGCTCCAGAGGCCAGAAATCCAAAGTCAAGGGGTCTGTAGGGCCGTGCTCCCTCCAGAGGCTCTGCGGGGGGTCTGTCCTTACCTCTTCCAGCCTCTGGTAGTGCCATGGAGTCCTCAGCGTTCCTGGGCTTCTGCGTCTGGTCCGTGCCTTGTCACCCCAGCGTATCTCCCTGTTTCTGGTGTCAGCACTTCGCTCCCCTCATAAGGACACAAGTCACGTTGGGTCAGGGCCCACCCTAGTGACCTCATCCTCACTTGATGACATCCATCTGCAAAACTCTATTTCCAAATAAGGTCACGTTCACAAGGGTCAGGGCCTGCGACTCAAACAGCGGGAGACACAATTCAACCTTAACAGACATGGGTTTGGCAGATGACTTCTACTGGATTCGGCTCTCAGAGGCTCTGAGAAGTCCTGCAGTCGTGCTTGGTATGTTTACTCCAAAGACTCCCAAACGTGTCTGACGGTCCAGCACTTTTTCCTACCACACCCCTGGCTGACTCCGGCGGGAGGATCATGGCACCGGCTGTGCAGGACGGCGGGCATCCTTTCGGATTACTCAGAGTTGGTGACACGGTTGTCATGGCAGGAGAAAGTTTGCGGCTGCTACTCTGGGGAACGAGGAGGAGGAGGAAGTCTCCAGAGGGTGGGAGGGCACCTGGGGACAAGGAGCAGATAGCGAATGAGGAGGTCAGAGCACAGGGTGTAGAGGGCCACCTGTCTCCTCCTTGACGACAAGCATTCATCCTGGTTCTTCCACATGCTCTCTCTTTGCCAGAGAGGCCCTGTGATCTTTGTCCCAGGGCCAGCACACAGCTCCCCAAAGCCCTGGAATGAGTGATAGAGGCATGCCTTGTCATCCAAGTGGATCCTGAGTCCATGCTCAAGAGAGGACTCCAGGTGAGGTCCCTGCAGAGTGTCAGGATGGGGCTGGTCCCCAGAAAGACCGGGTGATTGGAGGGTTGGAATTTCAGCCCTGTCCTCCGACCTCTAGGGAGGTGAGGAGGGACAGAGAGAAAAACTCTTGAGCCAGGAGATTCAATGTGCTCCCAGGCCAGTGACCACAGGGAAATGTGGAGCCCAGTGGGTCCGGTCAGGCAGGGAAGTTCCTCTGCGTCCCTCTGTTGGCTGTTCCTGGGTTGCAGACTTTATAGTAACCTGATAAGCCTAAGAGAAGCACTTTTCTGAGTTCTGTGAGTAATCCTAATACAGTATGGGGTCTGAGAGGGGGGTCATGGAAACCCCTGATTTATAGCCAGTCTGTCAGAAAAATGGGTGATGCTGAATTTGCAACTGGCGTCTGACATGCAGGGTCTTGTGGGACTGAGCCCTTCACCCTGTGAAATCTGACACTAACTCCAAGTTGTTGGGGGTCAGAATTAGATTGAATTATAGGACCCCCAGCTAGTGTTGGAGAACTTGTTCTTGTCTGAGAAGACACCCCAGCCTCCGAAACAAAAGGGCTTTGGATCCCAAAGCAGCCACAGTCCCTCTGGGATTTTCACCAGCAAATCCAACTCTCCGTTGAAACCGGAAAACCCCTAAGAAAAATGCTCGGACCCAGAGCCAGCCACCCTGGTCTGGCTAAACGGTTCTCCCCACACCAAGACTTGGATGACCAGACACTAGCCCACAACGCACTGAAGGAGGACAGACGTTTCTGGAACACCTTCCTAACCAGCTGGGCAATTTGTCATTTCTGTCCTGTGACCTCATCTGCGAATGCTCCCCGGAGGCCATTTCGGAAGACATGTTACAGCATTAGAGGCACCAGCACCTTCCACACGGCCCTGAGTCTCTGAGATTTACTGGAGGCTCAGGGGAAGAACCACCAGCCACAGAATTTCCCATTTAACTAGCAAGATGGATTCTTAGAGAGGCGCGTCTGTTCAGCGCATCTTCCCCGGGTGGGTTTCACGGGGGCTCACAGGCCCCCCAGGGAGACGCTTCCAGGGAATGAGGGGGGCTTTGCTCTCCTCCCATGGTCACCCCCCGGACGGTCAGCCAGGCTGCCCAGTGCCCCTCTGAGCCACGGGAAGGACGGGGTGTGAAAAGGAGGGTGAGGCTGGCCAGTCACGTGAATATCACACTGCAGACCTTCTAGGGCAGGTTAAAATAAAAAAAAATAATAATAATAATTTTAAAAGGTCAATATTTAAAAAAAAAAAAACCAAAAGGTCAGTGTAAAATTTTGATGGAAAAACACCGCCTCCCCAATACCTAGCCTCCCAGCTCTCTCCCCAGAACTTTCTAGTTATTTTCAGTACTGATGCATCTCAGACGCAGAGAGTCTCTCGGTAGAAGCTATTTCTTTATTGCGTGCTATTTCGGATATGTTTACCTTCTCTCCTGCTTTGCCCCAAAGACAGGAAATGTGTGGTTTTTTGTTTTTTTTTTTTTTTTTTTTTACCCCTCTTTCACAATTCAGCTTTCACCTATGACTCGTACCTCGTGGCCAAAAAGGTGGCTAAATGAACAAAGAGCGCTTGTTTCCAAAGAAAAGGAAATTAAAATAAAGGGCAGACCAGAGAGCAGGGTGTAGTCTCGAGTCCCTGGCACTGCAGGGACAGGACACAGTGGCATTTCCAGCCAGCATGAGCGTGAACCCCTCGCTGTCCCCTGCAGCAAGGCAGGGGGCGGGGGGGGGGGAGGGTTCTGCGACCAGGAGGCTGGTGGAAAGCCCTGCCCACCCCCCACATACACATGTTCACGACGAGCTCCATTCCTAAATGCCACCCAGTGGGCGCTAATCATGGACAGCAGCTCCTGAACCCACTGCCAGTTGAATAAAGACCACTATTTTAGGAAATGTCCCTATTTATCAAAAAAAAAAAAAAAAAAAAAGCCTCTTATTGTGAGCAGCTCTGGTTCCAGGCCATCTGCCTGGAAAGCTGGAGCCGAGGACGCACACAGTTCATTCCAGGAATGGCCGAGCCAGGCCCCCCCCGAGTTCTGAGCCGGGCTGGCTGGCTCCCCTCTACACCCTGCAGATCGATGCTCCAGTGGGGACGACCCCAGTTACTCCTTGGGACCTGGGTTCTCTCTGCTGAGGTCCTGGGCTCCTGCCACTGGCAGGAGAATGTGGACCTCGTGGGGAGCTGTGCTAGGTGCTCACAGCTGCCAAAGGTGGGGGCTGCCCTGGGCTCACTTTCTGGGGTGACAATGCCCGACCTCTGCTAGGTGGAACCGTCCAGGCCAGCTGCAACCCTACATTCTGACATCCTTGTAGCGCCCTCTGTGGGGCGGGTCGAGCCCTGTTTCCTGCACCCCCAGATGCTGGTGGGCATTCTGTCCCAAACAGACTGACAGTCCACAGCCGCAGCCCTGCGTCCCCAGGCCATGCTCCTGCTCTGCTGTCCCAGCAAATGTAGCATCCCCCTCAGTCCCATGCCATCACGCTCCACAGGGACCACCAGGAAAGGTCCAGGGAGGCTGGCAGCTGACGATCTGCCTGGAGGACACTGGGTCATTACCAAGCAAGAGCAGAGGGGTAATTTTCTAAAATCAAGAACGAACCGCAAATTTCAGAGGCCAAACCTTTGCCAAACCAGGACTGTATTTCCCAAAAGCATGATCTGACCAGTGCTCTGATTCAGCCGCCCAAGTACATCAGTGATTCTGGAAAATGGGTCGTGGATCCCCAGTGGTGGATCCCTGAGTGTCTGTTAATGCCCGTGGGAAAAGAAGGGGGTAGAGCCCTGCCCCCGAGGACCTGGGGTCCGAAGCCCCCAAGCCGTGGGCATCCTGTCCCCCCGCCCCGCCCAGACACACCCACTGGCAGCCGTCTCTCCGGGGGCGTCAGCCTCTCCACATCTCGGCTGCTTGAACCTTGGATTTGCAGTAATCAGACATGTTGGGGGTGAGTCGGCTTAGCCCAGACCACAGCCTGCCCCGTTAGCGGCCCTGGAGACACGACTTTTTGCTGAGCAGAAGAAAGCTAATTTGCTTCTTCTGTCCAGGGTGGTTGTGCTGGCCTCCGGCATGTGTAGCCAGAAGCCTCCGTGCATGAAACATACAGCAGTTTGTGGATCTGGCCTGAACGGGGGTGGGAAGGGGTCGGCCAGGCCTAGGTCCTAGGGCAAGTCTCCTCCATCAAGGCAGACAGCCAGCCAGACAGCTGGTTGTGGACGAGTGTTCCCAAAGTACCCCTCCTTCCTGGGAGAGCAGGGGACAGGGACGCCGGCCTGGGCACGCCCAAGCGGGGCTCTGGAGAGCAGCCTTGGTTGAATCTGGCTGCAATCAGTGTGCTGCCTCTTTGGAGGAAACACCTCGCTCAGAGCTTTATCTAGCAAAGGGCCATGACGTGGGAACAAAGCACGCAGGTGGACGCGTCAGCGCCATCATTTCTGCCTCGCCGGTCGCAGGGAAGGAGCCCCTAGTAAGTCACGCGTCTCCTGATGGTGACTCCTGCAGAGACACCCCTCCCCCTGGAGGTCAGACACCTTCCGTTCCCTCCCTTGGGGATGTGGGGGAGGCCCATCCTCAGCCCCCCTACTGGCGAGGGGGGCAGGGCCAAGAGAACCGGCTCCTCTTGGGCCCCGGGAGTGGGAGGCAACTTCTGGCACCATCTCCGTGGCAGCCGCCCCTGCCATCGCGGAAGCTGATACCAAGGGCCCAGAGCCCAGGGGCATCGTGGGTAAGGGGGCACGAGCCCACCCTGTCGCGGCCAGCAAGTCTCATTGTCCCCACACACACCCACGTGTGCGAAGACGCACACAGAGACACAATGCAAACACACGTCACCTGTGGGTGCACACACCCCCTCCCCCCCCCCACCCCCCCACGGCATTCGAGCACTTGCTTGGGCTGCGAGCTCCGGCTCTGAGTTTGCCCCTGGTCTGTCATGGTGCATCCCTGGCAAGTTTGTTCTCTTCCCTGTGCTGCTGCGTCTTCACCTGTGAAGTGGCCGCCATCATGCTCCAAACCTCAGAGGACGGCCCTGAGCCACCGGGGACCTCAATCCGTGCCTGGAACATAGGTGCTCCAGCAACACCAGCCGCCCCCGATTATCCCTCAGAAGCAAGAAACATCCTCGGACGCGGGTCTCCCGCCCCACACACTGTCCCCCTGCGAAACCGCACAGGACAAGCCCACCTCCCCACAGGTGCCGGTCTGTCCGTTCCCCGTTCCTGCCTTCAGCCTCCAGGACCAAGCCCTCTGTCCACACAGACGGCGGAGAGGCTGGGAGCCGCCCTGGAGCCCCAGAAAGAGGCCCTCCGGAGCCCAGATTCACAAACCGTCCGAGGGGAAGGACCGCTGTGGAGCAGACCAATACTCCTGCAAAATGCGTTATTTTAAGTAAATCAGATCTTAGGCGTCCTCACACAAAATGGCAATTATGCCTGATTGTGGCAATCACTTCACAATGTATATGTATATTAAGTCATCACGCCGTATACCTTAAATAAGTACAATTTTCGTTGCCGATTATGCCGTGAACCTGGGAAGGGGTAAATTAAATAAAAAGAAGCTCACAAAAGAAAACCTCCAATTTTTAAAAATTATTCTCGGATGCCAAGGAAGTAAAATGTCTTTCAAACCACTGTGCGAGTTTCCAGATGCTTCCTCTAGATTTCCGTGCTTTTCTCATCCGAGACCAGGACCCAACGCTCAGGGAGGGGTGCCCAGCCCTGGACCCCAGCACGCAGACCGCTGTCCCTGGCTTTATTCATTGTTTTCGTTAGGCCAGACAGAGCATCTTCTGGGGTCTGTGTGTGTCACACTGGATGGACAAAGAGGTCTGCAGGGGCGAGGGGATGTGAACTGCGGGGGGGAGGGGGGTCCTAACTGGTCATCATTGGGAGCAGGAGGCAGGTGAGAGTCACCCCTTCACGGGAAATGCACCTGCCTCAGAGCACATCCCACTGCAAGGTGGGGAAGGGGCTGCAGCCATGGGGACATTGCTTTGACCATAGGCTGGCCACTGGCTCAGGAGTTGGGCAAAACTTTTTCTTTTGTAGACAGGAGTATGAAGGCAGGAAGAGCCAGGTAGGGGTTGGGATTGCCGATGAGGCGAGTGGGGTCTGGAGCCTCCGTGTCTGGTCTCGTCCCGGGTGAGCAGGGGCGTGAGAGGCCTCACCTAAGCCACGTGGGGAGGGTGTCTGCCCTGAGCCGTTCCCGGAACACAAAGGGTTGGATTGGTTAACCTTCGCCGTGTTGCAGGATCACGGGGGCTTGACATTGTCCCTCTGGGGCCCCACATCCAGGTTCAAATGGAGCCCTGCTTCCCAGGGGCACTTGCTCCCGACGGGGGACTGGTTGTCTAACTGTAGATCCCCGGTCTTCTCGGCAAGTTCTGTGAGATAGAATATGCAAGCCTGACGTGCTGTGAGTCCCCCATGAATCCCAGCTCTGTTATCGTGCCCCAAGCAGCTCCTCAGGGGAGCCCAAGGGGGAGACTCTGGGTTACAGCTGAAGGTCCATTTGTGAAAGGAATGTTAGTCCTGCGTTGATTTCTCTTCTGCTAGAGCCTTCCAGGACTGGGGGCCGTGGTGAGGTGCCCCCACAAAGCCTCGGCACAAGGGAGCTAGGCAGCCCAGTGGCCTGTGGACATAGGACCTGAGAGTGGCAGGCCAGGCCGTCCGAGGGGCCCCAGCCAGTCCCGATTGCCTCCCATCCTGCATCATCCGGAGGAGGAGAACACGGCAGGAGGCCCTCAAGTGTCATTTCAGAGGACAGAAGGAAGGCATGGCCCTCCTGCCTGGCGTCCAGGAGGCACCCACCTGTGCCAGTGCTGGGCGCCGAGGCGGGGAGACTGTGATCCTGCTGTTGGGGACAAGCCCCCGGGGACACAACGACCACCAGTGAATCTGCTCAGCAGACACAGACTCTGACCTGGATTCCCATGGATTTCGACCACGTGGTGAGTTTGTCAAGCTTTTCAACACAAAGATTCCTAGATTAGTTCCCGTGAATGCTGTCGTTCTATTTGTGTGGCATGGGTCGAGTTTAGTACATGACTTATCAGTGTCTTGAGTCTGATTGATCCTGGGTTGAGAGAAGACAGGGAGGGGATGGGAAGAGGGGACAAGGGAGGAGGAGAGGGGGACTAAAGGAAAGGAGGAAGGGAGCAAGGCAGGAGGTCTCGGCCCTGACTCTACCCTAACAACCGTTCATCCCATGTGAGTGCCCCCCAGACAACACCCATGTCCTCACTCTCTTCGTGTTTGCCAGCGGCCCTCTGTTAAGAGAAAGTTCCTTGCAAATAATGAAGCAAACTTGCTGCTAAATAGATAAGCGATGAACTTTAAGGAGCGATGAGCGTCTGAGCCCTGAAGGATGTTCTACGATATTCTACAGTTACCCAGAGCAGGCTGGGATGTCCCCATAGGAGACTGATGTCTCATGCCATCAAAGTTGTCAGGACCCCCCGACGGCACCGGAGACGGTCTCCTCCTGCCCCCAAGTCCGAGAAGTGCGTTCTCTACCATCATAATCACATAATATGAATTGACACTGAGCAATTTCTTCTTACGCGCTAATTGAAAATTACTGATTTTCCTCACGCAAATAACTCTTCGTGTCAGTTATCAAACGTGGGGCGTACTAGTTTTTAATTAACCACCCTCCACAGCTTCCTTTTACATCTCGTGGACGGTTTCATCTTGTCACCGTAAATAATGACCATGATCTTCCCAAAGAATATTTTACATCTTGTTCAGCAGATTGCAGAGGGGGACTTGGGGAGAGTTGTGGTTTGCACACCCTCGACCTACCCGAGAAGGGCTGAAGTCAGGCGAAGCAGCTGGCCGGGAAAGTGCCCCCAGTCTCTGCTCTCCCTGGACCCACTGCGTGCCTGTGGCTGAGCCCCTCGACCTTTGCTTCGCAGTTTCCTCCGGCAGGAATGCTTCTAGGCACGCACACACGCTAAGAGCCTACATATGTGATGACCCCACCCTTGCTTCACCGTTTCCTCCAAATCCCTCCCAGTTGACCACGTGGATCTCCACTTAGTGTTCACAGGGCTTTCACTGCACACACAGTGCCTGTAGCATGCATTCAGACAGGGGCATGTATCAGTTAGCTAATGCCGTGTGAGAAACCACCCCAGAGCTCACCAGCCTAAAACAAAAGGCTTTCATTAAGCTGGCAAATCCATAGGTCAACTAGGAAGTTTTGTTGCTCTGGGTAGGACTCGGCTGAGCTCACCTGGTCTCACCCATAGCCCTTCTGGTCACTGACAGATCACCTAGAGGCTGGCTGATCCAGAATGGCTCCACTTGGGATGGCCGTCCTCCAAGCGGCCTTGAAGGTTAGCCCCGACTTGTTCTCCTGATGGCAGACTTCATTTCCTTGGCCCACCTTGCAATATCTCACACCGGGCAGTTTTCAGTTGTTGTGTATGTAGTCCGGGTGTCCCCAGTCTCTCCCCATGCCCATCCCTGTGGAAAGAGAACACAGAGCCAGTGCCAATGGGGGATCCCTGCTGGATGCACACAGGGCTGGCTGTGTCATACAAACAGAGTCCATCACCCCGAGCTCCACTGGCCATGGCCAGACCTGCCTTCGGAGGCTCCAGGCTCTCTGGTAGGTGACACACACACCCCCAAAAGCCTCAGGCCCCAAGCAGAACACCCCGTTTACAGGACGTGGCAGAAACTATAGTGTGTGTGCACCTGTGTCTGCATGCATGTGCACAGACCAGTTTAGAGACAAACACTGAAAAATTCCCACCTACAGCCACTGTGTGCTGTAAGTGAAAACAATGAATTTTTAAATTTACTGCTAGTCTGTTCTAAGTGCACAGATAATTCAAAGTATGAAGGAGCCTGTGGGGCAGGGGTGAGAAGAGGACTGAATTAAATGTCAAGAGTCCTGAAATTTAGGACTTGCTGCACTATCGAGGTGGCTTTAGCTCTAAGTCCCTTAACTTTTCTATGTCTTAGTTACGCTTTTTAAGTGGAAACTCTCAGGCTCGTCTGGCAGGGTTGCCATGGTGACCGGAGAAGAGTAGAAATACAAATATAAGTGAACAGAGCCCCGTGTTGTATCAATATGGGCCATTGGTAGTAGTATCATTCTTCCTGTCTGTGCTATAAACCAGCGGGGAACACGCTTGGTCCACACGTCCAGGAAGCTTGGACGTATGTAGAGGTGCATTCCACATTACTCTAGTGGGTGAACCAGAGGGTGCATTTAGAGCCATTCATGCACCTTCCTCCATCCAAACCCTCTTTACTAAGCACCTGCTAGGTACCCGGCACAGTTACAGACACCGGGGATCCTGGCATTTGCAAGAAATACAGAGTCCTTGTACATGTGGACTTTGCATTTAAGCAGAAAAGGCAAAAACTAAGTAGCAAGCAACTATTCTACATACTCTCACGATAGGGCTACGTCCCATAAACGCACCATAAGCTAAAAGTATCTTTACTCTGAAAATGCACTTAATACACCTAGCCTACTGAATATCGTAGCTTAGCCCCTCCTGCCTTAAACGTGCTCCGAATGCTTATGTTACATCTGCGGTTGGGCTAATCCTATAACAAAGCCTACTTTATAATAAAGTGTTGAATGCCCCGTGTAGTTTATCGAATACCGTACTGAAAGTGGAAAACAGGAAGGTGGTAGGGGTGCAGGATGGTTGTAAGTTCACCGGTTGCTGTAAGTCCCCCGTGATCGCGTGGCTGACGGGGAGCTGGGTCTCCCGTTGGCGACCCAGCGTCAGGACGGAGTGTCAGACAGCATATCCACTAGCCTGGGACAAGATCAAAGTTCAAAATTCAAAGTACAGTATCTACTGAATGTGTATCACTTTCACTCCATGGTAGTGTGGAAAAATCCTAAGTCGAACAGTAGTAAGTGGGGAACCACCTGTATTAGGAAAGAAGCATGGGGGGTGATATGATAAAAACCACGTAGACATCCTCCACTATGCAGGTGGGTGGTCCCAGAAGCCCTCTCTAAGGAGGTGGCATTTGGTCTCAATCCTGAGGGGTGAGGAAGGAGCCCAAACCACCATTCAGAGAGGCAAAGCCACCTGCTCTGGGTGACACAGCTGGCTGGTGCCAGGTTCTCATCAGACTTTGATGTTTCTGATTTCCCACTCCCTCTATCGCTACTCTACACCCAGCGGATGCTTGCTGTGATATTGACCAAAGGGATAAAGGCTTTTCCAATTTCCAATCCCTCCACCCTGGAAATGATGCTTGACCCATTTGGTTACAGTCTAATGATACTGGCCTCTGTTCCTTGGAAGTCACCACAACAGCATAAGCAAGACCGTTTTCAACACCCACACACTCTCTATCCCCCTGTCCAACCTGACCACATAGCCAAAGGCCTCTGGGAAAGGGAGAAACGACGTGCCCTCTGTGTCGCTGAGCTGATGGCACTCCAAAGCTTTCAGAGCCGTATGCACAAGCTGTGGCTCACAAGGCACTTATTAAACCCTCTGTGCTGGTCAGAATCGACCCATTCAAAGAGTTGATCCTTAAATGCTTATAAAAGCTGAGACACCCTCTTTCTGGTTGCAAGGTCCTGCTAGCTAAGGGTCTGTGGATAGAATAAAGATAAACAGAGCCTTGCTGCAAGGAGACTTGTAACACTGGCAAACAGGACAGAGGTTTGGACGAGCTGAGGACACTTGACATGAAATAAAATAATCTGTGTCTGATGAGAGTATTAGGCAAAACTTTAAGGTCAATTTAGCATGATTTAAATATTTCCCATTCATTAGCAATAATTTAGAATGCATTTCCTTTTCTCCCCCCACACTTGAAGTTTTATTTTAATAGCTCTGTGATTTTGGAACAGATCATTAAAATTAATGATATTCCAAATGTTCCAGTGTGCCTGGTAGAGTCTGATCAGTGTTTTTTCCCTTTATAGATCATCAGAATAGAACATTTTAATGGCTCTAATATAAGGGCATTCTCTCTCTTTCTCTCTCTGTTAATGAATAATTTCCATAGCCAGATATGGAACCCCCCAAAGAAGAGGAAGCATATTTCATTAGACATGTCAATGCTGGACCCTAAATAATTCAGGACCCCAGATTAAAATACTTGATGCTCTCAATGTCCTAATGGGATATAATGAAATATCCCCAAAGCTGCTGTCTTAAAATTAACATCCTTTGAAATTCCCAAATCAATCAATGCCAATGACAAGAGCTGAGTCTAATCCTTTATTGATTTGTGCAGCCACAGAAGGGAAAAGGGAGCCTTGCTTAGCCCCATCCCTCAGGCTGGCTGGTTGCTGGCCAGCGGTGTTATTCATTCAGTCTGTGTCCTGGTACACTGAAAATACAGGCTGGCCACCCCTTCATGTGACAGGCAATGCCACTGGGCCCCAACAGGCTGGCCCTGGTTATTACTTGAGGGTCACCCATTTGAAGTCACCATTCACTCCTGGGTAGAAGTATGGACTGAGTCTCCTACTGGCTCAGGCTCTAGGTGGCCCTGTTATTGGGAGAACGGTCTGCTTGTCCCCTCAGCCATCTTCTGTGCCATCAGTCTGTTTAATTTTCTACAGCAGCTATCACCATCTAACAGGTACTAGTTTATTTGGGGGAGATCTTATGTCCTTTGACTCTATCCTCTGTGCTCTTATAAGTTAACTTCATCTGTCTTGACCACCAAGATGAAACCTCAAGGAAGGTTTGTGGGTTTGTTTGTTTTTCTACTGCTAAATTCTTGGTACCTCAAGGAATGCTTAGCATATAGGTACTCATGGATGGAGGGATGGATAGATGGATGGATAGTGGATAGAGTACAGATAGATAGTGGTTGGATGGATAGATGCATGGTAGATGGGTGGAAAGACTGTGGATGGATGGATGGATGGATGGATGGATAGATGGACAGTGAATGGGTGGATGGATGGATGGATGAAAAGACTGATAAATGGATAGATGGTGTCTAAGTGGATGAATGCCCCCCTCCTTACATTCTTAGCACAGAAATGCAAATATACAGATGCAAATACGTGTCTAGCACATATTTATTGTCTATATGAATGAACCAATCCAAAATCCAACAATACCAAGAATTTCCCATCCCATGAGCTTGCTTCTACTTCTGCTCTGGCCAAGAGTCGTCCTTCACAGCATCCCACCGACCTACTGGGCCAGGGGGTTTGCATCTGCCATCTTGGATGCTGTGAATGTTCTCTGGCTGTGCTGATAGCAACCTTCTCCTGGGGCAAAGCTGCATTCCCTTGCTTGTCCCCTCAAGATCATCCATACTGGACACACAGTAGCCTACCATGTAAGTCATGCCTCTGGTAAGAAGCCACATAGACTGACACAAAGGGAATAATAAAGGAGCACTTTGAATAATTCAACAAACAGCCCATGGAATCCGTGTGCCTTTCATAGGCGTTATGCTCCTGTTGGCTGAAACTCAAAGGAAACACAGAAAATGGGAAACCACAAGTCTCTGTATGAAAATTAAAACCACCCAGTGATAAAACAGCCTCATGTATCAGAGTCAGTGTCGAGAGGAAATAAGAAACTCCAACAAGTAAATTGGAATTAGGTCAGAAGGCCTGGGACGGAATCACAGAGAAAATACCAGTCCACCAGAAGAAAATTGAAAGAGTGGGATTTGGAGGGAGGAGGGGGCTGATTTAACGTTTCCTAGGAAACCGGCTTGCAGCCCTCCTGGCCTCACCTTTGGGGAGTCCGCAGCTGGCACTGTGCAGGACTTGTGGGACAGAGGAAGTCTTTGGCGTGTTTCAGAACAGGGAGATCTCACTGAAGAGACCCAGGAGCGACGAACGGCCTCGAATCCCCAGGACACACATCCCAGTTTGTTAATGCAGTCTTCGGAAGGTGACTTTGAAGTCCAGCCACCCCTGGCCGGGTGTGAGAGAGGACAGTATGACCAGGGCATGTGTCGCTGGGGTCCTTGACCCAGTGCAGTGTGGGCAATGACATTCACTCATCCTGTCCCCTGGGGGGTGGAGCACCCCCCTCACACACTGTTCCCCACTTTATCTCACAGTCATTCCCAGGACACATGCTGCAGAGCGGACCCGGGTAGCTCCCCTGAAAAGGCAGGCCCCAGAGCAGAGGACAAAGACGTGCGTAACCAGTGAGGACCTTTTCGTTTGCCTGAAATGCTGACGTGCCCCAGGCACATGTGTGGACCTGCCCTCCCTGGCTTGACCTTGGCATCCCTGATCTTTCCTTGGGATCTCACTGGGCCCTGATCCAAATAACACATCTGGGCCACTGACCTGCAGCTGTTACCTCTGGCCTTAATGGCCCTCCTGAGCCTCAGAGTTCCAACCAGCTTCCTCCTTCCACAGCAACTTGGTGTGGATAGTGAGGTTTCAAACCTCTCCGGGCCGGGCAGAACCCTGGACCCCTGTCTGCCCCATGGGCTCCCTCCCCATCTCCCTTACATGCACACCGTGCTTCCATGCACCATGGCCTCAATGGCTCAAGCAAAGCCCTACAAGAATGTTGGCCCCTTGGCGACACTCACCCCTGAGAGCACAGCAAGCCCTGTGGGCTGTCTTCAAGTCCTTCCGGATCCTTCCCCGTGCACAAGGACCTCCTTGGAACTAGCCCCCCTTTGCCTTCCAAGTCAGGACTTTGACAACAGCACACAGGTACTGACTGAGCCCTCACTGGGGGCTGAGGGCTGGTCTACATACTGGGAGGTGGCAGGGCACCAAACAGAAGCCCCTGACCTGTGCCCTAACCCGGGAGTAGAGACACCAGCCACGGGAGCTATGGCTACAAGGGCCAGGAGGAAAGGGAGGGTGGAAAGAGCTGGGTGCGGGGAAGAGGCCTGAAGGAAGTCTGGGTGGTGACCTCGGGAGATGGTTGGGGAGGGGAAGGGGCAGGGAGTGGGGAGAAGAGATCATGTGGTCCCGCAGGCCCCCGTGGGGACTCTGGCTTTTCTGCAGGTGAGGCGGAAGCCTCCGGGGGGTTCGAGATGAGGAGTGAATGGGGGCACCTGGCTGCCCCGTTAGAGCCAGTACCTAGAGAGGCAAGAGTGGAAGCAGGGAGACCAGGTAGGAGGCTGCAGAAAGGCTGAGGGAGAGAAGCCCAGTGAGATGCTGCAGCCTGGAGCAGACAGGGAGCAGGGGCTGAGGAGAAGGATGGGCTTGGGACTTCCGTTTTTGCCCTCTGAGCTCACCCCTCATAGCAGCCCCAGGGAGCCTCTGAAAATGTCATCAGCCCGTCCTGCCTGAGCCTGAGGCTTCCTGCGGTCCTGAGCCTCCAAACTCCTCAGCCAACCCACGGGGACCCCTGGCTCCCACTTGACCTAATGTTCCCCCTCTTCCCTCACTTCCCCCCCTCAGGTTCCTCCGACACACCAAGCTCATTCCTACCCCAGGACCTTGGCACTGCTCTCCCTCCGCCTGGCATGCCCTCTCTGGATCCTCACCTGGCTGCTTCAATCTTGACGTTCTGATCTCGGCTCCTGCCTCCCTCTTCTGAGAGGCCTCCCTGACCTCTTCCACCCCTACCATCACAACACCCCATTTTGTCTTCTTCGGAATATGTATCGCCACTAGGTATTTTTGTAGGTGTCCATTTTCTGCACCCTCTCCCGACTAAAACAGAAGCTACGTGGGCACAGATGTTCTCTGATGGTTTACCTGCTTCTCTCCAGCATCTGGAGTAAGACCTGGGCACCTGACAGGCACCCATAAATACTTGTTAAGTGGAACTGCATGAAGAGAACAAGTCCCCTCTCCCCCGGAGCACACCAACATCTTCCCGCAGGCGGACACCGGAGGAACCGAACTGTTCAGCAGGGCGTATGCAGGGCCTCTGGGCTCACAGCTACCTGTGTCGACGGAGAAGCCAGAATCAAAATAAATTACTGAGGGAAACACAAACTCACTGCCCGTGGCTACAGCGCACCTGGGGCGAGGGGGGTGGGCACCACTCTCCTGCCCCCACAACTGTCTCCCCACCGGCCCTTAGGGCCACTCTCCAAAGCTATCAGAGAGCAGAAGAGAACTCCACCCACCTTGCCTGGCTCGTCCCCACCCTGGGGGCCGCCTCGGACAGCTGTCAAGCCGGAGCATCCCAGGAAAGGAGCACCTTGCTTCTATGGAAGCTGCCAAGAGAGCCCCAAACAAACAAAACCAGTCCGAGGTCCCTTGGCTGCAGGACAGGGGACAATGTAAGCTGTGGGTGGACTTTCACAGTCTCAGCTGGGACTGCCATTGGCCAGGGTGCTCATGCACAGACATTTGCCCTCTCGGAGTTCTGGAGCCTGCAAGGCGGACCGAGGTGCCATCGGGGCTGGTGACTGTAAGCCTCTCTCCCTGGCTTGTGGACAGCTGCCTTCTGGCTGAGCCTGCAATCAGTCCTTTGTGTGGCTGGAGAGAGAGCAGGTCCTGGTGTCTCTTCCTCTTCTCAGAAGGACACAGATCCATGGATCCCACTGGGTTAAGGCCCCACCCTTATGACCTCTTCTCAATTTAATCGCCTCCCCAAAGGAAGTCACGCTGGGGTTAGAGCTTCAACCTATGAATTTGGGGGACTCAACTCCGTCCTTCCTGGGGGGCCACCTGTATCTCACGTGGGCTCTCTGGTCCCCCAAATATCTATTTTCTAGGGGTCAGAGACCCTTTCTAGTGTCTAAGAGACAGCCCCACCCCATACAAGAAGGAGAGCCCCAAGAAGAGGTAGCCAAGTGATGTCAGGGCTCAAGCGATACTGATAGAACTTTCCGGAAGGGTTGACAGCGCAGGAAAGAGGAAGGGTCCCTGGAGAGGGATGCAGTTCGTGTAGTGATGCTACTTTGCACCAGGAACCGCGCCAGACCCCAGGGCTGTAAATAGGACCGACACGAGCGCGCCCCCTCCCCCCCATGAAGGAGGCGGGTCCGGGTGGCCGTGCTGTCCTAGCAATAGCCATCTCCCAGGCCAGCCTTGCGGGCAGGCATGGGCGTGAGAGCCTCAGAAATTCACCCGGGAGGAGGAGCCTCCAAACTCTGGTCCATCTGTCGCGGAGCCTTGCTTCTTCGCTCCAAACCTCCCCTCGGAAGCCCTGCCTCCACCGTCCCTCCTCAACGGGGAGGCGGTTGGGAAACGGGGAGACAGATGCGGCCCCAGGCAGAGAAGACCATGACCTTGCTGGGCCACAAAACCCATGGAGAAGCTGCGGCAGCAGCATTCAGGCTCGTCCTGACTCACCCTCTGGCCGACGTCCGCGCAGGGCCAGCCTGTCTCTAGTCACCGTCTGGACGCGCTCTGCTGCACGCGGCCCAAAGCATGGCCTTCACGCCCTAAGGCATGAGCTGGGGGGTCCCAGATGAGCTGGGAGGCGGAGGGCAGAGGTGGGGAGAGGGGGCTGAGCCAGATTGCCTGTAAGTCAGCAGCAAGGCTATCACTCTGGCCGCCTCTCCACGCGGGGCACACGGCGGTCACAGCACGCATCTGGCCAGGCCTGAGCTGGCAGCTTCCTCTGGGGTCACCTGGCTCAGCTATCGCCACGGTGCCTGTCACGCCTCTGGGCATCAGGCTGGAGCCTCTGTTGTGACAGGCACCGTGCCCCCAGTTTGCCACGGCGAGCCCTGTCCACGGTGGCATCCTTGGCTGTGTGCAAAGAGTAGACTGTCCCCCAGCCAGCGTGCGCCCCGCCTCTCAGCTGCACACTCACACTCTCCCCGGGGACTTAGTTGTCAGCTCCCCTAAACTGAGACCCCCCCTCCTCGGGTGTTTAAAGCTCCCAGACCCACCTTTGATCCCTGGCCTCCTGGGGAGCAGAGAGGGGGACATCACAGTCTCAACCCCAGCACCCCCAGCCTGGTAACCCCCTCTCCCAGTCACCCGTCCAGGGGCCTCATCCAGACTTGGGCTGGGCTGGATCCTCTTGGTGGTGACAAACCTCCCCTCTGCCCTCCCCTCCTCTCCTGCCCTTCTCTCCAGGTCCTGCTACCCCTCAGCCCTGTAGGGCTCCTGGACCCGCTCCCTCCCTTGCCTCCCGTCGGTCTCTGTCTTCATTCCCGGCTCAACCAGCCTATGTCCAGCGGACCCTCAACTTCTTTCCCAGCCAAACTCAGCTCCCTCGGTTGCCCATCAGATCCTGCCTGCAGAACGCCAGCCTGGGTTCCTTCCACCCGCCCGCATGCCCTCCCCAAACCCGCACCAGCCGCTGAGCACTGAGCTCTGGTGCCAGGCCCCCAGGCCCCCGGATGCTGCACCTCAGACAGCTCCCACGGCCATCCGCAAAGCAGTCAAATCCCCTCCAATCCTCTGACCTCCTCGTCCTGGAACCGAGCTTCCCAGGGACACACACACAACAAACAATCTCGAAACAGCAGAGCATCTCAGAGGTGGACCGCTCCCAGGAAACCAGAGGCTTCTAGCGAGATAAAGGAAACTTTTCAAAGTGAGCAGAGGGGGGTCGTGATTGACGTACAGACGGTGGACCTGCCGCGGGGAAACGATGGCTGGGCAGTGCCGCTGCCAAGCGGGAAACACTTCGGGGTCCCAGTGATCAAAGCCACTCGTGAATCGCGGCCGGACGCTTACAGCTTGCAAGCCACACGTGAGGCCTCAGTCAGAAGTGGTTCACACAAATGGCATTGTCTCTGCTGGGAACTGCTTTGATGGGGAAGGGTTGGGTTCCAGGCCGGAGGTCCCTTCAATGCCATCCTTTCGCACGGCCTTGGGCAGGAGTTGATGAAAACCACCCAGAAAAAAAAAAAACCTACTTGGTGCTTGTAAAGCACTTTGGACTTTTGCAAAGATTTCCATTACCTCCGGCGTCTGAGCTGGTCCTCCTGGCAGACTGTGGACGATGCCATTCTAACTCCCAGCCCACCTGCAAGGTCCCACCGCCGCTGCACAGCCACCGGAGGCTGGGACGGGGGCGCCCGCTGCCTGTCCAACGTGCTCTCTCCAGGTGACAGTAATAAAAGCACCCTCACGGGGTCTGACAGCTGCCACGGAGCACACCGCGTGGCCAGACGAGCCACCGCGGGTCTCGGCCTTGGTGCTACTGCTCGGCTGGATCGTCTCCACAGTGGGGCCGTCCTGTGCACCGCACGAAGTTTAGCAGCATCCCTGGCCCCCGCTCAACAGATGCCTGTACCTCTGCCCCTCCCCACCTCCTAGCAGTCGTGACAACCAAGGACGTCTCCAGACGAGGCCAGAGGTCCCCAGGGGAAGGGGTTCCCCCAGGCTGAGAAGCACTGCGCAGCCCCCACTACCCCAGGGGGCCACCCCCTTTCACTTTCCTCTGTGAGAACAGGCCGCCTGGCATAGGAAGGAATGAGCTCTGGGAACCAGCCTCAGTTCTCGCAGGTTGGCTTCCCTGAATCTGATAATGGACTTCACACAACGGAAGAGAAGGGAAGGGATGAACCCAGAGCAATAAGTCAATGCTGGGGACCTTCTGCAGGTGCCGTCCGGAAAGGTAGACCAGCGGACCACAATGCGGGCCGAGCCCCTGGGTGTCGCCCAGCTCTGGGGAAGAGTTCCAGCCCGGGCGTCGCAGCTGAGGGGCTTTGGTGCCTTGAGCCACCAACGGGAGCCGCTCATCTGCCTCCAGGGACCCCATGGCCGGACCCACGGGCTGGTGGGAGCAGAGCCAGCACTGGCCAGCCGGCCTCTGACCCCCAGGCCACTGCACCTGCTCTCCTCTTGGATGGAAGCTTCTATCAGGAGGCTCTAGGGAGGGTGGTGAGCACTTAGTGAGGCCCCGGGAGCAGAGGCCAGGAAACGCCCTGGCAGCACGCTCGCTTTACGGGAAGCTGGGAAACCTGGCAGATGTCTCCCCTGCAGAGGTTAGCTTTGTGTTTCCAGAAATCACTCACTCCTTCATTTGTCAAACTTCTGCACAGGCTGTGCTCTGTGCCCTGTGCTGACAAACAGTGATGAGGTAAACGGCCTAAGGCCCCTGCCCTCAAGGGCTCTGTGACCCAGTGCAAGAGAATCCTGCAAACCCCAAGTGGCAGCTCGTCATGCAGGAGGGTGGCTGGGGTCCTTGGGCCACCTGGGGAACCGTGTCCTGTTGCGGGTCTCCAGACCGCTTCCTCACCTGCCCTCCAGGCCAGTCTGCCTTTGGTGTAGCTGCGAGGCAGAAGAAAGGCTCCAACAAGCTCACCTACGGGCGTAGCCGATCGGCATCCAATCTGTGGGACCCAGCAGAGATGACGCATCACGGCGATTCAAATGGATTCTGGAGCTCAGCATCCGGGGTCCTCGCGAAGGGTCTCTGCCAGGCGGTGACATGCGGCCACTAGGAGGGGAGAGGAGCAAAGCGGGCTGGGAGCACCCTGAGCCCTGAGCCACCACCAAATGCAGGGAAAGGTGCTCGGGAGGGGTGCCACACCGACAGCAGCTGGGTGCCCACTGCCTTCACCCTGGCATCTGGCTCTGTCCCAAAACAGGGGGCAGAGAGCCCCAGACCCTGCCACTGCATCGGGCTGTGTCCCCAGGTGTCCCCAAGCTTCAGAGATGGTCGACAATCTCTTTCTTTGAGAGCTCCCCCGCCCCACCCTGCCCATAACCCACCACCCACCACAAAGCAGGTGCTGCTCAATTACTATTCACCCGACGAATGAATGAATGAATGAATGAATGAATATTGCCCTTCTCCTAAACCAAGCTATCAAGTCAGTCTGTCAAGTCAAACAGATTTCCAAAATCGTTGTTTGAAAGCCATTGAGGTAGTGACTCTCAGGGAAGGACATATCACATGTGCCCTACACCTGCCTGGTCCCAGAGAAGTTTGTCCGATGGAGAAGGGGTAGGTGTTCACTGCGGGCAGCAGGGGGGTGTAGGGATGAGGCAGGAGAGCAGCCCCTGTCTGAGAGGGGCATTAAGGAATTTTCACCCTAGCCCAGGAGAGATTTGGGGTCGGGAAGGGGCCGGAGGGGGGCAAGTGTGATGGAATGGTGTGACCACCCAGTGCCGGGTGCCCTCCACACCCCTCTCCCCACGCCCATGCTCCCAGGGGTCATTTCAAGTCAGCCGGATGTGCCATGTCCCACGTTGGGGCGCAGTGTGGGTCTCTCAAGCCGTGGTGACAGTGATATCTGCTCTTGGAGTCACTGCCGTCAGACCCCGCGGGGAGGAGACCAGCTCCTCCGCTGGCTGGTTCCACTGAATCTGCCCCACTGGCTGCCCTTCCCTGTAGAAGCCTTTAGAAGGCATCCGGCCTCCGCTTCTAACCCTTTTGAATGCAGACGCGGGCACCACGCTTCACATACGGCCCCCCAGTGCGACAGGGCACAGGCATCGTATCCAGCACATTCCACTTCCAGAGCAAGACGAGAGCTCTAGACATCGTCTGGAGACCAAACCCAGCTTCGAGGTAGAGCACATCAGCGCCGGCCCAGGGACCCACACGTGTTCCCTTGCACAGGTGGAGTCAGTCAACCTTCATGTGGGCCAGGGAGTGAGGCCGAGCTCATCCAGAGCTGAGCATCTTGGTCTGAAAGAAAGCAGCGTGACGCGGGAGAAAACATACAGCAGGTCAGACCTAGCCGGTGAAGAAATTGCCCAGCGTTGCTATTTCAGGGGCCACCGTAGGGAGGGCAGAACAGCATCCGCTCCAGGAACCGAACAAAACCCACAAAGCTGGGAGCTCTGTCTCTCCAGTCACCTGCCCTTGGGCAGACTCTCTACTGCTCATGAACGCAGTGACTCCTGCTGCTTAGACACGAAGGCTCAACTTGAAAACATAATCAGTGTCATAACTTACAGTCCTGGTGACACTGGGGATGGCCCTGGGCGGGGCCAGAAGTGGGTCGGGTACCCAAGTATTAATAGTATAGAATACTATAAAAATTAATACTGCAACATAAGCCAGGAGGAAGTTAGAGCAAGTTTGTGTGATTATTGATTGAAGATGAAAAAAAAAGGGGGGGGGAATCATAGGAAATAAAAATTTGAAAACCTTTCAAATACTATCATCACAGAATCCTAGAAATAGCTTTTTTAAAAAATTAATTAACTTTATGATCTATCCTTTTTTTTTTATTGTAGCAGGAACACTTATCTCGAGATCTAGCCTCTTAAATTTTTCAGTGCACAACACTGTTGCTAACTGCAGACCCAGTACTGCACAGCAAATCCCTGGAACTCAAGAATCCTGCATAATTGAAACACTGTACCCATTGAGCAACATCTCCCCACTGCCCTTTCCACCAAGTCCCAGGCAACCACCCTTCTCCTCTCTGCTTGTAGCTATTTGATGACTTCAGCCTTTGTCCTCCTGTACCTGGCTTATTTCACTTAACATAATGTTCTCCAGGCCCATTCATGCTGTCACAAATGGATGGATTCCTTTTTTTTTAATGTTGAAGAAATACTTCATTGTGTGTGTGTGTGGTTCTTCTTTATGCGTTTAGACTGTTGGACATTAGGCTCTTTCCACGTCTTGGCTGTTGTGAATGATGTTGCAAACCCTATATTGATAGAGAGTCAATATCCAAAATGTATAATAACTCCTCCCACTCAGTAACAAATGTACAAATAACCTGATTAAAAATCTTGCAAAGGAGTTAAACAGCTATTTCTACAAAGAAGACATACAAATGGCCAACGGGTATATGAAAGGATGCTCAGGGTCACTCATCATCGGAGAAATGTAAATCAGAACTACAGGTATTTACTGCCTCTGTTAGGATGGCCGTGATCAAGACACCAAAATATGGGAAGTGTTGGCGAGGGCGTGGACCCGCTGGATCCCTTGTGCACCATCGGTGGGAATGTACATTGGTGTGACCACTATGGAAAACGGTATGGAGGCTCCTCCAAAGATTAAACACAGAAATATCATATGACCCAGCAATCCCAATTGTGGGTATGTTCCCAAAAGAATTGAAATTAGGATCTCAAAGTAGACATCTGTGATCCCATGTTCATTGCAAAGGTTAGAGCACGTTGAAGAGAAGGGCCCAAGTAGCCACAGACAGGGCGGTTTTCCTTCCTGACCCAACTTTCCCACCATCGGGGCCAGCACCTGGATGGTCCTTTGGGGAAATAGTCCCACCCCCATCCCCCCACCATTCTCAGTCTACATAGTATGGGTGGGAAAGACCCTTGGCTCCAGGTCTGAGTGCACGACCAGCCCATCCAATGGAAGCATTCCTCTGGGCACAATGATCAACAAAGTGGGTGGCAGGAGACCCCACAGGAACCAGGAAGGGCCAGGCCCAGGGATGCCGATAAAATGTTTGGGAAAGAGGCAATCTCTTTCACCAGGGATGCCAGACTGGTAGACGGTCCATTGCTGCTGGCCTATTGGCCGTCACGTGGGAATGAGTTCAGCAGGCAGGAGAGCAGAGCAGGGGCAGAGACCCAGAAAATGGTTATACTAGCATAGATAAACACCTGGATCAAGCCAGGCCTGAGTTCCACCTGAGTTTTTCATTATTAAATAGCAACTAGATCCCATTTTCGTTTAAGTTGAGTTGAGTTGAGCTGTCTATAATTGAATGAGCCCTGCCCAGTATAACCTTTATTCCGTCTTACCCTGCCCTGGTTCATCCTATGAAGGGCTGAATAAACACCCAGTTTGTGTGACTTCCTAGTACAGCAGTGTGAGAACAGTAGACCAGTGTAGGCCTAGGCCTGGGGGCAAATGGGCAAATCCATACCTAGAGCCCTCAGTTGTGCAGTGCCCCCTGGACACCCCGGGATTTCCCTGGGGCAAGAACCTACTGTCCACCCCAGCACTTTGTCTTGCCTGCTGTCCCTCAGTCTGTCCCCTTTGGGACCCAACCCTCACCTTGATCTTGAGGTGACCCTCAGTGGCCACAAGGTTGGGACTAACAATGCCTCCAGTTGTCAGGGTGTGCTGCCTTGTCTCAGAAGCGACTGGTTAGAACTGTTTGTGCAGCCCCACGAAGCGGCAAGGGGCCAGGCTGGTGGTGTTCCCTGTCTCCGGGCCAAAGGGGAAGACAGGACATGATCAACACCGCTGATGATGGACCCCACATCTGCCTGCTGAGTCACAGCGATACCAGTTCCTACTGCCCAACACATGGCTGCGAACTCAGTTGTTAAGGTCAACAGCCCTTCCTTAAACTCACAAGTCCGCAGGTTAGTGAGCAGCTTAGGCTGGGCTCTGCTGGGCGGCTCTCCTGGGTTTTCCCCGGATTCTCGTGTTTCCGCAGATCAGCTGGGTGGCCGTGCTGCTCAGGGTCGGCTGGCTGTCGGCTGGGGTGATGGGGTGCCTGGGCTGCTTGCCTCGCATGCTCCGGCGGCTAGCCCGGGCTGGCCCTCATCGTTGAAGACAGGGATCTGAGAGGGACAATGGAAGTGTGCAAGCCCCCCGAGGCCTGGGCTCAAACGCGGCACGCAGCCCTATCTTTCGCCACTTGGTATTGATCAGAGCAAGTCTCAAGACCAGCCCAGATTCACAGACTCCCACCTGCCGATGGGGAGGGGGTGCAAAGTCACACTGCAAAGTGCCTGCACGCAGGGAGGCCACTGATGGGGGCAACATTCCGAAAAATGGCCTTCTGTGATCAGGGTCCATGGGCCACTCCAGACCGCTAATGCACAGCTTGGAGCCGTGGTGCGGTGAGAGTCCAGACCTGTGGCACTTGGGCTGTGACCGCCATGGGGAGCGCCCGTGTGCTTCACTGACAGTTATTGTCACCTGCACTGTCCCCTCGCCCCTGAGACCCCCTGGGTCACCATCGCTACCCCCCGATGGTCTGCTTGAAACCAGCCCTCCTTCCTTCACCCCCTTGACCCAAGAAGACCTAAGACCTCTCCCCATGGGCGCTGAGCTGCTAGAGGTCATCCTTTTCGACATGTCACCTGTCCCTCTCAGAATCCCAAGGTCACTGATTTCAGCACTGACCCTAAAAGCTAGAAGTGGCCTTAGGATTTCCCTTGTCCAATTGCCTTTTGCTGTGAGGAGGAAACTGCAGCCTTAAGAAAAAAGCTGACCCACGCTGTCTAGACCTGGGTCTCTGGTCTTCTGACCCACTGCTGCTTCCTCACCCCTGCTGGGCTGAGAGAGCTGATCTGCCATCTCCCTGACATCGAGGATGTGGTTTCCTGGCTGGCCCCATGGCTCGGTGCCCTGGCCATGCTCTGCAGGGGCTCACCCTTCATTCCTGCACCAACGTGGTTCATTCTGCTGATGCTGGAGGCTCACCTCTGCAGGCTCCGCCCCACTCAGACTGGCAGGCTGGAGGTGAGCCATGAACGGAGGCTCATCAGCCTGGCATGGGGTGATCAGGACACAGCCCGGAGGCCTTTTGTCTCTGCACAGCCAGATCTCTGCCAGGGTCGGTTCAGGCTCAAGCCATGGAGGCCAAGAGATTGTGGGGAGGAAGGCGTCTCAGGAGGGTGTGGGGTCCCTCCAACCAAAAATCCTGCTTCCTGCAACCCTGAGCATTATCTCCAGCTTCTCTGCATCTCTAATGCTGAGCGGAACCTCAGGCATCTGGGCATCTGTGACCCTGAGCGATGCCCCCAGCCTCCTGGGAATCAGTGACCCTGAGTGGTGCCCCCAGCCTCCTTGGCCTCTGTGACACTGAGCGGTGCTCCCAGCATCTGGGGCACTTGTAACACTGTTGTGTACCCACAGACTTCTGTCTCTGCCTCCCCACTGGACAGAGCTCACTGACAAGGGAAACCACATGAGTTCACCTCTGCAGGGTCAGTGCCTGGCATGATGCTCGCTTCATGGAAGGTGCACAATGAATGCACGATGCTTGATAAATGGGCCCTGATCAGAGAGGCGGCATCATTTGTCCTGGGTCCCAATGTTTTTTGCCCAGCTTTCCACCATCACCTGCAGCACAGAAGCTTGGGGGTCACATCAGAGTTCCCATGTCTGGCTCCATACCTGAGTTACCCAGAGAGTTTCTATACGCAGTTTCCCAGACATGGCCCAAACTTAGGGAGTCAAATCTGTAGGGGCCGGACCCCAGAATCTGTAGTTTGGAAACACTTCCCGGGGAGGTGGTTCTCAGGCAGGACCCCAGACCAGCCTTTGGGAAGCCTGAGAATAGGTACTGAGTTCTCCTGGGGCCTGGCCAACAGCTCCAGCTCAGACAATCTGGGTCTGGGCTCAGGTCAGGGTGGAGCCAGATGTGCTCTGGGTCACTGGGTCCCAGCTCTGCCCAATAGGCTCCAGAGTCGGCACCGAATTATACACAGACAAACAGATACTTACGCCTTTAGCCGGGAGAGTCCTAAGGGCAGCGACAAGGTCAAGTTCTCCAGCTGGCGTTAAAAATCCCAGCAGCGAGAGGTAGCGGACCACCGCCTACCTTGGCTGTCACCATCACAAGAAGTTGACGTTGGCCCGTCTTTGAGCACAGATGGGTTTGCAAAGTACCTTCACTCACAAAGAGCTCTGTCTCTGACGGGGGCTTGGCCAGGGGGGGATGTACAGGAGACAAGGGCGTGGTCTGGAATCAAGGCTCCACGGTTCGCCAGCCATGTGACACAGGCACCCTCGTTCCTCTGTGAAATAGGCTTGCGACCTGGGCTGAAGCATGCGGAGTCTCCTTGAGCCCCTGGGACACAGCAGGCGCCTAATAATGTCCTCCAAACAGCTCTCGCTACAAAGCATTTACTTACTTACTAACTTGCTTATTGATTAGTGTGATGAGAACACGTAATGTGGGGTCTACCCTCGGACCAGTTTTGAAGTGCACAAGCCACTCTGTTAGCTACATGCGAACACAAGGTTGTCTGGCAGATTCCAGAACGGTTCATCTGGCAGACCCGAAACTTTGTGCCTGTTGGACAGGGTCAGCCTCATTTCCCACCCGAGTCGCTGGGACTCGACGCAATGTCTTTCGGGTTCCTCCGCCTTGTCGAAAATGACAGACTTTCCTTCATTTGAGGGCTGAATAACATCCCCTGTGTGTACACGTCCCTCCCCCTTTGTCCATTCATTTGTCAGCGGATGCTCAGGCTACCTCTGTGTCTCAGCTTGCACGCTGCAGGGAGTGTAGGGGTGCAGATTCCTCCTCCGGATCCTGATTTCAGTTCATTCCAAACAAGATCACGTTCTCGTGGACAATTGTTGGAACAGCTCTGTGTGCAAGCCAGGGCACGTGGGTGCGTGTGTGCGTGTGTGTGTGTGTGTGTGTGTGTACATGGGCACCCGGACCCACCCTGCAGCCAGCAGCCCAGCACATCCTCGGAGGCAGACACTCAGGTTTCAGTTCACTGACCAGAGTGAAACCATCCAGGATAAGGAAACGGATGCCAGTCACTCAGGCACGTGACCCACCTTATCAGACGGAGGCCAGGCGCTCTCATGGCCCAGGAGCCAGCTCTGTCTGTGCCTGCGTCCCTGCACACCTCTGGCCGCTCCCTTGGCCCGCGTCCCTCTCTCTCCCCTTGGCGCTCGCCGGCTGCCCCTCTCCGTGGTGACAGGCTCACTGGGGAAAGGGCAAGCCCTCCTTTTGTCCTCTCCCTCCTGCACTTCTAGCTGGCACAGTGAGCTCTCGTCACCGCCAACCGCCCGACAAATCTCTCCCTACAGGCCAGCCTGGCTCTGAGCTCACCCTCTAGCCCTGTCTTCCTTAAAGGCCACCAGCACAGGCTCTGAGGATGATCCCGGCTATGAAGACGGATCTGCCAGAGCTTTGCAGGAGAGACGGGGAGGGTTCTGGGTGTCCGGGCTTGACAGGAGCTCTGGAAAATGTGTTTCTGACCCCTGAGCATCAGCTGAGGTGCGTGGCCAGCCCAGGTCTGCCCCTCCCGCACCCTCCCAGGCTTGGGGCCTCCCCAGATGCTGCACAGTGTGGACGTATCACGGGCGACAGGTTGCTAACTGGCTACGAAGAGGGGCTTGGGTGTTTGGGCATCAGGGAGAACGTTTACATCTTCATCACGTGTGTCCAGCAGGAGCCGAGTCCCTTGACCTGGTGGCCAAGTGGACCCCAAGTTCTGACTGATGTTGCCTTTCCTCTCTGGCTGGTTTCTGACCCACGTAAAAGCTCCGTGTTCATCCTGTCCAAGTGGACCGCAAGGTGACTGGAAGACCCAGACTCCTTCTGTCTTGTGGCTCCACCCCTAAGGATGCGCTGCCCTCAGCCTGGGAGAACTGGGCGGGGGGGCGGGGGGGGGGGGAGGCACACCAGCCCAGAAAGGGCAAGGCCTCCGTGCAGGTTCGACTGGACAGGACCAGCCCCACGGCCACCGCGAGGCTGCAAGTCACTGTGCGGAATGTGTCTTCGGAGGGGACAGCTCCACCCCAGGGTCAGCTCAGCAGTGGGAAGGGGGGAGGCACGCTCTCGGGGTCTCTGCATAGCAAGCTACCTGCATATCCGCTTGGGACACTGGGCAGGGATGGGACACGGGACCCTCACCCCACGAACCACACACCCCACATAGCTCCCCAACAGGGGCACAGCCCAGCACCGGAGGATCCGTGAGGACAGGGATCCCCCAGGAGCGAGCAGCGTTTGCAGACTTTGCGGGGATCCTCCCCCGCCCCTGCTCCCCCTGCACAGCATGGAAGGCTGGACATGCCACCCTTCGAAGGTCTTCCTGACTTGCACCACTGACCTCTGCAGCAGCGAGGCCCTCGGTCCCCTGACCCAAGTGGGAGACATGACACGGGTCCAGGAAATGCCCACTCACCCCGACGCTGCTTCTCCTTCCTCCCGTCATCAGGGCCTCATCTTCCTCGGCTTCCTCGTCACCTGTGCCCTTCTCCGTTTTCTGGCCACCCCCTCCCCTCACACATTTCCCCGAAATATCAAGCACCAGATGGAAAACCTCGAGACAACGTCCCTGCCCAGCAATCTTGACTTTGACGGCTGCTGCTTCCCTGGCTGGTGGGGGGCGGGGGCGGGGGGAGGGTCTCGGGCTCCCCCCCTGCTCGGAGCAGATGCCTGCTTGTTTTCCCGGCAGAAAATTCTGGCTGGAACAGGAGTGAGAAGCACGTGCTCAAAATAAGAGCGTCGGCGGTGGGGGGTTGGGGCGGGGGAGGAAGAGGCTGGCATTCGTGTCCTTCCTGTATTCACCAGGGTGTCTTTTCCATTACTTGAGCAATAATTGTGCATCAAACTTTCCAAGAGACAGAGAAGTAGGTCACAGCGTGGAAGCAAATATTAACTATCACCCCGCCGTTAACATTTTGATGGATTCCAGGGCGCCTCAGGCTCGGCTTTAGCTTACCTGAAGTCACAACGTTGGCAGAATTGTGTAACGTTTGCTGCGTCATGTGGTGCCGTAGGCACGTGGCGGGCAGATGCCTCCTCTCTGGCCGCTGTCTTTCGAATGGTCGCCTGGGGTTCCCTGCCGTGGGCTCTGTGGCTCGGCCATGTCGAGAAGCCTCCAGAGAAGCCTCCGGTGGGAAGGTCTGGACGCAGGGGACCAAGGCTGGGGTGTCTCATGCAGCAGCCAAGGAGGAACGGTCCGAGAGGCGGGTGCCTTGTGGGCGCTCATGGGGAAGGCCCCGCTAACCTCACATGTGCCACCTGCCCCCACTTCTGCCAGCAGCTACTGCCAGGGGCAACATCTCCTCTCACCCCTGGGACGCAGACGTGTGGGGTCCCCTGGATGAGACGAGCCCCCACTGAGGATTGTCGCCCCATCGCTGAGCCCAGCTGCTCACAGAGGAGGCCCCGGGGAAAGTGGGGAAGGGCGCTCGGCAGTGACGGGGGAGCGAAAGCCAACCCGTGGCGATTCTCATTCTCCCCTTTTCTGTTTAACTCCCTCTGTCTGCTTCTCTATCCACCCCAGACGTAAAGCTCCACGAGAGCAAGAATTCTGTTCCTCCTGTTCACTGCCAGGCTCCCAAGACCTCACATAGCGCCCTCTGCCCAGGAAGCATTTATGAAAAAGGAAGAATAAATCTGTGTGCGTTCCCTCAGGAAACGGCCAGCGCAAGTCACGTTGTTGGGTCCCAAACATAAGAGATGGAGAAGCGTTTCGGGCTTTCCTTCCTGGAGTAAGCCTGATGGCCTGAAGGTTCACAGAATGACTTTACCACAGTGATGGCTGAATCACGTCCCTCAAAAATTCACATGTTGGAGGCCTGGGCCCCAGAACCTCAGAATGTGTGACCTTATTTGGAAATAGTGTCATTGCAGATGCACCCCATTAAGACGAGGTCACTAGGGTGGGCCCCGACCCAATGTGACTGGTGTCTTTATAAAAAGAGGAAATTTGGGGGAACACCTGGGTGGCTCAGTCAGTTAAGCATCAGACTCCTGATTTCGGCTCAGGTCATGATCTCACGGTTCGAGTCGGGCTGTATCCTGACAGAGCAGAGACTGCTTGGGATTCTCTCTCTCTCTCTCTCTCTCTCAAAGTAAATAAACCTAAAAAAAAAAAAAAAAAGGAAATTTGGGCACAGACATGCAGAGGCAGGGAGAACGCCGTGTGAAAATAAAGCAGAGATGGGGTGATCTCCAGCCACCCACCAGGCGTGGGACAGAATCTTCCCCAGAAGGAATCAACACTGCAGACACCCTCATCTCAGACTGTGAGTGGTACCTTCTGTTGGCCGGGCCCCCAGGCTGTGACACTTCGTAAGGCAGACCCAGGAGGCTAGGAGAATCCCATTGGTCCCCAACACACAGAAGAGTCAGACTTGAGCAGACAGTGACCCCCATAGGGCCAGGGGCTCCTCCGCTCCGGGCCCACAGACAGGACCGGCCCATGCATCCCACCAGGGCCCGGAGGAGGCCAGGGTCCCTTGCTGTCGATGATGCAGCCCCCTCCCCCACCCTCTGCCCCCTCTAGAAACTGTCTTCACCGCTGGGTGCCTCCCGCTGCCGCTCCAGCAAGGCGGCTCATGCACTGCTCTAAAGTAAGGTGAGCCACAGGGTAGGGTCTTGGCCACTGCAGGGAGGCAGTGTTTGCCCAGGGGTCCTGCCTGGGCATTCGTGCCAGGGCCCTGGATACTTCCATTGGTCCACATTATCTCTGTTGTACAGACACGGGCAGCCTCCCGAGCCTTGGACACAAGCTGCTGGCTCCTGTGACCTTGCCTACCTCCCACACAAAAGGCCTCAGCTGCTCCCGCCCGCTGCATCCCTGGCACATATGAGGCTGCTACCTCACAGATGCGGGCTTCATCCTTGCTGGATGTGAGCATCTCGCTCCGCTGGGGCTTCTCTCCAGGGCAGTGCCTCATTCCAAACCACAGTGTCACATTTCTAAGTGGGGTGTCAGGGAGGTCGGGGTGAGAAGAAATGGGGGCCCTCAGCACCATGAGCCTTGGACACTGAAGCAGGGGTTCCCCAGCTGGAAGGCTGGGCGGGGCAGCCATGGCTGGAGGCTGTGAATCTCCTCTCCAAGAGGGTTGGACAGAGTCCTGCTCAGAGACGACAGTCTGGACAGGATGACCAAGTGTCACTGGAGGTCCCAAGCCCCTGGCCATTAATCCCTCCGTGTGAAACCAGCTTCCCACATGGGCCAAAGGTCAGGAAATACAAATGAGTTTAACCACGGGCAGCGCTAAAACTGTGCCAAGTGGACACAGAGCGCTGCTAACACGGCTGACCGCAACACTGACGTTGCTGGTGGCCTGAGGGCCACCGGGTGCGGACCCCCCCAGCCGCCTGCAGTGTCCACTCTCCTCGCCCCGCCCCCACCTCTATCTGCCCTGCAATCCCCCCTTCTCCAACTCCACCATTGGACCCGGGCAACAGCACGATGACTCCAACCATGACGGTAATAACTATATTCAGTTCATCAACGAATCTCAGCTCCCGGCCTGGTTAACGCAGGGCTCCCCGTGAGCCCAGGGATGTGGCAGTGGACGGCAGCTGACGTTGCAGTAGCGGAAGTCACAGTCACAGCGGCTGGCACTTAGGGACCTTTCACCAGGCGCTGGGCATCGTCTTTGTAAGTAGCGTACGTGCATTAGCTCCGTTAACCTCCCTAGGGTGGCCGTGAGAGCTGCCAGCGAGAACGCTGACAGAAAGGTTAGGACATCTGCCCAAGGTCATGTGCCGCAGGGCCAGCTAGGGCCAGCTGCCACCACGGGTAATGTTCAGAGGAGGGGTCACATCTTTCTCCCTGTGGCCTGTCCCGGGTGTTCACAGAGAGGCACCTTGGGCGCATTATGGGGTAACCGGCAGCCGTCACTCTGGCCACAGTTCGGCTCCAGGGCCCAGGGGCCGCACAGCCCCTCGCAAGGGAGGACGGCAGGCAGCCCAGGAGCAGGGCAGGCCCTGAGGCCAGGCTGCAGACCCAGAGGAAGCTGGCGTCCGGGCCGCACCAGAAACGCGCTCTCCCTCAGCATCTCCACGCTTCCTCTGAGGGGCGTATACAGACATCGGGTTGGTAAACCTGAGAAATCTCTAGAAAGCATCTAATTAATGCATTTCTCCCAAGTAGAATGCTTTAGTAATTGCTGTTCAAGCAACAGAAAAGTTGAGGAGGCTTTTACTGCTGGTGCTGCAGGGACAGATAGAGATCCACACGGCCGCCTCTCCCGGGCCCTGGCTCTCTCGTGCGCGCTCAACCTACTGACATCCATTAACATTCTCCCGGCTAGAAAAAAAAATGTATTTTATTCCAGCACTCTCCGTAGGCAGGAAGCTGGGCATTGAATTACGAAGCTTGAGTAATTGCGCACAGTCATTGTGATGGAAAATGGGAAAATCGCAATGAGTCACAGGGTGGTGGGGAGGCAACTGTTTAGTGACGATAATTCTGTAAGGATAATTTCATTAATGGAAGCGGGAGACAGAGTCCGTGGCAGGGAATACGGTGCGCGTATATATAAATATCCACGGACACACGTCTGGTGTTTAAAATCGGCTGTAGGTGAGTGGGTATGTGTGTGTCTGCCTTTTTAATGAATGCCCGAGTGCTGGATGGCAAAGCGCCATTCAGAAGTGATTTGTGATCATCACACGGGGGAGAAATCCTGCAGGTGAAAGGAGACGGGAACAAGAATGTTTCAAGCGTGGATGTGAAAAAGCTTCTGTTTGATTTGGGGCCACAAAGGATTCAAGAGACACAAAGGCTTCGACACACCTAACTGCTTCCACCAAAGGTGGAGACGCCCTCTGGAATTCGGCACTTGAAGCACGCCAGGCACGAATCCACGCGCCTGGGAACGGTCGAGGCCACACGACACTGGGCCCAGGAGAATCCCGAATACGGCTCCGAGCTGCCCGGGGTGCCCCCCGCGAAGGGCGAGGCCCTCAGCTTCTGGACCAGAGTAGGCTTCCGCTTTGCAAAATGAACAGGGCCGGGCGCTTTGAAGGAAGCTGGGTGCTCTGCGCTGCCCCCTCCACGGCCTCGGGATGGAGATTCTGCGTGGACGTTTCAGACCACACCCTTGTCCACGTCTCTTCCGCCTCCCCCACAGCTGTGCCCACCTTCCCAACACCATGGATGGTGCGGACGTCATGAGGCCTCCATACAAACCCGAAAGGAGGGGGTTCCGAGAGCTTCCGGGTTGGGGAGACAGAACACTGCCGTGTGCCACCAAGCAGGGACACACAGTCCACACGGACACAATCCTCTTTGTTCAGGACTTTGCTCCCAATGTCCCTTCGTCGGTCTGTTCGTTCCTATCCTGTAATAACCTCTGTCATAAACCAGCAATCTAGCAAGTAAACTGATTTTCTGAGTCCTTCGAGTTGTTCTAGCAAAGGAGGACTGCGTGGGGCTTCTGATTTGTGGCCAGTGGGTCAGAAGCTCAGGCGAGCGACAGCCTGGCCCAGCGACGGGTCCCTGTGTGGGGTCTGCCACTGTCTCCGGGGACACGGTGCCCGGGTTGAGTTGAGCTGTAGGAGCCCCAGCTGGTGTCTGAGAACTGCTTGGTGGTGTGGCCCCGCCCACACTGGAACACACTGGAACGGGTAGCCATCCCAGCCCCCGCACACCCCCTCCCCTTCCCCACAAGCGGGGCTGTTTCCCTGCATTCCTGCTGGGCTGCTGGGCTCCTCACAGAGATAGCAGGAAAAGCAAAACTTTTCGGGGGGGGGAGGGTGGGCAATGGAAGAGAATAAAAACAGATTAACAATTTGCAAATTATCCTAAGGAAAAATGTCCTATTAAGAAAAAAATGATGGGCACATGTGATTGAAAGCAGTGGGGCTGGAGAGACAACGGCGTCTCTCTCACTCGAAATTGCAGTATTGTCCCGTCCCAAACTAATAGGCTCTGTTCCCTGACAATACACTGAAGATATCGTTTATTAAGCCCATTATGCTGCCGGCCGCAGTCAGTCACATCTCAAACATTGCCACATTTATGAAAGACAGTTACAGTCATTTGCAAGATAATTACCATTTTAATCTCAAACCAGCCTGTAGGAGCAAATTGCTTTATAAGTAACCAGGTTCCCAGTGTGTCATAATAGAATGCTGTACAGACTCCGAAACAACCAGACGTGTTTAGCACTTGTCCACAGGGTGGAGGAGTGTGCTGCCTGGTGGGCCCGGGAGAGACGGGGCGGCCCCCCTGCTCTGCGCCCGAGGGCCGACGTGGGGAGCATCAGCCTCCGTCTGCCAGACCCATCACTCTCATTAACTGAGACGGAGGAGGAGGAGGAGGAGGGAGGGAGGGAGAGAGAGAAACAGAGAGACAGAGGAAGGAAAAGAGACAGACGGACAGACAAAAAAGGCAGAGGGAGAGAGGACAAGAGAGAAAGCGAAAGAGAGAGAGCAAAGCTGTCATTGACACAGAGTCGGGGCGGGGGAGGAGTGGAGGGAGGAGGGGAGACAGGGAGCAGATGGGCTGGCCTGGAAAGGGGATCGGGGGTAGGAAAGGGCTGCCTCCAGAAGCAGCGAGATCCCCGGGAATGCAGCAGGGACCCTGGGAGCCAAATAGGTGGTCAAGTCCGCAAGTTCAGCTTCCCGAGCAGGACGGCCTCTGATCATGGCAAGACCTGACTCATACTGATACGTTCAGTCCGTGGCTTGAGGCGCTAGTTTGAGAAAGGGGGAAATGATCTTGAACCAGAGAGGAGGAAGGCAGGAGCCACGAGGGGCGCGTGGGAACCGCGTGCGATTCTGGGGAGCAGCTGATGTCAGGCCGGACGGTGACTACCTCGGCGGGTGCTGGGGGCGACCTCCCTGAACGGGCACCTGCTGCGTGGTAGGCTCAGGGATTTGTGCAGAACTGAGTCCCCGTGGCTGGTCACGCCGGGCTGTAAAGACAGGAGCTGGCCTCCTGTCACCTCCTGGTCGGGAGCCAAATGAAATTGCCGTAGTCCGACTCCTTGGCCTTTAGGTGAACTCCCTCTGAAATGTTCCCACAAAATAAGCATCCCACCTTGGTCCCCTTCACCTGATGGTGTCTGAATTATCTGAATGCAAATACAGAGACGAGCCTGGGAAGGAAGGAGGAAGAGCCAGCCGGGGAAGGAGAGGAGGCGCCAGTGAGGTAGAGAACGTTCTAGAGAGGGCCAGCTGTGAGCCCCACGCAGGAAGCTGGGACAGGAAAGCATACCGTGGGCGTGTCCGCAGGGTGGACAGTGGGGTGGTTGGGGGGAGGTGGAAAGCCGAGGCTGCATATGAGACAGGCCAGTGAGAAGCCTGTCTGACGTTTCAGAGTCCTTTCTGTTGCAGGGGTGAGGAGTGACCCACCGGGTCAGAGCCGGAGTTGGTGACAGGAGGGGGCCAGCTCCAGGCCTCGCCCACGCCTCCACCCCTCCCTGGGACAGCAGACGGCCGCGCAGGTCAAGACGGAGAAAAGGGACCAGCTAACCCAGTCCCAACATGCCTGCAACCAGCTCTGATCCAAAATCTCTAGATGTGCGGGCTCCTCCCCCTGCCACGCCTGCTCTGGAAGCTTCCATTTCCTGTCATGGCACCAGTTCCTTCCTGTTCACACAAGCCGCGTTTCACCTTCTGCCCCAGCTCCAGCTGTCTCAGAGCCCCCTCCCCCACGAATCTCCCCTTCCACCTCCAGAACATTCCATCTCTTGACTTCAGCTCCCAGCGCGTACATGCTGACTGATATCAGTTAACCTGTCGCTGTGCAAAACTCACCCCAAAACTTCGCTCAGAACAAGCATTCATTAGCTCATGCTTTTCCCAAATCTGAGGAAGCCTGGAGGAACTTACCTGGGCAGTTCTGGTTCGGGGCTCCCTCCTGCGGTCCCTGCCAGGCTCCATGGTCGGAAGCCCTAGTTGGGGCTTCAGTTCTGCTCCGAGTGACCTCTTGTCCTCCAGGGTCTCTCTCCTCCATGTGGTGCCTCTTCACGTGGCTGCTGGGCTCCAAGAGACAGAAAGAGGCAGGAGGCAAGAGGCACCCAAGACAGAAGCACCGGGTTTTAGAACCAAGTCCAGAAGGTTCTGCCAAGTGCCACTGGCATGCAAACCAATTGTGCTGCACACAGGATGCGGGTCCCGGGGGCGAGGTCCCGACTCTCAGGGTAGGGGTTAGTGAGTGGGGCCTCTCTCCTGCCGAGCATGGCTCTGAAGCAGCAAAGGCATCCTCATTCTGAACTTGGTGCCCACTCGGAGGTCATAGTTCAAGGGGGGCCCAGCGAACGCTGTTTGGAATACTGGGCAGAGTTTCGGGTCCGCGTGAGCAAACATCACCGGGGGTTTTCCGGGCCTGGGGCGCGTTCTCAACAATGTTGAGATGTTATCGCGGGGTGTTGGGGCACCAGTCCTTGCCCCTCCACCCACCCCACCCCCACCCGTCCTCCAAAGCACCGTGCAGACTCACGTAGGCAGCAGCGAGCAGACATCTTGCTGACACGCTCAAGGTCACAGACTGTCCTCACACTGGAACATTGTTTACCCAACACAAAGAAAGCAGGCGCGAAGATAATGCTGTGATAATTCAGTGATAATTCAGTGCCGTGACCCTTTTGCAAAGCTGCCGTCACTGGCTGTCTGTGCCAAGGGAGACAAGGCTCGGGTCACCTGAGAAGTCCTCCTGCTCTTGCCTCTGCCCCCCACACGCCTGCAGCCCCCAGACCCACATTGCCCGTGCAGGCCGCGGCTATTGTCAGCCCGTCATTTGTAATACAAATAGGAAGGAGAATCGCCGCGGTGATATTGACACAATGCATTTCCCATCAGACAATTACAGGGGGACTTTTCATTCTGATTTTGCAATTCAGTATGCAACTCGGAGATTACGTTTTCCACGGCAGATCCTGACACCCCAGTGTCCCTGTCAGCAACGCGGCTCCTGAGTGAGCGCCACAGGGACTCCCCAGGAGAGCTTCTCGGCATTAACACAGCAACATGTCAAATACGAGCCCATCCAAACCAGCCGCAGCCCCTTTTGTGATCCCTTTGGAGCGGCAGAGGGGGACTCCCAGAGTGGCTGGGATTCCACACAATGGCCAGTGCTTCCCGGGAGCTCATTAAAGAGTCTGGAGGAGAGGAAAATATTTTGAAAACAGAACAAAAAGTGGCTGTCGGGAAAAACTGGGCCTGCTCTAGCCCCAACCCCCCACCTACGGGCATCTTTGCAAACTGATGCGCGGGCATGAACTGTGGATGCCTCAGCCCTCCCGGCTACATGATGATGTCACTGTCATCTGCCTGGGAAGTCACCAAACCAGGTCACCCAACCCACAGCTTGGTCCAGCCCTGGGCAGGAGCCCACCCACACCCACACCCAGGCCACACCAGCTCCCTGGGCATCTCCACTTGTCCACCTTGCCCTTGTTAGGTCTCCTAACCCACCTGCACCACCTGAGGTCCTGGTCCCCTGAGAGCAAGCCACACCCCGTCCACCTCTGCTCTACCTCCACAATTTGCACTGTTTATTATTGTTTTTTTTTAATTTTTTTTAATGTTTATTTATTTTTGAGACAGAGAGAGACAGAGCATGAACGGGAGAGGGGCAGAGAGAGAGGGAGACACAGAATCGGAAGCAGGCTCCAGGCTCTGAGCCATCAGCCCAGAGCCTGACGCGGGGCTCGAACTCACCGACCGTGAGATCGTGACCTGAGCTGAAGTCGGACGCTTAACCCACTGAGCCACCCAGGTACCCCTGCACTGTTTATTATTGTACTCCACTGTTTCAACCCGGCCTCTGCTCTCTGGGCACATTGCCTGGATGTGGCTTCCTCCACTCAATTACTGCCAAGCGACCCATGATCCCTGGGTGGGCGTGGGGATCCATGCAACTCTGATATTGGATGAAGCACTCTACATGTTGGTCTTCTCCGAGGAAAGGAAGTCAGAGCCGCCAGGTTCCCAGGGAGCCAGGGGCCCCAGGAGGCAGAACCAAATCCACAGAGATCAGCCCAGCTCTCTCTGGCTCCCACACTGGCTTCTGCCCTCACTCAGATCCCTGCGTATATGAACTCAGAAACTGCCCTTTTGGCCCGCGGGCAACTGACCAGGCACCCACATGCCCCGGGTGATCTGTGAGTACACATTGCAAGCCCTCAGCACGCGAGGTCTGATGGGTCACTCATTCGGTCAACTGTAAGCCCACATGGGGGCCGGACAGCCTTGGTCTGCCACTTCTCCAGAACCAGAGTCCCTCCTCCAAAATGCCATGTGTCTGTCAGTCAGCCCACACCAGGATCCGAGCTAAAACCTGGCTCCCATTCACAGGATGGGCAGGAGGACAGGCAGGGCTGCCCAGGGCATGGTCAAGCTGCTCACTGCTAGAAGGAAGGCAAGCAGCCCTGTTTCCCCAGAGGAGCCTTCCCTCTGTCTCCTTCCCTAGCCAGGAGGGCTCAGCCGGGGCAGCTGTGAGTCCTGCCACCATTCCTGGGGACAGAGAGTCTCAGCAGCAGCCAGGGTTCAGCAGAACACTCCGATGAGGTGTCCTGTGCTGTAAGGGGTTGGCTCGTCAGCCCCAGGGTGCTGATACAATCTACAGGGACCTGATGCTGAGTGTTCCCACGACAACCCACCTCCAAATGCAGTTTTCTCACACCAACAAACAAGAAACCATCGCAGGGGAGCAGATGGCCCTTCCACTGTCTGCAGCGGCCCCTTCTTGGACTCTATGTTGCAACAAAAGGCCAAAAGGCAGAGTCTGTCTGTGATGCTCGGGATGTTTCTTCCCTACTGCCAGCTGGGATCAGGGCTGTTGACCGAATGAATGAGTGACCCACCAGACTGCACATTTGCTGAGTTTTTTTTTAATGTTTATTTATTTTGAGAGAGAGAGAGAGTGCACATAAGCTGGGGAGGGGCAGAGAGAGAGGGAGAGAGAATCCCAAGCAGGCTCCACACTGTCAGTGCAGAGCCTAATGCAGGACTTGAACTCAAGACCATGAGATCATGAACTGAGCCGAAATCAATCAAGAGTTGGATGCTTAACTGATTGAACCAGGGTGCGCCACTGAGTTTGTTTTGTGCGAAGATTGTACCGTTGACTCCCCACACTAACCCCCACGAGGTCAGCTCTGTTATCAACCCCCTTGAAAAGATGAGGGAACAGAAATATTAAGAAACATTCCCTGGGGCACCTGGGTAGCTCAGTCAGTTAAGCATCCGGCTCTTGATTTCAGCTCAGGTCATGATCTCATGGCTGTCATGGGATCGAGCCCCGAGTCAGTCTCCATGCTGAGTGAGGAGCCTGCTTAAGATTCTCTCTCTCCTTCTCTCTGTCCCTCCCCCACTCACACTGGCTTACTCTCTCTCTCTAAAATGAAAAAGAAAAATAACAGAAAATAACAGGAAAGGAAAGGAAAGGAAAGGAAAGGAAAGGAAAGGAAAGGAAAAAAGAAAAGAGAAACATGCTGAAGGTTCATGGGGATAGGATTGGCAGATTTAACAGATAAAAACACAGGAAGCCCAGTTAAATTGGAATTTCAGACAAATGAATAATTTTTGTTAGTGTAAGTATGTCCCAAATGCTGCATGGGATATACTTACACTAGCACATTACCTGTTGTTTGTCTGAAATTACCGGTTAACTAGGCTTCCTGTCTACAACCCTACATGTTTTGTGTTTTTTTTTTTTTGAGGGAAGATTTTTTAATAGTCAATGCCTTTTTAAAATTTATTTTTATTTTTATTTTTTTAATATGAAATTTATTGTCAAATTGGTTTCCATACAACACCCAGTGCTCATCCCAACAGGTGCCCTCCTCAATATTCATTATCCACTTTCCCCTCCCCCCCACCCCCCATCAACCCTCAGTTTGTTCTCAGTATTTAAGAGTCTCTTATGGTTTGCCTTCCTCCTTCTCTAATTTTTTTTTCCTTCCCCTCCCCCATGGTCTTCTGTTAAGTTTCTCAGGATCCACATAAGAGTGAAAACATACGGTATCTGTCTTTCTCTGTATGGCTTTTTTCACTTAGCATAACACTCTCCAGTTCCATCCACATTGCTACAAAGGGCCAGATTCCATTCTTTCTCATTGTCACGTAGTATGCCATTGTGTATTTAAACCACAATTCCTTACCCATTCATCAGTTAATGGACATTTAGGCTCTTTCCATCATTTGGCTATTGTTGAAAGTGCTGCTATAAACATTGGGGTACAAGTGCCCCTATGCATCAGCACTCCTGTATCCCTTGGGTAAATTCCTAGCAGTGCTATTGCTGGGTCATGGGGTAGATCTATTTTTAATTTTTTGAGGAACCTCCACACTGTTTTCCAGAGCGGCTGCACCAGTTTGCATTCCCACCAACAGTGCAAGACGGTTCCCATTTCTCCACATCCTCTCCAGCATCTGTAGTCTCCTGATTTGTTCATGCAACCCTACATGTTTAGCAAGAGGCTTGAACCCAGGCCTGAATCCAGGCTTCAAGACTCTGAGTTCATGCTCTTCCCAAGGTGTCTGCAGGCTGTAGAAGAACCTGCACTGGGCGTCAGCTCTGCGGACCCCAGGAAAAGGAGTGGTGCGTCCACGGGGAGCGTAGAGGACACGTGATTTCCAACAGTGAGAGTCTCCTCTGCTCCCCGGGCCCCCATCGGGGGTGAAGAGTGGAGAGGCAAAGCTGGACACGGAGGGGAGGGGGTGTCATGGGGTGCAGGGCGGTAAGAACACTCATCATAACGAGGTGGGGAAAGCGACCTCGGAGGACTACCCTCTGCATTCAGGCAGCAATGTGGATGGAGAGTTGGACTTTTGTCCACAGCGCTTGATTTTGTGCCAGGAAAGTGCCTTGTGTGTGTGCATGAGTGTGCATGAGTGTATACAAATAAGCATGTCTGTGTAGGTGTATAAGGAATCCTTCTCGAAAGTGCTCCTGGCAGGGCCACCTCTCAGGTGACAGTGCCCCTCGGGGCCAGGTGGCTGGCCAGAGCGAGAACCCAGAGCTCTGTACTCCTGGGCTCCAATGAACTCGAGTGGAGACCAAGAAACGTAACATCTTTGAGACCCATCGCAGCTGAACAGTAAGCCCCGCTGGACCCCGTCTCCATAGGCTCCCAGCCCATAAACTCTGTGTACCTGACTTCAGTTCACTTTTATATAAAGTGTGCAGTGCTCTTCGGTCTTAAGAAAACAGGCCCTTTAATAGCTGCTATAATAAAAACTGACTTCTGCCTCCCCTGCTCTCCAGGAATGAAATTAGTCCTATTACATTTTCCTCTCCTGTTAACTTCTCAGGCTCCGCTATCTGCCGATCAGCAGAGACTCGGGGTGGTTAAAAACGTCCAATTAATCAAGGGACTGTAAGTGTCGCCAGAACATTCCAGAGCTCCCCATTGTCTGTGACTGGGTAATTAAAAAAAGAAGGTTTAAAAAATCGACTACTCTTTGGGAACATTCTGACCTGGAGAAAAAGATTAAGAAGACTTCCGACAGGTCTGTTGCATGCAGCTGTCAGGAAGAGAACTTCCAGAACAATCTGGCGCTCTCCCAGCGCAGCTCGCCGAGGACGTCCACTGTCCCAGGGGGCTGGGCACAGTCCTGCCACATTGCTGGGTGTTCTCTCCCTTGCAAGGGTGGGGGGCTTAATGAGATGGACGCAGGGCTCGGGGGCTACAGAGCAGCGGGCAGTGTCCAGCCGTGTGTCCGTGCAGGGACTTTCAGCTTGAGTGGACAACATTCCTTCTCTTTAGCCCAGACTGAAAGCCCACCTCTTCCAGACTGTCGCCCCAGATTGCCCCAACCATTCCCTAATCCCCCCAAATTCCTCTAACAACCACCGTCTCTCTTTTGAACAAGTAGCATTTTAAATCCGCCAAACAAATCGCTCGAGGCAGAGACAAGTTTCCCGTATTAAGTCTTCCCGGGGACCAGCTTTATTTTTCTCGAGACTCTAAAAAGGGCTTATCCCCTGGCCCATCCTTCATCGCCTTCTTGCTTAGATTATTGATCGAATGTCTTCTGTCCCCAAATGTAAGTTCCAGGAGGGCAGGGATTTTAGGATTTTAATCCCTGATGTGACAGGATTTTTGTGTGACACATGACAGGCGCTCAATAAATCACGCTTGGGCGAGTGAAAACCCTTTAGCGAATTCATCTCTTTGTTCTCCCATCCATCCACCCCTTTGCTTATTCAGCCCAGACTCGCAGAGTGCCTGCTGCAGGCTAGACGGTGTCCTTGTTGCAGACGGCTGAGTGTAGAGTTGTAGGCTGGACAACCAAGGGAAGCTTCACGTAAGAGGTGGCCTCTTAGAGCATGTAGGCAGGACTGGGCGGAGGGCAGGTGACAGGGCATCCCAGGTAGACGGCAGCCTAACGGTGACACCTAAGAAAAGCAATTGATAATGCAGCCTACTGCGGAAGGCTGCTTCTTCTGGGCTCGACAAGGTGGCCATTGAGTGAGAGCCATGCAGACACTTCCTGCTGAAAGGGCCAGAGATCGTTCATACAGCCCCAGTCCACAGAGAAGAAAGCAGAGCCCCAGAGAGGCTGCCAACGTGCTGTTCCTCAGCTCAGAGTGATGGTCACCCCTGTGTTCTTCCTCCCTTGGCATCAATTACTGAATCCTCCCCCGCCCCACATGACCCCAAAAGAGCCGGCCACCGGATGGACGTCCTGAAGGAAGATCTCCGGTGTGTGTCAGCCCTCGGAGAAGGTGATGAAGAGACACCCCCAGGAGCACATCCCGTGGGCGGAGTGGGGGAGAGGTGGCAGGGGAGAAGGAGGAGGGGAAGGACCAGGCTGCAGAGGGGTGCAGCCTGTGGATACTGGATGCCTGCAACCTACGTCGTGGTCCCCGTTTTGGGACAGCCACCCGGCAAAATCCCCAGGAAACGCGCGCCTGTCTCAGAGGACAGAAATCCAACCAGTGAGGCGTCTGACTCAGCATCCGCAGTTCTCACCAAGCGAGGAGGCCGCGAAGGGTCGTTGCTGCGAGCCCCAGCCTCCTGCTGCAAAGAAAATGATCCTCTCCCTTCTGCCGCACCTCGGTCACAATCAACAGTAAATCCTGAAAATGAGACCCTGGGTGGAACCGAGCAGACACAGACACATCCGACTGGAAGTCAGCCAGCTTTGCCCCACGGCTCATGCTTTTATAGACTTTAACTCCATCCCTGATCCCACCAAGAATCTGTTTGCCTCACAAACAACTCAATCTTGTATAAAGAGCCAGCAGAACGTTCGTCTGCGCCCTGCCTTTTAGAAAGAGCAACCTGGGTATGTGTGCAACATGGAAGACGTTCCAGTAACAGTCAAGGTCCCTGCAGTTTTCACCGTTTTCCCCTTCCCTCCCTCGTCTCCCCCATGGAGTGTGATGGCTGTGGATCCCCTGCCCAAGATCTGTGCCCATCCCAGCAGGAAGAGCCCGACCGGTCAGCCCAGATCTCCTCCCTCCATCAAACTCCCAGAACCTTCCTGTTTGCAGATCCCAAGGGCATGAAAAAGTCCTTCCTTCCTGGCCTGGACACAGGCAGGACACCCCCCTTGGGCGAGTGGACACCAGGTAAGATGTTCAGGTGTCTCAGCTCTGTGGCCATTGTTAAGCATATGCAGGCAGCCCTGCTCTCCTAATGCCCCCTCCTTGCTCTGAGTGCTCCCTCCCTGCTTTCCCAGTGCTCCCACCTGCTCTCCTAGTCTCCCACCTGCTCTTGGAGTGCTCCTTCCCTGCTCCCTGAGTGCTCCCACCTGCTTTCCTAGTGCTCCCTCCGTGCTCTTGGAGTGCCCCCACTTGCTGCCTGAGTGCTCCCTCAGTTTCATCAACCACCCCAGTTCCACCCTTGAAGGACCACATCTACTTTCTAATGCATTAAACAGTAGTTCCCAAAATATGTTCCTGTCCTAATCCCCAGAACCTGTTACTGTGACCTTATTTGGCAAAAGAGTCTTTGCAAATGTGATTAAGTATCTTCATATGCGATCACCCTCAATTTTCTAAATTCTGAATTGCAATTTCTAAATTCACTGGAAAGTGCCATATAAGAGACAGAAGAGACAGAGACACAAAGGAGAGTTCGTATGAAGACAACGCAGAGGTTGGAATGATGTGTCTTCAAGCCAAGGGACACCAGGGGCCCCCAGAAGCTGGAAGAGGTGGGAAGTTCTCCCCTAGAGCCTCCAGAGGGAGTGTGGTCCTGACACCGTGATTCTGGACTTCTGGCCCCGAGACTGTGAAAGAACAAATTTCTGTACTTTAAGCCTCCAATCTGCGGTCATGTGTTAGGGTGGCCCCAGAACACTCACACACACACCGATGGCTGCTCTTTATGCTGTGGCAGTGGTGTCCCCTGAGGAACAGCGGATCTGCTGATGTTGTGTCTCTGCTCCCAGTTCTGCTAACATGGCGGTGATGGGGTGCCCCCAGCTGGATCCCGACACCTGCCTCTCCGGGCAGGTTTGCCTCCATGAGTTGGCAGCACTTTGCGTGAGGGGACAGGGCCGTCTGGGGCATCAGGCAGAGAGGGGTTCAAGACAGGCAGGCCACCCTGCGGACCCACATCCCCCAGTTGATTCAGTGTGAGGTCAGAGACCCACCTGCTTGGCAAGACTACCCCACTGTGAGGCCAGCCACACACCCCAGCTCTGCAGGGTCCCCTCCGGGAGAACGCTTTATCCTCCCTGCGGTAATTCCTTTAGGCCAGAGGCTCGGAAGCTGGCGCCACTGTTAGCTTTCCTATTCCCTGGGGATCGGGAGGGAGCGTTTTCTGGTGGACGGGGCTAGAAATGGCCTGGAGGAGAGGAGCACGGCCTGGGTTCAAGCCCCCCAGTGATCAGCTCACCAAACTGTCCCGAATTTCTCTGCCCCCACGGGGCGCTTGCTTGCTGCAGCCAGGAGTGTTATGAGCAGGAGGCCTCTCAACTCTGCCGGTCCCGGCCTGAGCATCCTGTCCAAGGAGACCCCCTCTGCCCAGGAGACGGATGAGCCTTCTGTCCCCAGGGTTGCATGGCGGGCCAGCAAGACTCAGGCCTTCCAAGACTTTTCGGGAGTAACTGATGCAGAAGAAAAGACTTTGCAGCGAGAGGGCAGTCTCTGAGGGGCTCTGGGACCCCACACGACCACGGGACATGGGCCCCTGTGACATCATGTGTGGCAGCCACAAGCTTGGGAGCTTTCAGGACTCAGTCACAGCACCGGTGAGTGGTGCCGTGCTCTGGATGCCTGAGCAGGGTGGGTGCTCCCGTGGGCCCTGACGTGGTAGATGTCAGTGCTGGTGGGGGTCCAGGCTGGGCAGCCAGGCTTCCTTCCTCGCCGAACACCCCCCACTTGGGCTCACATCAATGTCCCCCTTCAGCCTCGCGGGCTCTCTCTCTGTTGAACGAGGTCATCTAAGTTTTGTCCCAGTATTTCCCTGCCCTGACCGACCCGTGATGTCATCCAGGCTGGACAGCACCACTGCTCGCACGCCTATGCCCATCTGCCACCTCCCTTCCAGAAATTTTCTTTCCCATCCTCCCAGAAGCCTCTCGAATCTCTGCCAGGACAGTAACCCAGGGTGTTCTTAAAAGGAAGGAAAAAAAAACAAGAAAAGGAGGAGCATTTGCAGGTGCCCCCCTGGCCCGTGGGGAGGGGGATGTCCCACAAATGTGCATTAACACAACTAGGGAAATGGCGCAGAGCACAGCCGGCTGCCGCCTGCCCAGGGGCGCCCACAGACCTGCAGTTCTCCTGCTTCCTTTTCCACGTAGGAGGGACAATGTGGGCTCGGGAGGACAGCTCAGTCCCTCGAGGAGCCTGCCGGCCTCTTGGCACTCGGCCAGCCCCTCCTGGCATCCTGTTCTTTGACAGTTCACAAGGTCACCTGCTCCACAAAGCCTTCTCCACACCTGCCGTCAGCCCGCAGGGACCCGGGCGCATCTGGACAGGTTTCTTCGGCTCACCGCAGCCACATCCCCCCTGCATTTGGTTTGGCTGCACCCCACGTGCTTCTGTCTTTCTGATACCAGTGGTCCCCGGGGCACACTCATCTGGTGCCGAGGTTAACACATGGAGAAATGCACTCGGCCAGCTTCGTCCGTCCAAGGCTTTGATGTGGTTGTGATTTAAACCCTGCGGAAAAGTCACAAAGAGGGTGTCAGGAACTTTCACCGGATTCACCAATGCCTACATTTTGCCCGATTTGCTTTGCCACCGCCCCTCCCCCTCCGCCTTTCCCGGGACCAAGCCTCTCAGCCTTCTTCAGACTCCACGGCTCCTCCCACTTCCTTCTCCTTGACCTTGACGTTTCTGGAGAGGGAAGGCTGGTTACTTCTGGAAGCCTCTCTGCGTCGGTGCCTTCTCACGATCAAGTCCCTTTACGTCAGCGATGCACAGGTGCCCTGCGGCCGGAGGCTGGTGACGTCCCACGTTGGGACGAATCCTTGACCTCCCGGGTGAGACGTGTCCAGCCGGTCTCTCCACTGTCAAATTACCTTTTCTTTCCACAATTAATAAGTAATTTGTGTGGAGATACTTTGGTTCCATAACTACCCTGTTTGCTGCCAGATTTTCAAACCCCAGTTTCAACACCAGCCACTGGCTTTCTGAATTCTTTCCCAAGGAGGATTCTGATGTCAGAGAGCTTTCTCTTCTCCCCGGGTTTTTTTCACTGTATCAATAAGGACTCTTTGGTTTTGCTTCATTCAATGGACTACAATGCATCCCTATCATTATTCTGATGTGCAGCTTGCCCCAGATCGGTCCAGCGGCAGCCCCCACGAGCCGGCCCCGGGGTCCTTTCCACAGCTCACCCCCTCCCTGAGCAACGATTCACTTTGTGCTTTCTCTGCCTCAGACCCGAAATCAGGCTTTTCTCTAAGGAGTCCTGGTTCCTTTAGATGGAGGATGATACTAGAAACGAGATCTGGGTGCTGGGGATGGTGTGATCACTGAAATTGGGGTGTCATTACCTCAAAGCCCCCGTGAGGGACAGAGCTGAGAGATTACAGACAGATGATGATGATGGATAGATAGATAGATAGATAGATAATGGAATGAATGTAAATATACTCATAAAAACTATATGATATTAGTACGTAGAGATATATGTATGTTTATGCATGTGCGTATATACATATGTACATATATTATATGTATATGTTTGTTTCTATTAACACACGCGCACACACATACCCACAGAAGTGGACGCCCACTGATTTCTCCAATCCCAATCCACAAGGTACTTTTTAATCCTCCTCCTGTCTGCATTTGTGACTCCCTTTCCCACCAGCGAGAGCCGGAGCTCTCATTCTCCCTGAGACGCTTACTCATTTGCTCACGATTAAGATAAGGAGAAAATACTCGTACAGCTGCTAACCCGCACCACTATAGATCTCACCTGTGCCATTTCACGCGTTTGGGCAAATGCACGTGGCCGTGCAGCACCCCCTTCCAAGATACACAACACATCGTTGAGGCTTTGAAAAACTTTATTCGAAATCGCAACGACGGACATCCCAGCACACACATTTTGCCCGAGAGTTTACTGTCTCCTCAGGGCGGACTCCCAGAAGTAACGTGAACTGCTCAAACATTACGAACTTTCAGAAATCACCTTCAATTGCCAACTTACGCTCCCGCTAGGAGTGCGTCAGTCAGGGTTGCCCGTCACCCCGACTTTTACCAGGACTCAGTGTGGTCACGTAACAAAAAAGTGTGGCCAGCCTCGAAACTATGCTAATGCGGTCTAACGTGCCGTTAAGAACGTGTTCAAATAGACGTGCACACTGATAACGCTCGAAAAGAGCACGCGCCCGAGTCACTGACCAGGAGCCAAAGGCTGTGGACGGACCGGTATCCACAGTGGTCAGCTCTGCCTGTGGGACAAAATGTGGGCTGGAGTTTCCTGCCCAGACGACTCCCAGGCCTCCCTGAGCCCCTGGGTCCCCTTCTCCCCGGCGTTGAGGCAATGCCTGGGGTGCACGGGGCACGGGTCTTGGCTTCCTGTCCCCTGCGCTGGGAAAAGCAAGAGGCGACAGAGGTAAAAGGCATGATTCTCTGAGCCTCACCAGGATTGCTCACCCTTTGCTGACGGACACAGCCCTGACAGCTCCAAAGGCAGGAAGCACCTGGCCATGGAGACTCCCAGGACAAGGCTTCTCCACCGAGCCCTTGGTCACCCCCCAGAGCAGAGGCCACCTCTTCCCACCTGAGCACTTTCTCCTTCAGAACCGGCAGGCTTGTCTTCCCCTGGGCCGGCAGCCATGCACCGCCCGCAGTGTCCTTTCTTGGTGCTGGCGCTCCAGCCCCCGTGCCCGCCCTCTGTCTCTGGCCTTCCCCTCCAGGTGGGTTGGGAGCAGAGAGGACGGATGCCCTCGGCGGGCCCCGTGTGGCCCCTCGGGAAGCTCCTGGAAAAGGAGCTGCAGCCCCGTCCACCTCTGGAGCTGAGTGCTGGCTTAACGTGGCTGGGGGCGGGCGGGGGGCGCTCGGTGGCCTCCCAGGCCTTCCGGCTCCGACACTTTGCACCTGGAAACCAGCCAGAGGCAGAGTCAGCTCCTCAGCCTTAGCAGCCTGGCCTCCTCGCAGATGCCCAGGGTGTGGTGTGGGGGCTGGGAGCGCCAGGGCCCCTGCACGCTGTCACCAGAAAGGGCCCTCGATGCCCTGCTGTCTGCTATGAAGGGGGCGGCAGAGGCCAGAAGGCAGGGACGGTGCAGCGAGGTCCTGCCTCGTCCTGGCCGCGATGAAGGAGATGTGAGTCCACGGATCTCAGCCGCGAAGGGAGAGGCCACGTGGCTTTTGCTTTTCCCTGCCCCCTGATTACCCCTCGGCTGGCCGAGGGTCTCACTGCAATCCCAGCCCCGGCCGAACTGGAAACGATAGGTTACATAATGTAATACTAAGGCCATAAATCTTCCCCGGAATGGAACCCATAAACCCTGGTTTTTATCACCCACTTACTGTTCAGACCCTGGCTGTTCCTTCACTGCAGCCCAATTATCCTACAATTACTGTTATATTGTTAAGTAAATAGTGTGCCGGAAGACACAATCCCAGGGCTCATAAATATTGGGGCAAACACAGAGCGAGGCCCAGGAGCTGAGCGAAGGAGGCAGGACAGGAGGGGCACAGGTGGTCACAGTCCCCGTGTGGGAACATGACAGTCAGAGGACTCACCCATGGGCCCCGCGGATGAGGCCTTGTACCCCCTTCCCATCCCAGCACCAGCCACCTCCCTTCAGACCCTGTGGCCGTGGGGCTCTGTCACTCTGACGGGTCCTGCTGGGGCTCAGTTCACAAGCCAGGGAGCACGTGGCTGAAACACGGGGAACGTGGCAAGCTCGTGGCTCTGTTTTCCACCAGCGGGCACCTGGCGGGTGTACTCGGAAGGACGGAAGACTTGGGGCACCTGGGTGGCTCAGTCGGTTAAGCGTCCAACTCTTGGTCTTGGCTCAGGTCGTGATCTGACAGCTGGTGAGTTGGAGCCCCGTGTCGGGCTCTGTGCTGAGGCCGTGGAGCCTGCTTGGGATCCTCTCTCTCTCCCTCTCTCTCTGCCCCTCCCCTGCATGGGCTTGCTGGCTCTCTCTCTCTCTCTCTCTCTCTCTCACTCAAAAAAATAAATAAATAAATAAAATAATTAAAATAAAAGACTGGCAACAGACAAGGGGCCCATCAGGGGGAGAGTGGGTGGAAACAGTGACCTAATCCCAGTGGGATGCTAGTTGGCCGCAAACAGGAAGGACGTGCTGATCCACGAGACCACACGTCACGCTGGCCAACCGCACCCGGCACGGGAACACAGACTGGCCGGTTCCAGTCCGGTGATGTTCCGGAACAAGCGAACCTCACACGTGACCTTAAAAGTTCTGGCCGCCGGGGCCCATTGGACAGACGAGGCAGAGGCGGGAGGGACGTTGTGTGGTTCTGTATCTTGGTAGGATTAGAGTGACACAGGTGTGTGTTTGACAAAACTCAGATGGGAACTCCTGTAGCCACTAGGCCGACGGGACAGAGACTGCGGTGGCCTTGCTCCTAGAAGCCGCCCCACTCGGAGGGCACCTGGGGAGCTCAGTCTGTTAAGACTGGACTTGGGCTCAGGTCATGATCTCACACACTCCATGGGTTCGAGCCCCAAATCTGGCTCTCTGCTCTCAGCACAGAGTCTGCTTCAGATCTTCTGCTCCCCTCTCTCTCTGCCCCTTCCCTGCTTGCACTCTCTCTCTCTCTCTCTCTCTCTCTCTCTCTCTCTCTCTCTCACAAATGATAAATAAACATTTTGGTGCCACACTCAGGCAGCAGCCCATGCCCAAAGGGCTGAGAACATGAATGAAAGTCTCACCATCCACCGCAAGGCACAAGCAGGGGTGAGCTCTCCCTAAAAGAGTCATCATTCTAAGCTCTCCTGTGTCCGCCCTGGGGTGGGACTGGACCTGGCAGATAGAATATTCTGGAGACCCATGGGGGTGTTCCTGCGGAGGACCAGTTGGAGCCTGGGCTTCGGAGAAAATGCCAGAAATGCTGGCGGTACAATCACGGTTCATTTTATAGCATTTATACCTTTTCTGGAGCATTTCTGAGTCCACCTCCTTTTCTGTGTGTCCCCAGGGGGACACAGTCAGGACACGTAGCTTCATGCTCCTCAGAAGGACAGACAGCTGCAGCCCAGGGCTGAACACCGAGTTAGTGACATCGCTGAGACAGAACCTCACGGCCCCGTTCCAGAACCCTCCGTGCCTCTTTTCCTAATAAGAAAAAACTAAATAAATGGAAGCACGCTTGATGTGACCTGAAGCAAAATGTGTCTGCCGCCCGCGGGAGGCACAGCAATGGATCAGTCCACAACCTGTCCCCCAGAACCTGTGAAGATGCCAGTCAGGTAAGGGGGAGCTGAGGCGGATGCTAGTCAGATGACCGTGAGATGGGGAGACCTGGGAGGGCCCAGTGTCATCACGAGGGCCCTTCACTGAGAAGAGGGGTGCTGAGGGGTCCGAACAGAGAGATGGCAGCTTGAGAGGGTTCCCACCAACCACTGCCGTCTTTCAGTCCGGGGGAAGGTCCCAGAGCCAAGGATGTGGGCGGCCTCCAGAAGCTCGGAAGGAAAGGAAATAGTTCTCCCCTAGAGCTTTCAGAAGGGACGCAGCCCCGCCCCGCCTCTTGACTGCCGCCCAGTGAGACCCGTTTGGGACTTACCTCCGAAACGGTAAGGCAGCAACTCAGCGTGTGTTAATCTGAGAACTGACTCTGTGGCATTGGTGACTGCCTCTGTGGAGCCTTGAACACGTCTGTCTCCACAATAGGGGGTCCCTGGGCTGCTCCCCCTGGGATGCCCTGATCCCCGCTGAGCCAGAGACCCTGACTTCCCAGACCCGAGCCCAGAGCCTCCCTCCCCGCCGCACCCCACGGTCCGGCTGCCCGATGCCAGGAAGCCAGGTCAGCAGAGCATCGGTGCCTGAAGGGCTTTCTCCTCTCTGACCCCTGTTCTTGCGGTGGACAGGGGACCGGGCACCCAGTCGCGTCTGTTGACAGTTAATGAAATGATTACCAAGCACAGATTGCAGAAAGAGCAATGTCCCTTCTTATAACAACATCTTCCAACAGGCTACTTTGCAATGCGTCTGTTTATACCCACTGTTTAAATTGAACATACGCTGTTTTTAAATTCCATTTGCATTATCTTATCGAGCGATCATTCCCCGGAACGTCATAAAACAAACATTAATTAGGGCTCCAAGTGGTGCAATCTCCTTAAAAGCCCTCAACCATACCACCGGCCGTCCTACCCTCGGGACTCTCATTCTAAGAAAGTTGGTGACAGCCAGCGCCAATATCTCAAACACAGAAGGTGAATGTTCCCCCCCCGCCCCCCGCCGCCCAATGTCTTTGGTGGAATGGAGACCGTAAGCCAGGAGAGGTGGTGGAGAATGGCAAACCCACCGGGGGCCCGTGACCACCCTGCACAGGCAGCAACACGCCCAGGGCCTTGCCCGCACCCGGCCTGGGAACCCCGTCCGTGTCCCCATAACCACTGCCCGGTGCCTTCACGGAGAGACACTGGAAGGAACACAAGTTTGGATGTCACGTGCCTGAGGACTTCTCTGACCATCTGTTTCTTTTTCTGAAGAACAATCAGGATGAACACAAGGGGTGAGCCAGCATGGCCCCACTTGCCTGAAACCATGGCTTTGGCCCCGATACCGTGTTCACTTTCTGGGAATTCTCCAGCCGCAGGTCACCCTGATTTCCGTATCTACCCTGTAAGTATCGGGGTGCACATCACACCATGTAAGGCAACGAGGCTGCGCCTTCTCCCAGCCACCCCTCCAACTCACCTTCCTCCAAACTGGTCTGCTAGCTGACCCCCGAAACCCCCGGGGTTCCTCGCCCAGGATGCTCCTATCTGCTCTCCCCCACCCCCAGCGCCTAACACGGGGCGCCTGGCCCCTCCTTCCCAGCACCCTCCCCCCCACTCTCCTCCCACACGGAGGCTCAGGGCAGGAACGACCCCTGCATGTCCGGGGTCCCCAGCACACCAGGGCTGCTTGTGTAACACTGGGAAGAACTGGACAGAAGGGTCACCTCCCCCGCTCGCTTCCTGGTGCAGGGTTCGCGCTGTGACTTGGGATCATCTTTGAAGCCGCTCACTTAGCGTGCAGGTAGGTCTGCTTAACGCTTCAGGACAACAAAGACAGTGGGGGTGGGGAGACAGCTGGTCGCACACGGTCAGTCATCGCAGCCCTGGGGACGGCCTCCCGTCTCTGGAGGACGCGGATGACAGCCGTGCAGAGGCCCCGGGACCTGGATTCAGCAGCTCCTGTGATCACACCTGATGGGAGCTCCTCAGGGCACCTGCTGCTGCTCAGACCACAGCTTTGGACGAGCTTCTGCCGGCTCTCTGGCTCTCTTGTCTCTGAAGCACACAGCCCTGCAGAAGCCGAGTCCTTTAGAATTCGTAGTTACTTTCCGAGGAGCCTCGCTCAGACCCTGTGGAGGGATCTCGGTCTCTGCCAAAGGAAAGCAAATCTAAAACATCCTCCTGCTAACCTAAATAGTTCATCGCTTTATTCTAAATCAACACCGTGCGCTTCTCCCAAGTTTACAAAACGCACACACTGTAGTAATACAATCCTCCTAACAATGTCTTCCCCCAGCGGTGGGAAAATGGCACGCGGACCACTCTAACGTCACCCCCCCTGCTTCATATCACACCGCGCCTCATCGGCTGAGTTATTTTCATTGTGTTATATACATTTTAAAAAGAGAGGAGCTGTCACCAGAAGGGTAATTGTCCATGCACATAATCCTGTCTGGATGGAGCTGGGTGGCACACACTTCATTAAGTGCAAAGCCTCTACCTGAGAAAATCAATCGCAGCCTAAATCATAAAGACGAAAATCAATCCCAACTACGAGTTCCAAACCTCTCTCTGCCTGAGCACATCGGAGCGACGCCAGGGGCTGGTTCTGGAAGGGCCCAGCCCTGCACCCCCAGGAGCCGAAAGTGTGCGGACGGGCTGGGGGCTTTTGACAATCTAATCAGCAGAAGCCACATAAAGAGAAGGGGATTTGTTTGGTGCCCATCAGGTACGATGTGAAAGGCACAAAGTAACATCCATGTATTCCGACATTTTTTTGTTGAGCAATTATTGTATGCCAAGCCCTAGGAAAGACCTAGAGATTCAAGACAAATGACCCAGTAGTGTCTGTTCTCCAGGGGCTTCCAATATAGTGGGGATCGTGGGCACACAGGCCCTGAACTTGGCCTGAGTGGACTGGGAAATGCCGAGGGTCTTATATATAGGGTGGAGGGAAGGGGCAATTCGAGTTGGGTCTTGAAGGATGAATAGGATGTTGCCAGGGAAAGTGTCCTTCCTCATAGTGTTGGGAGGGATTAAAGGATGCCACGTTCGTTTTCTGATGCCTGAAAAGTTTGGATTCCCCTCAGCCAGCACAGAAGATATTATGGATAAAATCTGGTCCCTATTTCCAGATAAGTCCTGGTGTGGCCTGGCCCTAGGGAAGCAAGTAGGTCAAACTAGAAAGAAACAATATCTCTTTAATGCCTCTCCCTTAAACCTAGAGATGAGGGTGGTGCAGTCGGTTAAGCGTCCGACTTCAGCCAGGTCACAATCTCGCGGTCTGTGAGTTCGAGCCCCGTGTCAGGCTCTGGCCTGATGGCTCAGAGCCTGGAGCCTATTTCCGATTCTGTGTCTCCCTCTCTCTCTGCCCCTCCCCCACTCATGCTCTGTCTCTCTCTGTCCCAAAAAAACTAAATAAACATTGAAAAAAAATTAAAAAAAAAAAACCTAGAAATGAAACAGAGACGGTATCTGCTTCTTCTCTTCCGGGGGCTGCTTAATGAACCCCAAAAGTATCAGGGGCCCCAGTTCTGCCTGTCACCTCAGTTTCTTCCCCTGCTTCTCTACTCCCCTAGACTAAGTTCATTGGGGAAATTCATTCCTTCACTCACGCTTCACTAAGGAGCATTCCCTAAGTGCCAGGTGCTGAGCCAGATGCTAAGGATACAGACCCTCGTGAGGCACCTGTGGGAGCCCAGTCGTGGGCAGGGGTGATAACAAATGCGCCACTGAGCATGGAGGAAGGACACCGGATCTATCCCAGGGAAATCAGGGCAGTCTTCCAGGTAGAGGTGACTCCCAGGTGATCCCTGAATCTGGAATTGCCTGGGTGAGGGTGGGTGGTGGGCAGGACATTCCAGGTCAGTTGCCTATCCGTAAAGACCCCCAGCCCCTTGCTTAGCACACTGTCCCTGTGATTCCCAGGGCACCTCTTAGAGATGACGAGCTCTATCATTTTAAGGGTCAAGAAACTGGCTTAGAAAAGTCAAGTAATTTTTCCAGACCTACTCACCAGGGGAGAGCAGGATCAGGAGAGACACCTGGGCCACACTCACCTTCAGGTAACAGAGGAACAGGTGAAACAGTTGGAGACAAGGGTCAAGATGACCAACACTGGCGAGCCTCTGAATTCTCTAGGTGCGGGGGGCAGCATTTCCACCCTACAGGGCTGGGGTCCCCTCTGTCCTCATACACCGAGGCAGAGTCCACTCCATCTTTGGAAATACTCAAGCTGCCAGCCCCCAAATGTCAAACAGCCATCTGCCTACAGAAACTGAGTCCCGACAATGCACGGGCTCCATTTCAGGTCCCAGGGTCACCAACCAGCACAATTCCAGCTCCCAATTCCCTAAGACTTTGCTACTCAGAGTGGAGTCCCTGGCCCAGCACAGACACCAGCCCAGCGTCTGTTAAACCATGCAGATTCCCACACCCTGCCCCAGACCTACTGAGTCAGAATCCGCATTTTAACAACCTCCGAAGTGACTCCCAAGCACGGCACAGTATGAAAAGCCCTGCTCTTGGGAGGGAAGCAAGAGGAGAAACGACCACATGTAGAGGGTCTTTGATGCTCTGTGAACTACTCTTTACGTTTAATCTTCTCTAATAACCAAAGGGCGAAACCCGGTCCTCCCAGGCCCACACCCCAGAAAGGGCTGCTGAAGACAGTGGGTGGTCAGGTGTCTGGATGGGCAGTGGGGGGACCAGGAGGGGTCGGTGGAGGCAAGTCCTGGAGGGGAGGCAGGGAGCGGGACTCCCCCAGTCCCCACTGGCATTGCTGCCGGGCTCCCAGGACAGGGGCCACTGTCATCATCATGCACCCGGGGGAAGGTGCTAGAACAGCCACTGCTGCTGAAGAGGGTCATCATCACACACTCAAAGTCAGCAGCTCCTACGGCCTGGAGGGAAACTTGAGCCAGGGTCTTGGGGTTCCCAAAACCGTACCCCCCACCCACACAGCAGCCGAGGAAAGGAACATTCGCACTTGACTGTGACCACCAGCTCTGTGAGGGCAGGGCCAGGTCTGGGTGACTCCTCTGTCCTCACCACCTAGCAGGTTCTCGTCAAATATCTGTGAATAAATAAGCAGATTAAAATAGCACTTGGCGGGGGGTGATGTCACCCCCGAGCCAAGCAGGAGCCGCATCTACGGGCAGACCAGGTGCTGCCTCAGGTGTCCGGGGGGAAGACAGGGGGGAGGGTGCCCAGCAGGGTCACACGGGGCCAGCGGGTTCCACTCGGCTTCCGTGTCCTGCTCTCCTTGCCAAATGGGGAAATGAGATGCGCCGTGTACTTGGAAGCAGAAGTTGGTGGTGTGAATTGAGTCAAGCCACCGAGAGGCATAAATCGGTCGGGGTGAGTAACGAGCAGCCAATACCTGTGTGCAAGCCTCAGAGCGGCTGTCGCATCTGTGCGACCTTGTGGCAAGGATCACCCTGCCTCTCTTGCCCAAGCCCTGAGCCCGCTCCCCTGAGAGGCCGGCCGCGAGGCGATGCCGTGTGCGTGACCACGACGAGGGGCAGACACGGGTCCTCCTCTGTTCGCTGTGTCCTGACGGGACCGGGAGTGAGGAAGCACACGCTCCAGGGCCCGGGCTTCCCTCTGTTTAGACAGCTACGGCCATCCTCCAGGATGGGGAGGACGGGAGGCGTTCTCTCCGCGTGGACGGATGTCCCCGGCCTCGCTCTGCCTCCCACACATCCCCTCCTCCCCAGACAAGGGAGACTGGCTCGTCAGTGACTTTTGGTTTTTCTTCTAGCTTCTCATTGCCGCTGTAACGAATTCCTACCAATGTTGTGGCTTGAAACAACACAGATTTAACTTACAGTTCTGGAGGGCAGAAGTCCCCAGGTGGGTGGGCGGGGCTGCAGGCTCCGGGGTGAGAATTTCCCTGCTTTCTCTGGCTCCTGGTAGTGCCCACACCCCTCGGCCCACGGCCTCATCACTATGACCCTGGCATCCGCCTTCACAGCAGCACCTTCTGCAAACACTGACTGTCCCGCCCCTCCTCTGTGAGGACCCTGTCGATGACCCAGGGCTCACGGGGAAGTCTCCCCATCCAAGCCCACAACTTCATCCCAACTGCAAAGTCTCCTTTGCCTTGTGAGGTCACGTATTCACAGATTTCAGGGTCAGGACATGGGCATCGATGGGCACCAGGGAAGGAGTGGGCACGATTGCCCCAGCACTGCCTGTGGAGCGGACAGACCCTGGTCCCCTCTCCTGCACTGTGTCATAAGCTCCATCAGGGGCTCCGACCTGTGCATGGCCAGCTATCCGGGGATATGAGCAAGCCCACCTATGGAACCTTGGCCACCCCTTCTCCGACAGCCTTGCCAGAAATGAGCATGATTTCCTTTAACTCTTTACCTTGGTCCCTGCATCCCGCTCTACTCACAGGCCATGCTCTGCGACAACTCACTCAAGTTCCGTCCCCGCTGCATTTCCAGGTGTGGATGAACCAGACTGAGAACAGGATCCAGGAGCACAGAGATGATGGGGACGGACCTGAGCAGGTGAAGCGAGGCTTTGGCACCTGCCCGGCCGCCCCCGTGGGTTTCTGACGTTGTGGAAGTGGCGAGGTCGGTGCGGCCAGGATGGGGGTATGGCCCGTGTTCACCGTGCAGCCTGGGTGGGCCACGCTGGGGCTCGGGCCGGATTACACTGGAACTCTACCAGAACTTGACCTTGGCAGGTCACCGTGGCTTATGGAGGCTTTAACCACAGGCCAGCGGCTACTCTGTAGCCGGTGCATCTTAGCAGCGCGGGGAAAGCACGGCTTTGATGATAGTCTTTGGGTACATAGACTTTAAGGCATCAGGGGATAGGACCATTTATTTTTGCTGTTTTGAACTGCTTCTCCACCGGGCTGGCAGGCCAGGGAGGCGGGACTGAACACCACACGGGCAGCTGCGATCAGCCTGCACAGAGCCAGCCCAGGGTGCCGGGTTCTGACCGCCAGCACCCCCCCCCCCCCAGCATGCAGAGAACGGCGCTTTTCCCTTCCTTTCTTGGTTCTCTAATTTCAAGGCAATTAGAAAGAGAAGGGGCTGTAAAGACAGTAACCTGGAACCCTTGGTCCTTCAAGTCACTGTCACAGATGGTCTCAAGTGGACCTTTGTTGTCGGTCACTTACGTTCTGTTCTGCAGAAGCGGAAGGTGCTGAGGGCGGCTGGGAAGCAGAGGGCCCCCTTCCTGTTCGAGCGTGGGGTGCAGGTCGCTGCAGACCCAAGGCTGAGAAGACGGGGAGCTAAAGCTCAGACCCGGCCCTTTGTGCCTCCGGGAACCAGACTGGCTCAGGGGAGGCAGGGAGCTGGAGAACAGAGCTCCCGTGTCTCTCAAAACACAGCCGTGCGGCAGGGAGGCTAAAAGAGGTCAGACACGCAGATTCAGGGTTCAAACAGCGAGGTCTCCTCCGGAGGAAGGCAGAGACCTTAGGAACCGTGCTGGGCAGATGCAAAGGGGGAGCGGGGGCTTCCTAGGCTCGCTGTTTGCACAGGAGCGAGGAAAGAGAAACTTCCAGCGGGTTAGACCAGCACAGAAGAGGAAAGAAGCTGTTTCCAGGTGAACGGCTCCTAAGGCGGGGGAGGGGGGCACAGTGTCTCAGCTTCTACCCCAGAGGGTGAGGGATGGGGGTCCCCGGAAGGAGCAGATGAAGGGTAAGGCCAGAGTCACGGGCCTTTTGAGGGCAATGACAGCTGCAGGAAACAGGACAGGAACGCTGGACAGCTCCCAGGTAGAAATGGGGACATAACTTTCCGGGGGCGCCCTCGCCATAGGTGCAGACAGAGAAATTTAGGGGGTCAGGACTCGTGGAGAAGCCAGCAATGCAAGCAGTGTGGCAGGGCGGGCCCAAGCACACCTCTGTCACGGCCTCGGGTTGAGTCCTGGCTCTGTCCCCAGTGCCGTGGGCCTGGGGACGTCCCTCAACCGCCCTGTAACTCAGTTTCTTCACCCGCAAAAATGGGGCCAGTGACCTACGTTGCAACACTGATAAAGAATTAACAATTAGTGGGGCGCCTGCGTGGCTCAGTCGGTTAGGCGTCCGACTCTTGGTCTTGGCTCAGGTCATGACCTCGCAGCTCGTGAGTTCGAGCCCCGCACCAGGCTCTGTGCTGACAGCCTGCCTGGGATTCTCTGTCTCCTTCTCTCTCTGCCCCTCCCTCTCTCTTTCTCTCTCTAAATAAATAAGTAAATGTGTTTTAGAACAAATAACTAAGAACCAGAATCTTCAAAGCGTGCAGGAAGTGCCTGGCACACAGTCAGTGCCGTGATGCAAAAGGGCTGTAAACAGTCCTGTATCTGGGGGAGGGGAGTGAGCAAGGTGGCCGTGTACAGAGGCCAGGCCTGGGCAGGTTTTCCTGGCAGGATCAGACACCAGAGTGGGATTTCCTGAATCAGGAAGGTAATGAGGAAAAGATGTGTTTAAACAGTGGTTTTGGCAGACTTAGGACTTATTGATTTCATATTCCTAACCACAGGAAAGAATCCAGAGGAAAATGTCAGAACACGGACGCCTGGTTCAGCAAACAAAAGGAAAATAAAAGGAGAGGGGGCCGCGAGCCAGCGAGCACAGCCTGCCGCATGCGTGTCTGAGGGGACGCAGACCGCACCAGGCAGCGGGCGAATGTGACCGGAGGCACTCCCGGGCCTCCCCGGGGGAGGACGTCTGCAGGGATGGCCCCCAGTGCGGGGGCCACCGGCCTGCTGCGGCCACGGCCCTTCTCACTCATTAAGACAGAGGACAACTTGCCTCCAGTCCTCTGTCTCCCCGGCCACATTCCAGGTTCCGCTGCTCACTGTGCAGGACGTGGGTAGAGAACGCTTCTACCCTCACGGAAGTTCTCACGGGAAAGCGCTGCTCTGGGCTCCGTCCCTCCACACCCACCGCTGCAGAGAACATGGTGTGGAGAGAAATGTGTTTCGCACTAAAATGTGAGCCCGCGGGGGCCGGAGTTGTGTGCGCCCATCCACGACTGTGCACCCCAGTCTCAGGACAGGACCTGCCCCAGGGGGCCCCAGAGACGTGCAGGTCCGTATCAGGGGGCCTGTGGACGTGCGACGTTTCCCGGCAAAATGGCCACTGCAGACGTGGTTACGTCAGGGATTTTGAGCGTCTTGGATGGTCCGGGGGGCCCATGCCATCACATGTCATCACAGGGGCGCTTAAGGGAAAAGAGGGGTTGGCAGGGCTGGTAGTGGTGCAGACAGCCTCTGGAAGGAACCAGGGAACAGACCGTCCCCTGGGGCCCCAGCTTCCTTAGTAGGAGACATATTTAGTCCCACCTTCCCGTCACCTGCATCTGGTTCCCAGCTGGGGTGGGGAGGGGTGGGGCATTACAGGATGAGTGCCCGCCAGCAGGCTCAGAGGAATGACCGCTCACAGGGGATGCCCAGGAAGAGGGAGGCCTGTGTCTACATGTTTGCGTCCCCTCGAAACTCATAGGTGGAAACCTGACCCCCAGTGTGATGGTGTCGGGAGGTGGGGCCTTGGGGAGGTGGTTAGTGTTGGATGAGGTCATGGGTGGGGCCTCTGATGGCATCGGTGCCCTTGTAAGATGAGGAACAAAGACCACCACCCCCTTCCCTTCCCACCACGCAAGGACACAGCAAGAGGCGTCATCTATATGCCAGGAAGACGGTTTTCACCAGGAAGATGCACCCAGCCAGCACCTTGGTCTCGGAGGTCCAGCCCCCGGAACTGTGAGAAATTAGCGTCTGTGGTTTAAGCATTCTCAGCCTGCAGTGTTTTGTTAGGAGGCTGAGCCGACTAAAACAAGGAGTTAGCAATGGGTAAGGCAGGGGTTGTGTCCAATGTCGACATCATTTTTTTAAACTTGTTTTAATGTTTATTCATTTTTGAGAGACACAGAGAGAGAGAGCGCGCGTGAGCAGGGGAGGGGCAGAGAGAGGGGGGAGACACAAAATCGGAAACAGGCTCCAGGCTCTGAGTTGTCAGCACAGAGCCCAACGTGGGGCTGAAACCCACAAACCGTGAGATCGTGACCTGAGCCAAAGTCAGACGCTCAACCCACTGAGCCACCCAGGCACCCCTCAACATCATTGGAAGTAGGTAGGCCCCAGACTACCTACTACCTAAGAGGGCTCACCACAGTGCCGGTGTCGACCCCACCCCACTGACCAAGGCAAGAGGTGTGTGTGGCTCGTCCACACCGACCGGCCCGGTTCTGGTCATCATGGACACCAACCCCTCAGTGCTCACGGCTGTGCCGCCAGCTGAGATCACCATCCTGGACTGACGGACAAGGCCCGGCTCTGGAGGCTTGACTTCTCCCCAAGCGCCTAGACGGAGTTTTGGTACCCCCTCTGACGGTGAAGCCATTCACCTGTTATGCAAAATCGCTCTCTGGATGGGCAGTTAGTGATGAGCCTGCTTCATGAATTACGGCAGCCCATTCGTTTTCTACAGCAGCTGAGCCAAACCCAGAGACCTTCCATAATTTAACATGTGATTACATTTTGGGCCAGTGGAGTTCGGGGTTTAAATATTTCAGGCAGAAGCCCAGGCTGCTGACATGTGCCCGCTCCTGGCTCGTCACCAAGAGAGGAAGAAGGGAGCCATGGTGAGAGGAAGAAGGGAGCCATGGTGAGTGACGCTCTCACATGCACCGCGAGGCCTCTCCCCGCTTCCCAGCAGAGGCAGCAGCGAGAAGGGCTGTGCTGTCCCTTCCAGTGTCCTGAGGATGCCGAGGAATTGAATTCGGGCAATCTGTGTCCCCGCGTCGTCCAGAATGGGTGCCTGGTGTGACTTTCCTGGGGAGAGACTCACATCGTCAGCCGGGCACCCACCTACCGGCGGCTGCTTCTGGAAAAGCCCACCCTGGGGGGTTCTCCGCAGCTCTTGGGTGGACCAGACTGGTTCCAGTCATTCCCTATGAACACAAGTGTGGTCAGACGTGGAGTCCGCAGCCCCTCCAGAGCTGGGCCTGCCCCCCCGATCCCGGCTGTCTGCCCCCACCTCTGAAGCGCTTCTGTCCAGAAAGGGCGCTCCCACGCTGAGCTCCCGAGACTGTGCAATAAGTTAGCACCAGAGTGGGCAGATCGTGAGGTCATCCCTTTGTGTTCTAAACACTCACTCACTTCCCCGGCGGTGGGTCGGCGCGTGCCCACGAGGGGGGGCTCTGTGCCGGGCACGAGGGCACAGGAGCTGCAAAGAAGGAACCTGACGTGGGCTGCATCGCGTCCCCCCAGAAGTTCACGTGGAAGCCTTACCCTAGTCCCTCAGAGGCAGGGATGGTGGGTGTCCCCGGTGGGGGGCGGGGGGAGCAAGCGTGTGCCAAGACAGGAGGCACGTGCCTGTGGAGACCACGTGCGGGAGCTGGTACTGAGTGCACAGACCACAGATGCCTTTCAACACTACACCAAGCGATCTGCAGTGGGATCCGTTCACTCGTAAGAAGAGGAAGAAACCACTGCTCATTCACCCGCTGACTATGCCCCACGTGAAGGAAGCAGTTCCCTCCCCAGACACCCAAGCTGTCGGCACCTTGATCTCGGACCTCCGGCCTCCAGAACTGTGACAGATAGACGCCTGCCGTATACACTGCCCGGACCGTGGTATTTCATTTTAGCAGCCCGAGCTGGGCCCGTCTCGGAGGTGAGGGTGGCCGCATGCTTAAGCTCAGGCCAGTGGGATTTTAGCACGATAGGTCCACACAGCTCAAAGATCCTCACCTGGACCCTCGTCTCGCTTCCCCTCCCTGCTGGCGGAATGACGGCCCGACCGGGAATCGGCAGCCTGGCGCTCTCCCTCCCAGTCACGATCCACTCAAGGCTCCAGGGAGGAATCCGCTCCCTGCCTCTCCCTGCGACTGGTGGTCACCTGCATCCCTGGGCGGGGGGCTGCGATGCTCTCATCTCTGCCTCTGTGGTCACAGCCCCTTCCCCTCTGTATGAGTCGAGTCCCCCCTCCCCTGCTCTCATGCAAACACTGGCGGTGGATTCAGGACCCACCTGACAGGCCAGTCAATCAGCCATCCCAGGATCTCTAACATCTGCGAAGGTCCTATGTCCACATGAGGTAACATTTACGGGTTCCAGGAGTGAGGACCTGACAGCTTAGGGGCCATAACTGGGGGCCTTGATTCACCAACTACAGTTCTTCAAAGGGGGCCGACTCAGGTGACAATACCTTTTGTTCTTTGTCCTTCTCCCTTCTCCTAGCCTAAATCAGACAGTAATTTTATACACTGTGGGAGAAAGAAAGAAATCTCTATTCTGTTTAATCCACGGCTCAGCGCGATTTTCTGTGACTTTCAGCCCAAAGCCATTCTGTCTGACTCAGGCCCTTAGAGGAAAGGGGATCAGGACTAGAGTGTCGGGGAGCAGTGGTGGCTGGGGCGAGGGCCGCTCTTCTCAGCAAGCACCTGCTTGAATCCCACGCCCTTCACCGTGACCTGGGCCGTTGTTTGGGCAGCTGTGGCTAGCCTGTGGTGTGCAATACGCCACAGCCCTGAGCTGGAACGTCCTGGTCCTCCAGAGAGGCCACGGTGCTTCTCCAGAAGCTTCAGCAGCCCTCCTAGGCTTGGAAGCCCTCCCCTGCTCCCCAGGCTTGTCCACCCGGCTGTCAGGAGCCCTCAGTCACCTGCGCTTCCCATGGCTGCTCTGGACAGGACTCTGAGTCACTGAATGGCGCAGGACTCATGCGTGATAGCACTGCCATGCACGCTTACATCCTCAGAAGATGATCTGCTCCAAGACCTCTTACCAATTTGTCCTGTACGAGCATGGCCAGAGCACACCGAACCTGAACTCCATCCACAATTCAGGTGTCTACTCCCCATGTATATGCTGAACCCTTCTTAGCATCCTTTTTTGTTCCCAAAGTTTATTTTGAGACAGAGAACATGAGCAGGGGAGGGGCAGAGAGAGAGGGAGAGAGAGAATTCGAAGCAGGCTCTGCGCTGTCAGTGCTGAGCCTGACGCGGGGCTCCAACCCACGAACCATGAGATGGCGACCTGAGCGGAAACCAAGAGTTGGAGGCTCAACCCACCGAGCCACCGGGGCGCCCCCTTTCTTAGCATTCTTATCAGGCTTCTCTCCTCTTCCGTTTGCCTGTCTGACTTCTTTCTGCAGCAGAGGCTTGGCGAGACTATAAGCCATAGAAGCGTAGCTGCTGAAGTATCATACTCAGATAGTGTTGTTTATTTAATCAACTCATTCGTTCGTACCCACACTGTGCCTGGCTACATCCTAAGTGCATTACAGGTTACAGCGTTTAATGCTACCAGCCTGCAGACACGGGCAGGGGTCATCAGCCCCTCGTCACAGGTATGGACGTGATGTTTCGGATTGGCTAAGTGACCTGCCCCACTCTGCATCGGGCCAGTGGCTGAGCAGGGATTCGAGCCAGGCCGTGGGGCTCTGGAGCGTTCACCCCTGGGCTGCTGGTGGTCTGGCCAATGAGGCGCCTCCAAGGGGCTTGGAGGTAATACGTCTATGACAACAATATTAATACCCGGCTATTACCAGTGGCACAGGCAAGACGTGCATGTAAAAATACAGATACACAGAACGAAATCCTGCTGTGCCCACGACCCGGAGACAATTGCCACGATCGTGAAATCTCTCCAATTCCACGCACTCACGGACGCACGGGCACACGTGAGCACGTGCAGAGCCATAGTAAGAATGCACTGTTTGTCATCTGCTTTCTGTTTAGGTTAATAACCCATGCGAATCACGCGAACGAATCACTCTTCCACATCACGAGATACTCTTTTAAACATAATTTTTATGGCTGGGTCCCATTTCACTGCACGGGCAGCAGCATGGTTTATATGTATCTGTTGGTTTAGAAATAATTTACATTCTTCTGGTTCTTGTTTTTGCCATTACAAACACTGCTGAACTCGAACCCTTGTGCAGATCAGGTACTATTTTCTTAGAGCAAATTTCTGGAAGCGAACATGACTCCTACGTGGGTTTGTGGATTTTTTTTTTTAACTCATACCTGTTCCAGCAAATTACCTCCCACAGAAAGGATTCACCAACCCGCATTCCCCCCAGCCGTGTGCGAAAATGCCCGTGTTTCTTTCCCATGGCAGCCAAGATTTTTCTCTTTGAGTTGCAGTCACCAAACACGAACGCAATGTGTCCCTACGGCTGTGCGTTCAGAGATTCATCCTGCCCAGAGATTCGCTTCTTCCATCGGGTCTGGTGGACACTCGGCCATCACACTCAGTACTGGCTTCCTCCCCTGGCCCCGGCCCCTCCCCCACACTCACATTCTGCAGCTGTCGCAGACCCACTCTTCCTTCCGCCCCGGACTCGAAGCTTCCCTTTTCAAGACGGTTCCCCTAAATCACTAATTCTAGCTGACCACCAGTGCTCCCATTGGGTTTTATTTGGTTTCATTTCACTTTGCTTAATTCCTTCCTGTGGTTCTGCCTCCTTCTCCTGCAAACCCCCTGCTGCGTTTCCCCTCCCCCCCCCCCCATGTCACATTCTTGCCTGGGAGTGTCTTTTCTTCCCTTTTCCTCCTGAAACACTTTACACACTTATTTTAACGTTTCCTTTGAAGCTGTCCCATTTTCTGTCTATCCTGGTGTGCAATTTTTCCTTTTCGCTGCTTCTGTGGAGTCTGACAGGGGCCCTGAGTCCCAGCCCCTCCAGCCAGTGACCCCAGGCCGCCTGGCCTCCACCCACGGGGCCCTCTTTGTTCCTGGGACCATGGGTTTCTCTTTCTCGCTTTCAGCCTTGGACCTCAAAGCATCCCCATAGGAGTGAGCGGCACACTTTATGAGGCATTGTTCTGTACTTCCTGTGCTGGCTGAGGCTCCCCCCTTAAGTGGAAGTCTCTTTACAGCAGGTGCTCCTCAATAATTACTTGTCAATCAACTAATAATAAAGGTGACAACACAAATGATTTAATAAGTGTTTCTGGAGCTGTGACCACAGCTGAGCCCGGGAAGCCTTTTGTCATATCCCGCTCTGGGGTCAGCTTGGGATCCAAAGAACCAAAGGTGGAGAGGAGTTTGAGGAACGCCGGGGGGGGTAGAAGCGGAGGGCTTGGTGATGGATCAAATTGGGGAGGACAAAGGTCCATTTGGTCTGTGTTTTGGTCAAGCACTCTCGTGGGGTGCACTCCGAGACACCGAGGCCTTTGTCTGTCCCTCCTGGCCCCCGAGACCCAGTGCACTCCTGCTCTGGCCCCAGCCTGGACAGCTGGACCTGCCTTCCAGGTCTCAGATGGAGGCTGAGGTCCTTCCGGCCATGAGAGGACACTTCAGAACCTCGCCTGCACTGCTGGGTCTGGCATGTCATAGGTCACAGGGTAGAGTCTCCCTTGACTTTCCGCATCTCACCAACTTGCCGGACCCATAGGCCGCACTGCACACCATTGCCCTGTGTTCACCGAACACCTGTAGGGGAGCCTCCCCTGAAGTGAGCCTGCGCCCTTCGCCTCCCACCAGGAGCCACTGCTTACTGTTACGGGTTGGATTGGGGTCTCCCAAAAAGATACAGTGCAGCCCTGACCCGCAGACCCCGTGAATGTGACTTTATTTGGAACTAGGGCCCTCGCAGATGTCATCGAGTTAAGAGGACCTCATCAAGACTAAGGCGGGCCCTAAATATGACGTGCCTGGGGCGTTCGTAAGAGGAGAAACAGACATGCACAGGGGGACGAGACCATGTGCCAGCAGAGGGGGAGGTTAAGGGACTGCGTTCGCAAGCTGGGGAGCACCAGGGAGTCCCCACGGACCCCGGAACCCGGAGCAGGTTCTCCTCCCAGACCTCAGAACCACCCAGCCCTGCCCACGCCCACCATCTCAGAACAATCGGCCTCCAGACCTAGGGGAGAATGATTTACCGCGAGCCACCCAGTGTGTGACACTTTGTTACCACAGCTGAGTCCCCAGACCTGCTTAGGCGGTTGCCTTTGTTATTGTAACGAAGTAATTTAGTTAAATAGCACATAAGCCAACGCTTAGGAGATGATAAAAGGGCGGCCGCTCTGAAAAGAGACTGTTTTAGAAAGAATAAACAAAGGTAATTTCTTAACTATCATGCGGTTGGGCGAGTGGACCATGAAAGATTGCAGAGTTAATCACATGAATCCAGGATTCTAACCTCAGATTGCTTTATATATGACTTCAAGTTCTCAGTCCTACACTAGAAATCAAAGGCTGACTATTGTTCGCTGTGGTTTATGGGGGAGAGGGGGAGGGAGGCCGAGATTGGAATTCCGATCAGGGAAACAAACGGAGCCCAGAGAAAGGGGCTTTGTCTCACAGCAAACGACCAGCACAACGAAATACATGTTACTCATTTTATGTTAAAATGGGGAAGTCGGTGGCACATATGCAGCCTTTTTTGCTTTTGTTTTTTTGGGTGCTTTGTTTTGTCTTGTGTTTGCTGCTCCATTTTATCCAAACTTCACTGAACCAAATCACCCCGTTGTGTCAGTATTTTTGCTGCCCGTCCCCACTCTTTCTCTGAGCCTGGCTGTGCTGATGGAAAGAGAATTCCTAAGCCAAAGGGACAGAGAAAACAAACAAGCAAACAAAGACGTATTGGTACGGACGTACTTGGTCAAGCTTACAACTGCGCCGTGACTGGCCTTCAGCAGCTACTGTGTGCCATCGGCTGGTGATCCGACGTCCCCGGGTGTGGGGCGGAGGCGGTGCCTCCCCGTGGGCGTCTTGAAGGCAGGAAAGCCTTGGTCCCGGCGCTCGGTGCTTATGAGCGTGAACCTTCGGACGCCTTCCCACTTCCTTCGGCCACCTCGGTGCCTCTCTCTTGGCCCGTGCCCCTCCGTGACCAGACTTGGGCGAAATGCCACAACACAGGGTGGCACTTTGTCACGGCCGCTGAGTCCCCAGCCCTGCTCAGGCTGATGGCCTTTGTGCCTGCGGGTAGGTAACTCAGTTAAACAGCACCTCCGGCCAACATGAGAAGACAAAAGGCAGCTGCTCTGAGAAGGGGTGGCTTCCTAGAAGCCCCCAGAGGGCCGATGACAGGGTGCAAGGGAGTCGGCTTTGGGGCGGGAAAAGGCAGGAAGGAGGGACAGGTGAGCCCCCAGCCTTTCTCCCCTTCACAGACTGTTCCCAGTTACCACTTGCTGGGCGAGCACACCCCCCACCCCGTTTACAGAGAGCAAAGAGGAGGCACCAAATCCCACAGCATCCCTGCGCCTTTTCTCTGGCTCTGCCTCACCCTCCCTCTCACTGCTGCCGCCCTGGGCTTGTGCCTTCCAAAGACAACATCAGCATTTCCACGCTGGCTTCAGGCTCTGCTTTCTAAAGCAGGTAAAGACTCTCATAAAGGGTTTTATGGGCACCGCAGGCGTGAGTGCTGGTCCAGTCCGTCCACGCGGGAGGCTTGCTCAGCCCTCCGGGAGGCTGTGAATTGAGGTCACCGTGAGCACAGACCCAGCGACCGGCTGTCGGAAAGTGCCCGCCGTTGGGCACAAGGGGGCTGTGCTTCTGATCCCTCTCGAGAAGCTTCCCAGGATCCACTGAGCCCCAGATGCTTTAGGGAAAGGAGGATCTCACGAGGTCGTATTCTCCAGCCCTCACTCACCCTGCAGCAGGAGCCCATTCAAACCATCCTGCAAAATCAGCAGCGCCCAGAAGCCCAGGCGTCTCCACCACAGAACATCCTTCTTCCTGCTGTCCGTTCACACCCTCCACCATCTGTGTTCAGCTCAGCCTCTCCTTACACCTAAGAAACATGAGCTCCTCCCCTGTCCGAGGAGGGGACAGCTTTCTTGACCTGCGTGTGTCAGTCAGCTCGGCTGCTCTAACACAGGGACAGACCAGGTGGCTTAGCCAACGACATTCATTGCCCACCGTTCCAGAGGATAGAAGTCCAAGATCAAGGTGCTGGCACATTCGGTGTCTGGTGACAGCTGCTTCTTGGCCCACAGACAGTTGCCTTCCCACCACGTCCTCACGTGGCAGAGAGAGAGTTCTTGTCCACACATCCCGTCAGTGGGGCCCCACCCTCAAAGCTCAACTAAACCTAAGGACCTCCCAAAGACTCCATCTTCAAATACGGTCGCATTGAGGATTAGGGCTTCAACATGCAAATCTGGGGGGACACAAACATTCAGTCCATAGCACTGGGCACGAGATGGCAAAGCTATTTGGTCAGGGCCACCGGAGAGGCCATTTCAGGCTTCCCTGCCTTGTGCCACACTCAATCACCTCGCTGTCTATGTGGCTTTGACCTGTACTGTCTCCACCAGCTAGAGTCCTTCCCCGGTGACCCAGTGAGAAGGGTTCCTGGCCACACCCAAGTTTCAAGTAAAAAAGCCCATTCGCTCCCTGGCCAATCTTTATCAAAGCCCGTCTGTCTTCCGAATCAGGGCTGAGTCTTTTCTGGAGGGTGCAAGTGAACACCTATCCATTTTAGAAGAATGGATGGAAAGTCACTAATTAAATCCTCTGACGACTGATGCCAAGGCCCCAAGAACGGGCCCGTCTGCCGGCTCCTTGCTGGGCCAAATGCTACCTCGCCTCAGGGAAAGGCACAGAGACCTCAGGAACCACTGCTCACAGGGATGTGATGGGTGGACACTAGCAAGAAGGATGGTCCCCGAGTGTCCCAGCACAGTCACCCCACCTGACAAATTCCTGGCAAGGAGGCGACAGCTGCAGCTGCTCCCCCCCCCCACCCCCCAGGAGCTCAAGACAACCGTGACAATACTTTCCATTCACATGGGACACAATGAAATCAAAGTCAAGGGAACGTTCATCAACCGACTCACAACTCTGCAGGCCATCCCTAACACGTGCCAGGCCCTGGACCCGATGCCAGGAAGACAAGAATTGGCAAGATTCCCGTGGTCCCGGGGGCCGACAGATCAGAAACAATGACTAAGCAGCCCAGGAACCCTCAGCCACAGCCGCAGGCTTTGCCCTTTTCCGGACCGAGAGCCACAGACATAGGCCCTTCCTCTCTCTCCGGCCCCAGTGGGCAACCACCCCCAGACACAGGGAAGCAAGCCCCGGGGACACCCAGCCTCACCTCTCCTCTGCTGACCCCAAAGGTCATCCCTGAGCATCAGGTCAGGTGCTCCTTTGCTGCTGGGAAGTCCTTGAAGCTCCTCGTGGCCTCAGGAAAAGCTCGAACTCCTTTGCGTGTCTTTCAAAAGGGCCCCCGTATGACTCCCATGGCCCTTCCTCCATAAAAAATATAAAATTAAATATGCAAAGGTGTTGGTGGGAAGACGAATGTGTTGGTTAACATATGATGGAGAAGCCGGGCTGTCTGACTCTTCCTTCCTCGGTCTTGCTCCCCCCATTTCAGCCTCACACCCACCTAGATGGGTCCCCGCGGGCCCCTTCCTGCCACCTCACTGCCTCCCATGTCCTTCCCTGCCTGCAGGCTCCTCCATACGCTTTACGCCCCTATGCAGGCGTGACACTATCTAGCCCTGTGGGTGGAGGGTCTGTGGGCAGGTGCCCTGGGGGCAAGATCTGTGCATCTTCCTGGCTTTCTGCTACTGACCTCATTGCAAGACAGACATTGTCTTCCAGATCCTTCATTCATCCACAGACACACTCCGTGCGCCTGGCTCTGGAGGATGCTGGGAGAAAGGAGCGAATTAATAGCTTAATCAATGGCTGACCTGCTCGAGGAAATGAACCAGCACCACTCGTGCTGATGCCTGCAGGGAAGCGAAGAGGGCTCCTGAGGACAGAGGGGCCCCCGGGAAGGTTCTATCAGGAGCTGCTGCTTCCCTGAGTGGCAGAGAATGAAAGCGTGGGTGCACGCGGACACAGCGGGTGGGGGGGGGGGGTCAGCTCACAAGTGTCCACAGTGTCAGAAGTCTCCATCGGCGCCTTGACGTGGGCATCTAGAAGTTTCCTTATATTCCTTGCACCTCTCCAGCTCACTGGAAGCAAATCCACTTTGGGGAAACCGACTGCATTTTCTCCAAGATGTGATCGCAGAGACATTCCTGCAACACCAGCGAAAGCGTGGCTGAGAGTTGACGACCCCAACTCAATTGGTAACACGACTACTAATTCCAGTGACGAAATTAATCGAGTGTGTACTATATCCCAGGATTCTCTGAAGTGCTTTCCGTGGTTACTTCAGCTCATGCCCATGGCCCACACCACACATTAAGATCTCAAGGGGCTTCCGCCAAGGGGACCCCCGCCTTCCGGGTGACTAACAGGTGAGGGGCAGCCACCGTGACCGTGAGGGCCTGCTGGTTCCAGAGATCGCCGTCTCACCTCGCTTGTCCTCCTTCCCACAAATGTCTTCCAGGAAAGAAATTGCCATTCCTATTTTAGACACTGGGCTCGGGACGGTCGCCCTTCAGTTAGCGACAGAGCTGGGTTCAAACCCAGGACGGGCGCTCGACCAGACATCCCCACACGTTGGCTCTAGCGGTGTTCAGAATAAGGAGACGTCATCAGACATCCGGACACGCTCGGGCCTGGTCCTGACCCCTGCTGTGAGGACAGGTCCGTCTGTCTCCAGCGGGGGTGCTGACGGTCGGACGCCCTGGGCCCTGAGGTCCCGCCGGGAGACTCCTCTTACACTGGACCCACAGCAGCGCAGGGAAAACCTGTGTCCCTGACTCTGGCTCGGCTCTCACACAGGACACGTCACCCTTGCAGGTTCTTCTCACGGCATCCTCCAGATGGGAAGTGACAGCCAGCCAGCTGGGCAGGAAGACAGCGACCATCCCGCGGAATCAGGGTCCTGGCCTCCATGGCGACACCTGTCTGTCTGCCCTGGTTGCTTCCAGCCACTCCAACCCGATGCGGTGAAGCAAAACCATTGCCACGAGGTTTAGTTGAAGGGCTGGTCTAAAGCCATGAGGATGGGTACAGACGGGAGGTTTGCCACTGAATGCTGACCACGGCACAGGGAGAGGGGACCAGAGAGGGCCGGCTGATCTGATCGGGTCTCAGGAGCCCTGGGCCGCAAGAGGGCGGGGGCCTCCCCAGGGGCGCTGGCCTCAGAGGATGAGGGACGGAACACAGGTGTCCACACAGGGCCCCTACCAGCCACGTCCGCTGAGCCCCTCCAGCCCCTGGACCTCAGGTTCCTCCACAGTGTCAGCCCTCCCTCCCTCAAGGATTAAAGGAGCCACGCTCGCCAGGCGCAAAGCTGGGGCTCACCCTCCCCACCCAGGGCAATCCCTCCTTGTACCATTGTTATTATAAATCCCCCCATAATTTAAACTCAAGTTTACCCTCAAAACGGTTGCTTTGGTTTTTAGCTTAGATTGTTGACACAGGGTTAAATGACTTAATGCAGGCAAGACAGGGGTGTCCCAGACCCCGCTAGTGTGAGTGCTCATCACTGTGGGGTACAGAAGACAGAGAAGCCTGACCCTCATCGGGCCCCGCTCTGCACCAGGGCCTGTTACAGAGCAGGCCGTGTATTACAAACATCCCAAAATTCACCGGTGGGAAACTGAGGCCCAGGAAGATCACATAATTTTCCAGGTCCGCAGCTGGAGCCAGGATTTACAGTTGGACAGTGTGGACTCCAGTAAGCCTGCTCTAATGAATTCCTTTCTGCTCCAGGGTTTCTCCATCACAGCCCTGTGGACATTTGGGGCGGAATCACTCTTTGCAGTGGGGACTGTCCCCCGCCCATAGGATGCAAGCAGCATCCCAGGCCACCACCCACTAGACGCAGTAACGCCACCCCATTGTGACCACCGAGAATTTCTCCAGACACTTCCAATGCCCTCTGGGTGGGAGCGGACTTTGCCCCTGGGTGATAACCACTGTTACAATGCCCCAGTATATCCCTTCTGTTTTGAAACAGCTTTATTGAGGGGAGCCTGGGTGGCTCAGTCAGTTGAGCAACCGACTTCAGCTCAGGTCATGATCTCACGGTTTGTGAGTTCGAGCCTTAAGTCGGGCTCTGTGCTGGCAGCTCGGAGCCTGGAGCCTGCTTCGCATTCTGTGTCTCCCTCTCTCTCTGCCCCTCCCCTGCTCGCACTCTGTCTCTCTCTGTCTCAAAAATCAATAAACATTAAAAAAATTTTTAAACAGTTTTATTGAGATACAATTCCTATAGCCATACAGTTCACCCATTTAAAGGTTTTTAGTATATTCAGAGCTGTACAGCCATCTCCACCATCATTTCTAGAACATTTTTATCACCCTATACCTATTAGCAGTCATGACCCATTCCCCCCCACCATGTTCCCCAACCCCAGGCAACCATTAATCTATTCTCTGTCTCCATAGATTTGCTTGTTCTGGACGTCTCACATAAATAGAGTCTTCAATGCATTCTTTTTTTTTTTAATGTTTCTTTCTTTATTTTGAGAGAGAGAGGCAGAGAGAGAGTGAGCAGGGGAGGGGCAGAGAGACCGGGAGAGAAAGAGAGAATCCCAAGGAGGCTCCTCACTGTTAGCGCAGAGCCCGATGCAGGGCTCGATCTCACAAACTGTGAGATCATGAGCTGAGCCAAAATCAGGAGTCAGACGTTTAACCAACTGAGCCCCCCCAGGAGCCCCCTCAGCACAGTCCTGACCATGACCACACAAACCCAGAGGAGGAGGAGCCTGGCTGGTTCCCCAGGGAAATTTTGGGAGGTCAGTGTGCACAGCCTAGTTATGAATTAGGTGCCGTGTTTCTCTGCAAGCCTTTTGCAAGAGTGCACATTCTCCAGCTGCAAGTGAGTTGAGCAAAAATGGAATTTAACAGAAAGGTGTGAGGGGAGCCCTCAGGGTCATCAAGGGTGGAATGGTGTCCCAGGAGTCAAGCAGTTCTGGAACGTCTTGGTGACAACAGGGCAACGCCAATGGAAAATGTGAATGGTCTGCAGCCCCATGACTGGTCTCCAATCAGCATGAATGGTCTGTAATCAGCATGAATGGTCTGCAGCCCTGTGAATGGTCTCCAATCAGCATATGTGGTCTACAATCTTATTGATGGTCTTTAGCCAGCATGAACGGTCTCCAATCAGCATGAATGGCCTATAGCTATTTATATAGGTTCACATGACTCCAGACGAGATTCAAAGCCCTGGGACATAAAGAACCTGATCCAGGAAGTATAGACTACATGTGTATACTGAGACGGCATAGGAGACGACATCAGCAGGTATGGGCCCCCCAGGGCCCCATGGGGACATATTTGTCTTCGAGTCTTTCTGTCCCCTCCCTGGTCCCAGCTCTCCTCGGGGCAGAGTACACTTCCCCATCCCATGCACCTGGCTTAGCCACGTGACTTGCTTTGGTCAATGGGACGCTAGTGTAAGTGACTAGGGGTCCATTCCAAGTGCAGGCCTTAAGGGGCATTGCGTGTGTCCACTTGTCCTTCTAGATTGTCGGCCATCACCTGTAGCCTGGAGCAGAGACACCTGCAGATCATAAGCGAGAAAATTCCACTTTCATTGTTGTGAGTCATTGAGGTTCCAGGGGCTTTGCTGAACTGCATTGTCACAAAAGAGCTGACAGTCGTCGTACCCCGGGGGAAGTGAGGAGAAGTCAGAAGGAAAAGGGAGGCCAAAACCTCCCGCTCACGTTCACTGCCTCGGCCAGCCACAGCCCAGGCATGTAGGGCTACAGCTGTTGATACAGAGGCTCCCCTTGAGCAAGGCTCGTCTTGCCCATTTGTCCCCCTGCAACAGTGCAACAGGCTCTTTTAGTCCCGCGGGCATTGCACCTGTGGGGAAGCAAGCAAACCCTGAGCTCTTTCCTCAGCAAGCTGTCTCCCCTAAAGTCCTCCAGCAACCTGTCTGGAGCCCCTCGTCCTGTCCCCTCTCCTTGGATATTGTGCTGCCCCTTAAAGTTTCTAGGGAAGGAGATCTCCAGGGCATCCTGGCTCATGGGGGAGACCTCCGTGCCCCTTCCTGGCTCTGGTGCTATACCTCCATCACCACACAGCTGTCTCCCTGTGTGTGTCTGTCCTCTTCTTATGCAGACCCACCTCAGTGCAGTGTGACCTCGTCCTAACTAACTACACCTGCAAAGGCCCTGTTCCTCAGTAAGGTCACATTGTGAGTGGACATTAATTTTGGCCGGGAGGGGGGAGGGGAAGGGGGACACACTTCAATCCAGTGCAGTGCCCAGTGATGCCAACAGAGTCTCAAGCCATTTGCAACACAAGATGACATGATCAAGTCCCCCAAACCACCTGCTAGAGAAGGTCAGAGCTGCCCTCTTGGTCTGCTCCCCAGACCCCTGGCTCGTGTCTCCAGCCCAGTGCCCCGCTCCGCTATCCGGATCATCATGCGTCTGGCAGAGCCCTCCCCGGAAGGCATGGCTGTCACATCTGGAGCTGTGACCCTGGAGAAATGGGTATTGGCGTCCAGCACCACAGGCTTGCTCGGGGTTTTGGGTTTTGGGTTGTTTGTTTGTTTGTTTGTTTTGGCTCTGGAAGGGACGGGTTGGAGAAGACTGAGGTGCACAGATTATCGCCAAAGAAAACATCCAAAGACGGTCAGAGACCCCCATGAAGAAGTGAGCCCACAGCCACTGGATGGTCACCAGGGGAGAGTACACACCATGAAAAAGTGAGCCAAGCCTCGGGGGCTCCCCCACTGGCGGCGTTCTGTTCAATAAGAGCTTCTCCACCCACCCCCGCAGCTGTGGTCCTCATCCGCACAAGCCCACCTTAGAATGCACACAGCAATTCGGGTCCACTTAGTTTCCGGAAGGCCCAGGCAGGAAGTAATCATTAAAAACATGTAAATCAAGTTACCCCAGGAGCTAAATAGATTCATCATTGACTTTTTCCCTCCTCTTGGATCTTAACCTTCTGAGGAAATTAATCACCAAATGGCTCAAAACAGCCATTTGGATTAGCATGTTCTATTCACAGCCCTGGAGTGTGAAAGGTCAGGCCTGCCGGGACAGGAAGAGACCCACCCCCCCTCTCTTCACAACCCCCTCGGCCCCTGGCAGGCCTCCCATTGGGTAGGGTATTGGATGTGGCTGATCTTGGTGGGGCGGACAGTGGTGGTGGGGGGGAGGGGGGGGTGGGTAACCAGAAGCCCCTGGCCACCTGCCTCGGGCTCCCAGCAGTCACCCAGGCAGACGAAAAGGGTGCCACCATTTATGACGCTGGCAGCCTTCATTCCACTGGACCAACCCATCAGCCACACACTCTCTGGAGAGAAGAGCTTTGTCCTCCACAACAGAAGTTAAGATAAGCAGATTCTAGCTCCCTGTGTTTCAGAGCAAGATTTCTGCCCCCTATGTTATCCATTAGCCTAGTCACCCGGCATTTATTGAGCACCTACAGTATGCTGGGAGCTGCATTAGTGCTAAGCACGTGGCCATGAACCAGACCTGTCCTTGCCGTCGGGGGACTCTAAGTGCAGTGGACACCCAGAACCACGTGATCCTAACAGCGTGACCACAGCGAGCAGAGGGTGCCCTGGGCACCTGAGAAAGGGGCTGTAGGAGCTCCCCAGGGGGAAGCCAAGAGGGCTTCAGGGAGGAGACGACACTTCGAGCTTCGTCTCAAGCCTGGGTGGGCATCTCTTGGGGCGGTGGGGAGGCTCTCCAGGCAGGACCAGCCCGTGTCAAGCATGGAGACAGCCAGACCCAGGTTCCAAGCGGGACACAGCCTGTCTGTGACTGTGCGGTCACTGGGTAAGTCCGTCTTCCAGCCATGTCATTCTTACTTGCAAGTATGTGGCTGCACACAGGGATGGGTCCTGCTATTCCTGTTGCTATAGGCATCAAGGGCTGCTGGAGCACAGGTGTGAGGCGGGTGGTGGCCCTGCAGCCGGGAGAAACTTTGTGCTGGGTGAGGTGGGGTGGGGTGGGGAGGGGAGGCGGGGAGATGAGTGAATGAGTGAATACAGGGAGTAAAGAATGGTCCTGGTGTCACAGGGAGGGGTCTGTCTCAGGGAGCACCTCGAAGAGACAGCGGCTGCCGTAGGCGCTCAGACAGGCGCACCTCCGTCAGGCAGGTGCGTTGTGGAACTGCCCCCCGTCCTGCGGCCGGGTGGGGTGAGATCTGCAAAGTCCCTCGCAATCCGTCCCCCGGTTGACATCTTTGTCCCCTTCTCCAGGTGACTCTTGTCTTGGGTCTGAGGCCCGTGTCCCAGCGCTGCCCAGGTCATCCTTACAAATGCCAGCACCTTCACAGGGACACCTCCATCCCTTGTCCCCTCTTAGCTCCCGTATCACTTTCTGTGGCTAGGAAACAAACTCCCGCCAACCGGTCCGACAAGGGACAACGGAAACTGCCTCCAGCAGAAAGAATCGGTGACAGAAACCGTGGACGCTGAGCACAGCGAGCAGCAGGGCGCTTAACGTACGCTTTTATTTTGGAAATTAACGTAAAAGGCAACTTTGGGACACTCGTGACGGACAAGTTCCAGTTTCACCTCTGTCTGCGGGCTCCTCCCAGGACAGGACCAAGGCCGTGCCTCTGTGCACGCCTCCCGCCTGTCCGCCCAGCGCACTGTCAGGACTGGCTTGCACCGCGCGGGGGCCCCGGCTTGCTGACCGCCGAGCCTCCAAGTTGAGGGGGGCAGTCCGAGGGAAACAGTGCACCCCCTGTCCTCTCTCTCGGGCCCCCAGGCAGGGGTACCTCAGGGTCCACAAACCAGGGCTTGGCCACAAGCCTGCAGCTCCCTCTCTGCAGCCGTCTGCCTCTGGGACTCCGCACACAGGCTCTGCAGAAGACATGTGCCGAGCAGCTGCTTCTGGCCAGCGAGCGAAGAGCCGGGAATCTGCCAATTTGTGACAGACGTCTGAAGAAGCTATTTCTAAAACAGCAATTACCAGAAAGGGGAACAAATTACTACTTACTTCAGACTTTCACACATGGAGAATCGGGGCCCTACAAAGTAATCAGGGCAATGTGTTTGCAAAACGGCATTATTTATATTGAAATATTTCACAGAGAAAGGTCAGGAGCAGAAATTGAAGGTTAGCGAGGAATAAAATACCAGGGTCACTGTATCTCTGGAAAGTCTGAGCAGGGCCTTGATTACTGCTGCATTAGGCACATTTGGAAACTATCAAATAAATCCAGGCTGGTATCCAACGGCAGATTTCTAGGAAAACATGAGCTCGGCTATCCAAACCCAATGGCAGGACGGCAGGGCAAGGGGACAGGCCCACCCACACCGGTGGCCCACGAAGGGTCTGGCTGTGCCCAGGGAAGCAGCCCCACATCCTGTTGTGTTGCTAAGCAACCTCCCAGCCTCTCTTGGTCTCCGCCCAAGGTCCCCAAGACCGGAGGGACCAGAGGGAGGAAGGGAGAAGGGGAGGGCAGAGTGGGCTCACCCTCCCCGCCCCACGCTCCCCATGGGCCCCGGGGGAGGGGACACCCCTGACGATCATTTCAGTAACACCCAGTCATGCTATGCTTGTACCCACTTATCTAACTGGAGCCTCCGAACAGCCCCGTGAGGCTGCGAAGGAAAGGTACTCGGCCCAGTGCTGGCTGCCCCCCACCTCTGCTGGCTTCCTTGCCTGGCCAACCCCGGGCCTCGCACTTGGACGGTCAGCCCTCTGCTCACCCCCGCATCCTCGATCCAGTGCGGTCCCCGGGTCTCTCTCCCGAGATCTGGTGCCGAGCTCCAGGGACAGTGATGGTGCTGTTGGTGGATTTCGGCCCCGCCTGCCTGAGTCCCTTCTGGCTTGGTCTGTACTTTGTCTACCCCACTGTCCTATATTTTGGAGTTAGGAACAGCCACTTGCTCAGGGACGTGACACAGGTCTCTGCCCCCCGGTTCTCAGTGGTTCTCTTTCGCATGCCATCTGGCCTTCAGGGTCCCCCTCAGCACAACCACCCTGGCTGCGGCCAGGCCCCTCCCTCCGGCCTCACCCACCCCAACAACCTCAGTCACCTGGCACCCGGGCGGGCAGGCCCACCCTGTCTTGTGTTTTCTCCCAGGCAGTTCCCTCCACCCCGCCCCCCTCTCCTCTGGAGGCTCTGCCCCCTTCTCCGGTGCCCTGGCTCCGGGGTGTCCCCCAGCCCACACGGCACCTGCTGGCACACGTCTTTGCTGTGGGTGTCAGCTTTGCAACCACCACTGAGCCGAAGTCTTCCTTGGGGCAGACACCGTGGAACATTCCTTCGTGTACGCAATCAGGCTTTCTCCAGGCCCTCACATGGCCCTCGGGGGCACAGGGGTGCGTGTTCCGCTCTCCAGTGCGTCCTCTGCCCCTAGAACAGTATCTGCCACAGAGCAGGCACTCGATAAATATTTGAGGAATTACTATCCGTCCACCATGACCTAGGTCTCCGTTCATCCACCCATTCATGTAACAAAAGCCTTCTGAGCAGCTCCGGGGCAGACCCACCAGAGACAGGAGCGTCCACGGAAACAGAGATGCTGAAAGGCAGCTTTGCTGTCAGTTTCTCAGCAGCTTCTGTGCGGCACATGGGGCTCGGCCGGGGCTGAATGGGGGCTCGGCGTGTCCTTACGGACCCTTCGCACAGAGAAGTCGTGTGCTCGAGACCACAGGGCGGGATCCCAGGGAGGACTGTCAGACTGTGGCAGAAGACAGAAGGACAAGGACAGGGACAGAGGGTCCTTGCCCACTTTACCTTCACGCAGCAAGAAACATATCCACAAAGGCCGGAGGAAGAGGGGTCGCCAAGACCCCGGTGAAGGGGAACCCCGCCCGCAGGCCCGTTCAGGTGGGAGGGTCTGGCCGGAATTGGCTCCGGAATTTGCAAGGCCCAGTGCAGAGTGAGAGTGGCATTCTTTGTTCAAAAAGTGCCATTAAATGTACTAAAACATAGACCCCTTTTCTTCCGGTCTTTTAGCTTGTCATGGCAATTTTTAAATTGTTTTTAAGTTTATTTATGTATTTTGAGAGACAGAGCAGGGGAGATGGGCAGAGAGAGGGAGAGAGAGAGAATCCTGAGCAGGCTCCAAGCTGTCAGCACAGAGCCCGATGCCGGGCTCGAACTCAGAAACCGTAAGATCATGACCTGAGCTGAAGTCAGATGTTGAACCGACTGAGCCACCCAGATGCCTCTCAATATATTTTTTATATGTTTACTTATTTATTTTGAAAGGGAGTGAGAGAGGGAGAGTGGGGGGAGGGGGGACAGAGGGGCAAGAGAGAGAGAATCCCAAGCAGACTTCACACTTCAGCACAGAGCCCGATGTGGGTCTCAAACTCACGAACTGTGAGATCATGACCTGAGCCGAAACCAAGAGTCAGATGCTTAACTGAGCCACGCGGGTGCCCGATCGTGGTGACTTTTATTTGCTATATAGTGGCATTCTGAGTAAAGAAACGTTTACATTTTAAGTTATTAGCGTGGATTTTACCACTCATCCTGTGCAATGCCAGTGCAAGTGCCCTCAACTCTAGTGTGGAATCACTGAAATTGTGCGACTCGCACTTTGTGGCTCGTACGTGACTATGTACTTCGACCTCAGCAGGACAGTGGCAATGCTACATACGCACCGCGAGCTCTGTTCCCCTTTCGGCCGCGGGCTCTGCTTTGGACAGTGGTCGGTGAGGAAGGGTCGCGAGGGACAGGAAGTGCACCGTGACCTCACACAGGGAAGTGACATCAGTAAGGAAGGAGATAAGGTTCCTTGGTCCTTCGTGCCTCCCCTGGCATTCTGTGTTCGGGCCGCATCGTGAGTGCCACGTGCACATGGGGTGGCCCCAAATGGTGGACACACATACCACAGGCATCTGCCCGACTCACGGCCACACTCCAGTGCCCGTCAGATGTTGCTCGAAAAACACAAATTCAACGTTAGAAACCCATTAAGAATTTCAAGATGGAGACGACAAGCACGAAACCAAACACGGGCTCTTGGGGCGCCTGGGGGGCTCAGTCGGTTGAGTGTCTGACTCTTGATTTCGGCTCAGGTCATAACGGGGTTTGTGTGATGGAGCCTCGCATCGGGCTCTGTGCTGACAGCTCAGAGCTTGCCTGGGGTTCTCTCTCCGCCCCTCTGCTCCTCTCCCATTCACACGTTCACTCTCACTCGCTCGCTCTCTCTCAAATAAATACAATCTTCAAACGTGGGCCCTTCTGACGGTGTGGCCTCGTGTCCATCCAGGTGGCCCGAGGCCATTCCTCCTGCCCTTGCTCAGGAGGAAGCCCTGCCCTGAGCTCCCGGGTGGCTCCTTTCCCATCACTGGACCTTCTCTGGGCCCCAGAGTGGAGGTGGACCCACTGGAAAGGGAGGCAGGGCCTTCGGGGGTGAGACCCTCTGTTGCCTTGGCTCACACACCGTGTCAGGCTGACCCAGAGCCTCCCGCCACGGCGCTCTCCATGTATAAGACAGCGGACAAGGCAGCGCTCAGCTCCACAGGCTCGGCCGGAAGCCCCTATTTCCGTTTCTGAAATACGCAGGCTCAGCAGGCTCCGAGGAAGCGTCCAGCATGTGGCCGGGTGGAAGGCATCAGAGTCAGGAGAACTGACTGGGACGGACGCATTGCTCTCAGCTTCCGAGCTATTTTTAAAATCCCTTTTTTAAAAAAAAGTTTTTAATGTTTATTTACTTTTTGAGAGAGAGAGGGACAGAACACGAGCAGGGGAGGGGCAGAGAGAGAGGGAGACACAGAACCCAAAGCAGGCTCCAGGCTCTGAGCCATCAGTACAGAGCCCGATGCGGGACTCGAACTCATGAACTGTGAGATCATGACCTGAGCCAAAGTCAGACGCTCAACTGACTGAGCCACCCAGGAGCCCCTAAAATCCCTTTTGAGCGCTGGAATGATTTCGCCCCCATGATCCGCAGAAGAAAGCTCTTTCATCAGGGCCCCCCCCAGAACCCCCTGCACACGCACACGTGAGGATACCCACACATGCCGCCCCCACGCGTGGGGTTCGACGCCCACTTTGATCACGAGCATCTTTGCGTCGCGGTGGATGACCTTGGGCTGAACGTGCTCGGCCACCGCGGTGCTGGCGCAGACAACATGTTCCTGGGCTCCCCTCCGGAGACTGTCTTCAGAGCCAGGATGTATTATTCTTGGTGGCGGGCCACGTTCATTTGTTGAAGTCGGACACCATTTTGAAAACAGCTACAGGTCCACAGGAACTAAGGCTGACATCCCCGGTGCGGGTCGAGTGGCCCAGAGCCTAGGGACCCCAGGGCAATCGGCAGAGCCTCCTTCGGTGGCTAAATGCACAAGGTCTGGCCTCAGGCTGCCCGGCTTTTGATCTGGAGCTTAGACATGCATTGTCTGTGTGACCTTGAGCAAGTGACTTCCCCTCTCTGTGCCTTGGAAGCCCTGTCAGGTTAGGTTACTGGGAATGGCACTTAGCTCTGGGAGTTCTTCTGAGGATTAAGTAAGACAAAGCGTATAAAGTACTAAGAACAGAGTCTGACACACGGAAAACACTATGTAAATATTCACCATTTTTATGTCAACTATCCAGGAAAGAGATATTTACAGAGGGGCTTGGAGAACAATGACTCCGGAGGACTCTCAGGGCCCCTTCAAGGTCTATGCAGTCTTTTCAGTACCAGTATCTCTCTAGACCAGCGCTGTCCAACAGAACTTTCTAGAACAATTGCCAATTTCTCCTCTACAGTGTCCATTTCAGTAGCCACCAGCCACATGTGGTTCCCAAGGACCTGAAATGTGGCCATTGTGGCTGAGGAGGTGCCTTGTAATTAAATTTACAAGGCCACATAGAACTACAGACTACCAAATTGGACAGTACAGCTGTCAATCGTTTCCAGAATTTCTCAATTTGAAAAGGAAAAAAAAAAAGGTTCTGTACTCGGACAAGAGTGAGAAACATTGATTGCTACATCGCCATCTGGATGGATGCTCCCCAGTACTCGTTAACTGATTAAAGGCCCTGAGAAGGCTTGCAGCAATTAAACTTTGTTTATCCAAACATTCCCTAGATTTACTTGACCACAGAATCTCTTTTCTGTGCAGACGTATACAACATTCATTGACATCCAGCAGAGCACTCCAGAAGAAGTTTGGGCCCACCACAGCAATGAATGCCATTTGGCTTTATATCTCATTTAGTCAGTGCTAAGGATTCCCCAAACTGAGAGACAATACAAAGTCACTCATGCATTCATTCAACAAACATGTGATGTGCACTGACCACATGCCGGGCTAGTGCTGTGCCTGCAGCCAAGTAATTGTCTCCCTTTTTCACCCAGTGCAAGGGAGGCATTTCCCACCTGTCCCCAGAGGGACATGGGTTCTCTGCCTCCTTTCTGGAGGCCCCGTGTTTTTAAAAGCTCCCTGGTGATGCCACTCAGAGCCAGTTTAGAACCACCGGTGGGGGAAGCAGGGACGATGGGTCCACCCCACCTCTCCGAATCCAGCCCAGGATGACTCCCGCTTCCCACGGCCGGCCCTGCCCCGTCTGAGTGGGAACCCCTCTAGCATACTCTTGACAGACTGAGCCCCGTCTGCCGGTCCTGGTCCTGCTCCCGGAGACGTGAGCACCTCACTGGAGGCGGAGGAGGGAGCGAGCTCTGGGGGTCAGGGATCAGCTGTGCCCTCCCCAGTTAGCCACCAAGGACACAGAAACAGGGTGCTGTGCCCATCGAGTTCCACCCAGCACAGAGCGCCTTAATGAATTTTAGATTGAAAAACCAAGGTACTGGCATATCCTTAAGATGCCTAATAAAGCAGTTGGCCCGAAAGTCAGTCTCGCCCTCCAAATGAAGCCCCAAATGTGGAGCCGCCACCGGGCTTGCCAGACCTGCTTAATGCAAAATGGGTAATGTCATTACAAGCCTCTTGAACGCAGGCTTATGAATAAAAGAACAATGTTAGAAAACAAGTCTCGGTGGTTTCTATGCATCGCAAACAGCCCAGAGCACATCCCCCTCCCAGCCCTTCGGCCCAGCAGAGGGCTCTCCTCCAAGACCCAACAGGCCCCCCAGTCCAACACGCACCGTCCCCGGCAATGCTGCCAGGTGCCAGGAGCAGGAATGCTGCCAGGTGCCAGGAGCAGGAAGTCTGACCTCCCGAGCATCCAAGCACCCCTCCCCCCCTCCCACCCCAGGACAACTCAGGAGGAGGACTTTGAGGCCACCCCTTGGGCACCGAAGGCAGAAGACACACAAATCAGTAACGGAAAAGAACCCCACGCCCTCCAGCGTGCGTCCTGCGTGCTTGCAGAGGGTGCTAGGAATGCCCGCCTCTACAGCCCCAGGCAGTCGGCCGTCTGCAGGAAACATGTCGGTCCTGCGGGGGGCGGGCTGGGACAGGAGTCCCTGGTGAGCGGGTGCCCCTGGCTCCCTCGGCAGAGGACGGCCTGCCCCAGGGCAGCGTCCAGCACGGGCACGCCGCAGAGCGCGAAAGAAAGAACAAAGGAGACCGAGAGAAAAGCCATCTATCTCCCGGACTCGAAACGAGAAGATGAAGTGTTCGGGAGGGCAGAGGCCTTTCAAAGGACTTTTTCATCCAGTGCCAGCGAGGTTTGAGCGACCGGGAAGAGACGGATCTGAGCAAACCGGACGGATGGCTCGGAGGGCGGTGCGGTCGGTCAGCGTCCTGGGAAGAGACAGACCCTGTCGTGCGTGCAAGGGCACCACGGGCTGCTGCGAGAGTTTCCTGCCATGCCGGGGTTTGTCCTGGGAACACGAGTGTCTCCCTGCATGGCCTGGGAGCAGGATGAGGACCAGTGACCTCCCTCCCAAGGCCCCGGGCCTCTTGGGTCACAGCCTCTGCCGAGGTCACGCCCATCCTGGGGAAAGACCCTCATTTTCCCTCTCGCTGAGCGTCTCCAGACCATCTTACGGTCAAGTTATCCGTTGGCAACCTCTCTTATCTGAAATACAAAAATATGTATTAGCAAATATTTATTGAGCTAGCAGAACTGTGAACACAAAGAAGGCGATTCATAAATATTGCACGGCTGATTAATTGGTGCCGTCATCCCTGCCTTAGAGGGCCCTAGGAGCCGCCTGCCGCACTTGGTCCTGTCCCCAGCGGTCACCCAGCACCGCAGCCACCGCTCTATCGAGACGGGGCTCTCTGGGCACCTGGGTGGCTCAGCCGGCTAAGCAGCCGACTCTTGATCTCGGCTCAGGTCAAGGTCTCACGGTTTGTGAGTTCAAATCCCGAATCAGGATCCGGGCTAACAGTGTGGAGCCTGTTTGGGATTATTCTCTCTCTCTCTCTCTCTCTCTCTCTCTCTCAAAATAAATAAATAAGCTTAGGGGGAAAACAACAACCAGACTCTCAAGGCAGGCGTGGTCCCCAGATCTGCTCCCTTCTCTGTCCAACAAATCAACAAGGCGACCCCACGATGCCCGAGTGCGGAATTTCCGACACAAGCCCGGCCGTCCTTCCAGAAACTTGGGAACTCTCTGGCCTTCTCTGAACTTTTCTCTTCCTGCCCAAGTTAGAGGTGGGGGAAAAAAGCCCAAGTCAAAGCAAAGGGCAAACCTTTGAAAGGCGTGTTTGCAACTTTTAATGGCATTAATCTGTCACAGTGCACCAGAGGGGAAAGCTTCATCTGTGTCCCGACTGTAATAAGTACATATTGAGCAGCCCGAGACTTGATTTATTAACAATGAGATTTTACAAGCAAGCCATTATTGACAGATGGTAGCAATTTTAGGCACTCCAGATCAATACCCTTTAATCGAGTCAAATCTCAACAAATTAAATTAAACCAAGATTCTCAAATAGCCCCAAACTAAACAAATGGATGTGTGTAAAATATCCCCGCGTGGCTGGATGACACACGGGTCCCTGTCCTGAGTCAACAGCGGTGTTTTTATTTATTTGTTTGAAAATCGAGACACGTGTCAGGACACTACTGTTAAATGGGCACATCGGCGGTCCTTCCGAGCCCTGCAGCTGGACACCGGGATGCGAGAGGGGCCTTGTCGAGGACCACGTGGAAACAAACCGTCCCCTAGCTGTCTGCCTCCCCCCACACTCCCTCTGGCTTATGGCTCCTGGAGAACAAAGGCCACATCCCAGCGCTGCCCCTGGGGACCTAAGTGAGCTTGGGTGAATCCCAGGTAACTCTTTTCACCCACAAAACAGAGTTGCTATGACGTCAGACAAAATCGCGTATTTGGAAGGCACAGCAGGTGTTAGAGCAGGGAGGCCTCCAGCTGGACGGTGGCTGACGAGCATCATGCCGGCACCCACGGCCAGCCCGTCCCCAGGGAGATGGGGTCCCTGCGAAGCAGGAGGTGGGCCAGCTACGTCACATCACAGCGCTGTCTCCCGCCCCGAGGAGCCTCTCTCAACACGCAGTTTTCAGTTTGGGACTTCTTCTCCCCCCACCTGGAATTCTGCAGCGTCAGACGGAAGTCCTTGTTTCCAAGATTCAAGTATGGATCGTGCTCCGTCTGTAGAAGCCTGATGTTCGGGGTCGGCATTGGAAGGAGATGACTGGGCTTTGCTGCCCCCGGGTCCATCATGGAAAGGGCGTGTCAGAGGCTCAGAGATGGCCCGGAGCGCTCCCGACACCCAGCCCGGAAGGAGCCTGGCTCGGGGGAGAACGGAAGGCGGTTGTGGCTCCAGGCAGAAACAGGGAGCGACATTCACAGGGTCACTGGGGGCAAGAAGGCGCCTCCTGCCTTTGTTTAGGACACCCCCCTGCGGCTGAATATTTGAAGAGCAGCCAGCTCCAAACGCTGCTGGGGTTTGCAGGTTTTCTTTGCCAGCTACACTCGTCCCAAACACCTGCTTGTCACTGTGACTCCAGGCACACACGGCAGAAGCGCCCAGGAAGCGCCGTGAGGGCAGATGCAAGGAGACACCTCGCTGCAGCCTTGCCTTTGTTCTTCCTGAGCTGTGTTTGTCCAGAGCTGTTCTGGCCCCTGACCCTCAGCTACACCTGCCAGCCCCCTGCACCCTCCCGACCCCACTTCACTATAACTGTGTTTGTTTCCTGTGGCTGCCATGGCAAATTACCCCAAACTTGGTGGCTTGAAACCACAGAACTATATCGTCCCCCCCGTCCTGGAGCCTAGGGGTCTGAAATCAAGCTGCCAGCTGGGCCATGCCCCCCCCCCCAGGAGGCCACAGGGAAGGGTCTGTCGCTTTCCTCTTCCTGCTTCTGGGGGCTCCGGGTGTGCAGGCTCCGGCAACCTCCCTCCCATCTCCCTTTCCATCCTCACAGGGGCCTCTCCTCCTCTGCATTTTTTTCTCGTGTAAGGACACCTGTCATTGGATTTAAGGCCACCCAGATAATGTAGGGTAATCTTATCTCAGGATCCTTAACTGCATCAGCAAAGACCCCCTTTCTGAAGAAAGTGGTATTTACAGTGTCCAGCGATGAGTGCATGTCTTTTGGGAGGGCACGATGCAGTCCACTACGAATAGTCTTCTGCCCATCAATGAATGGATGGATGGATGGATGCATGGACGAATGAATGAACAAGCAGCTGCTACCCCTGACAGCAGTCAGCAAACAGAAGAAGGTGGCAGCTGGATGCCTCGATGCCCCAGCGTGGATGCAGGGTGGGGACTGAGGCTGAGGCTCGAAGACCCAGCAGTGAAGACTCCATCTCCCTGTTTCCAGGGTGAGGCTGAAGGGCCTGGCTCCACCTCCTCTAATCGGGCAGCAGCCTTGCATCAGGGCCCCTTCCTGGGGACCCCAGGCCCTGAATGAGTTGGCTGCAGTGCTCAGCCAGACCACCCAGACCCGGGTCTGGCCTCCAAGGCCCCCTCCCTCCATTGCAGGGAAGGAGCTGCTGGATAAACACAGGCAGTATGTGCATGAACAGGTGCAGGTGTGCGTGTGCGGGTGTGGGTGTGTCTATGCACGTGCAGATGTGTGCATGTATGTGTGCATGGGTGGGTGTGTGCGGGTGCACATGTGTGTGTGCAGGTGTGGGTGTGTCCATGCACGTGCAGACATATCCATGTGTGTGCAGGTGTGTGCAGGTGTGCAGGCATGTGGGTGTCATGTGCATGGGTTTGCGTCCGCACAGCTAGTGGCGTGGGCGTAATTAGGACACATTCCCAGCAGCCCTGTTTCCTCTTCGGGCCTGTAATTCCCTGCCCTGTCAGAATATTAGTACTAAAAATTATGAGACATAAATGGGGCTGGTTACCATAAAAGCTGTAAAATATTTGTTTCTAATGGAGCCTGTACACAGCGAATCTGTCTTCCGGTGGCTGAGAGCCCTCCCCTCTAAGAAGAGGGCCATCTTCTCAACTACACGCAGTGAAAACACACGCTTGGTTTTCAGGGTGTCCCCACACCCCCTCCCCAGTCTGGGGTCTCCTGCGTCCCAGCACTGGGGGGGGGGGTGACGAGGGGATTCGCAGCATCTGGGCATCTGCCAGGGGCCAGACAAGGTGGCCAATGCATCGCGTGCACTGAAGCCCCATCCAGACAGCAAGGTACCCCTCTTTCCTCGGAGCAGACAGAACATGAGGTTGAGCCAGGTCGAGGCACTCATCCAAAGCCACACAGGTGGTCACCAAGAAGCCAGGGTGGCCCCCAGACCCATGTACTTTCCAGTGCAGAGGTTGGCACCTTGTGGGGATGAGAACCACCTGGACGTGGGGGGGTGGAGGTGGGGGTGGTGTTTTTGTGGGACCAGCCATGTTCAGCCTTTTCCAAACCCCACTGAGGGGAGCCTGGGGCAAGACTGGATTCTCATCTGTAATGAGCCCCCGGTGACTTGTGTGGATGGTCCTCTAACAAGCTTCTGAGGGGCTTAGGTGGGAGGACGGCTGGTTGGTAGGTTTGTTTCCAGCCAACCTGCCAGGAGGCTGCGGTCAGAAGTCCATACAGTCAAGCACCTGCCCATCTCGCATCTCTAGGGTGACCCTGAAAGGCCCTCATATCTAGGAAAACTGAGGCTTTCTGGCTGGTGAAGGGCACCAGGGGACTCAGGATGAGGATGGGACCCCAATCACTGCAGGTAAGCCACATGGGGAGTTGCCGGGACACAAACCTTGTGGGGAGCCGTGGCTCTCTGAGGGTGGTCTACAGACTTTGTTAGGGGACGCAGGCTTCCCCTACCAGGAACTAAGGCAGGAGCAGATCATCCCTCTTGGCATGGATGGGCCTTTTCCTTCTTTCATGGAAAGCCCAGGTCGTCTTATCAGTATTTGGTGGGACAATGAATATATTTTCAATATGGCAGGAAACCCTGAGTGTGTTGGGAAGAAGGATTAGCAGACAAGCAGTCTGGATTGTCAAGGGGAGTGAAAGCCATGGTGAGGACTTGTGACCTTACATGTATTTTATTTATTTTTTTAATGTTTATTTATTTTTGAGAGAGAGACAGAGACAGAGACAGAGTGTGAGCGGGGTAGGGGCAGAGGGAGAGGGAGACACAGAATCCGAAGCAGGCTCCAGGCTCTGAGCTGTCAGCACAGAGCCCGATGGCGGACTCGAACTCACAAACTGTGAGATCATGACCTGAGCCGAAGTCGGAAGCTTCACCGACTGAGCCTCCCAGGCACCCCATAGGTATTTTAATTAATTCATGACTCATGCATTCTTTCAAAAGCAATTAGGGAACACCTACTATGCTCTAAGCACTGAATTTGGAGTTGGGACGCAGCCACGAGCAAAAAGGCATTCTTCCCTCTTTGCACCAAGAACAGAGCCTATGCAATTAAACAAGTATGAGGTAAAGCATGACGAGCCATGGGAACTGCAGCAGGGCCCAGGCACAGTGAGCAAAGGCATTCAGAAAGAGTCCAACCACCTACTCAGGTCCTTATGAAGGTATGCAGGCAGCACAGAGAGAAGAGCTCAATTGTAACGACCGTTAACTTCTACCCAGAAGAAAGGATCCTGGAAAACTGGGTGCCCTCCTGGACTAGACAGGGGGAATGTTCACACCAGTCCCTGGTGGCAAAATATTCTGTTTTAGATGGAAGAAACTCTCTATCTGTGTCTATGCTTATATGTCTGTCTATCTATCTATCTATCTATCTATCTATCTATCTATCTATCTATCCTTCCATCCATTCATCCATCCATCCATCCATCCATCCTTTCATCCATCCATCCATCCATCCAACCATCCATCAGTCCATCCAACCATCCATCCATCCATCCATCCATCTGTCCGTCCGTCCATCCATCCTTCCTTCCATCCATCCTTCCATCCATCCATCCATCCATCCATCCATCCATCCATTCTTCCATCCTCCCATCCATCCAGCTAGCTATAAGCTATCTATGTATCTATCCATCTATGCATTTATCTACCTATCTACTTATCAATCTATCTATCTGTATGTATGTGTCTATCTATAATCTACTTATTTATTCATCCATGCATGCATCCATCCATCCTCTATCCATGCATCTATGCCTCTATCTATCCATAAATCATGATATTACATCTGTGTCTATATATGTAGATACATGTATAGTAGATAAAGGTAAAGAGGAATATAAAATATGAAAACAGAAGCTGGGGTTTAAGCTTTTGGGCCCATTTGGATCCATTCAGACGATTCTCTGGAGCAGAAAATGTCTTGCTCAATTTCATTCTGCTGAAATTATAATAAATACATAAATAATTATGGGTTGCTTCTCCAGAGCAAGTCTATTTTCCCCAAAATTATTGAGCCAGGGTTATCCTGACTAACTGAATATTCTGAACAAGAAAGAAGTAACCTTTGGAAATGATATTCTATACAATTTCAAATTTGTCCAATATTGGCCCTGGAACACGGCAGTTAAAACACTCCTGCATCAGAGTGCTGCTGGCTTGGGTGCTTTCTCTGAGGTCCAGCAGCTCCAGTCAGCCTCTCGCAGCCCTCTTTCAGCAGAAAGAGCAGAAATCAAGCCTCATTACTAAGCCTGCTCTTGTTTGGGAGAAGTTAACTGGAATTTACTAAACCTGGCTGCCTTGAAGAGCCGAGAAAATGGATGCTTTGCGTCTGAATTTCCATGTTCTCCAGCAACATATTTCATGAAGAATTTACCCATGACTTCATGGCCTCGATCTATCTTTAATGGCATTTCTGCCAGCCCGTCTTCCCGTGGCCCCTGTTGGCATCTGAGGCTTTCATCATTCAGTGTCCTCTGTCCTCCCCACCACGCCCCACACCCCACCCCTCACATCACTCAGGGGCCACCTGACTGTCTCTTCATCCCAGGTCCTATTTACCCACAGATGAAACCAACTCTTCCCTGGAAGCCACGTCCACCTTCTTGAGAAGATCGGTTTATGGTGGTGATTGTTCTGACATAGACAGGCACACAGCAGTCCCCTTGCCATGACTGTACACGTGTATTCTGGAATTGAGATCCAGGCTATATGCCACAGGGTTGACCCTAGAGAGCACCAGGAGGCATCGAGCATTAGGTCGGGCTTCATCCCCAGCTCCAAAGGGCTCCATTTTGGTTTGAAACATTAAATATGTGGCATGGGGTTAGAACCAAATCCCAGAACCTTTCAAGTGAATGACCTTGGACTACTGACCCTCTGTCCACCTCACATACTCACCACTAAGTGGAAGCTTCACACCCATTGCAAGGTGCTCCAGTAGGGATGAACAGAGATCCTCCAGCCATCCCCATCTGAGACATACCAAATTCACGGAGCAGGAGAGGTCAAGAAAGGTCAAGGCATGACAGAGGAGAAGAAAACAGAGCAAACCTGTCACACATGCCACCAAGCCCAACTCGGACTGCAGACCACGAAAGGCACCCGAAACCCACATTTCTGAAATATGAACGTTACCATTGCCAGCAAATCCACACTCACAGCGTTTCTGCCTCGGAGTATTTATGGAGACATCCCACCAGTCAAGGGAGACTTACGAGCTACATAAATACAAAGGATAATCCAGCAAATTCCAAGTTGTACTAAAGGGCTGCAAATCAGTTCTTGGGCTGGGTCCCAGATACAAAGAGAAAGTGTGATTAAGTGTGACTTTTTTAAAGTTTTGTTTGGATTTATTCCTAAAAGCTCCTTCACCCAGAGACTCAGGTTTCTTGTTGGCACAGATGGCTGCCGTGTCATGAATCAGAGGCAGAAGATTTGAGCAGTGTCCAGAAGGAGCCTAGAGGGAAAAAAAAAAAAAAAAGAGGAAGAGGAAGAGAAGTCCAAGAAACAGAATGGCTCAGAACTTTGGGGCAAAATGAAGATTTGTCAGGACAAGTCCCCCAGCCGGGGTGCGAGGCCATGAACCCCAAGTGCCAGCTGGGACCTTGGGCTTGGATGCTTCCCTGGGGCTGTGCAGGTGACCACAGGTAGCACGCCCAGCCACTGAGGGAACATCTTGGAGGTAGGGCAAATGTTGGCTGGGACGTGATCAGAATGAACGAGAAGAAAAATGGACAGGTGACATTGGGAGACACAGGGGACAGTGGGCTCGGACGCTCAGCACTGGCGGTCATCTCCCCGGGCATCTGGGGAATGTCTGTGTTCCCTACCCAGCATCCTCCCCAACTGGCTGGGGCAGAAGTGCCTCAGTGAAGTCCCCTGAGACAACAGCATCCTCACAGAAGACCCAGAGCTGGGTGGGCTCTTGCCTGCTCGCCTCCTGAGCTTCCTCATCCCTGTAATGGGAATGATCACCTTCCTCAGTGAATCACTATGCAGGTGATAGGATAGGCCCTTAAGCAGCAGCCAACAAAGTCAGATTTCAAGGCAATTTCTTCCACCCATTCCTTCCGATCATAGCAGGCAAGGAGGGTTCAATCACGCCTTCTCATTTTCTGATGCTTTGATATCTGGTGCCTTTTTGACCCTGGAGAGACAGCCCCTCCTAGGGCCAGCCAGTTCCTTGAGATAGTAGGTGACCAGCCTTGCAAAGCACACTTTTCTTATGCAAAGCAGCCAGTGCAGAGCTCACAGCCCCACCCCCTCTTCTATGGTGCTCTCACACCCTGGGCCACTGTCCCCCTGCCCTAATCACCCCAGGCCAGGTATCAGAACACTAGGGGGCACCCCAATGCACCCCAGAGCCTGATAAAACCATTCAAGCCCTGGCCAGAGCTGAGCCTATGACTTTGCCTCATCCATTACCCACTCCTTCCCACAGAAACCCTGATAGAGCCTCAGGCCCACATTTCCCCCTCGCTCCTTCTACCTCCAGACTCGCCCTTGTGCCTCCCTGTGGGTCCTAGCAATGGCACGCTGTGTCCCCACTTCCTGGGGTCTGTTGGCCTCCCCATACCTGAATACTTGTACATTTTCAAACTAGAATAACCAGGCCTGGGGAGTACATCTGGATTGTCCTCCCCTTGGGGACAGGTTGGCTGCAAAGTGACCTCCATCTGCCCGAGGGAGTTTGTGCCTGGCTCAGCACTGGGGCTGGGGCAGGTCCAGCCAGCTCTGGGGAGGATGACCCAAGCTGCATCCCTACCTAGCCTCTCTGTGCCCGAAGGTGGCACTCTTCCCGCCCCCACGACAACTTGGGACATCTCCCACCATCTTCAGAATCGGGGCAGCAAGAGGAGAGCTTTCAGTCAGGGGCCCCTTGAGACCCTCCCACTCAGTGGATACCTCTCCCCTGGGAAGGGGGTCCCCAAGGCAGCCTGGGGCTCCTCAGTACCCCTGCTATCTTGCCTCCAGGGACACGGGACTGTCCTTGCCTACCCTGTGAGGCAAGAAATAGCTTCATGAATTTCCTTTCTTTTAATGCTTATTTATTTTTCAGAGAGAGAGAGAGAGAGAGCACAAGAGAGGAGGAAAGGCAGAGAGAGAGGGAGACAGAGACAGAGACAGAGACAGCAGGCTCCACACTGTCAGCACAGAGCCCGACACGAGGCTGGAACTCACAAACTGTGAAATCATAACCTGAGCTGAGATCAAGAGTCAGCCACCCAGGCGCCCCAAGCTTTATGAATTTCTTTGGCCAATGAAATGAGGGTCGCTTCCAGGAAGAGGCATCACGCTACTGGGGCAAGACCATCCAGAACCTTCTTATCCAGCCACAGTGACTTAGGAAGGGCACATTTACAGGAAGGTGCAATTCTCGGCCATCACATGAAGAGACAGAGGTTCATTCTGGAGAGTTCTGAGCCCTGTGGTGACCCCCCCATGTGAGGGACTCTGCTGAAGGTAGTCCTGACTGGAGGCTGTTTGTAACCACGCCACAACCCAGCCCGTCCTGACCAACGCAGGGGCTGACAGGGGGTCAGGTCAGCACACAGGGACTCCCGGCCAGTGGCCGCCAAGAGGACAAGGCACTAGGCACCTGCACCCCACCCAGGACGCCCCAACAGAAGAAGAAAGAGTGACAGGGACCATTTCATATGACTGCATCGGGAAGAGAGAATCACATTCTATCTGTCATCCAAACTGCCTGAGGAGTGAGTCTTTATTAAAAGTTTTCCATAAGCAATTAATTCAGCAATTTAATCATGGAATGTTCCTTTTCTTTCTTTCCCGTAAGATCTTAAGCACATTTACTGCTTTTGCATAAAGGACTTTTGCTTCTAATCATATCGATTTTACTGTAATTAATTTTTAATGCATTTTCCAGGGTCTTGTGTATATACACACCAAGGGTTTTTTTTTTTATCATGTATTAACATAGTCACCCCCACTCTTAGAGTGGGTCATTAAATGAGGGTTAATTTATCATTGCTTACAATAGCACAACGTTAGCCCAAATATCAACGCCTTTTGTCACGTACCCTCTGAAATGCGACAGGACACGGAAAATAGTCACAATGGGATTAAATTCGCCAATGTGAATCTTTGGGACTTTTGGTGAACTGTAATAACGGCTTGACTGTCGAGCAGTAAAGACGTCCTAGTGAGCCCTCCACCCGATGTCAGGTACTGGGGGTGCTGGAGGCGTGACAAGTCCCACCCAGACCTCTTCCCAAGCTGAACACCTCCTCCCAGGGGCCCGTCCCCTCTGACACTAGGTTTTCTGACTTAGCGAGAGGGGGTTGTTACAGCACAACCCTTGCTGGGGCATTCACGGTTGGAGGATCAAGTTGCCAACAGGCTCACCGTGGCGCTCGGTAGACGGCGAGATCTCCCCAGATGTTTGCTGACCTTGACATCATCACCACTCACTCCACAGGGGCCTTCCCAACACAAACCTGTTGCGTTAATTAGCCTTGAACATGCTGTTTGCTCTGTCTCCGACTCAATGTTCACAGAAAATACCCTCATCTAACATGGCCAAGGCTGTGTTTTTTGCATCCACATTCGAGAGACATGTCCCCAAAATGGGGAAGAGGAGTCATCTGTCTGGTCTCCATTCATTGATGATTGGCTCCTAGGGTCTGGGGCCTCGGCCTCCCCAGCAGGGAGCCCTAAAACGTGGAGCAAACACAGCAACAATCCCTCCTCCCAGGGCTGTGGGCTGCACCCCCAGATGCAGGTCACAGCTCTGGTGGGCAGCCTCCTGAGGTCTGCTGTCTGGGAGAGTGCCCCAGCAGGACACTCATCACTGCCATCCAAGTGCCACTAAGCTGTGCTTCGATAGGAACTGATCACGGATCATCTGGGGTTACTGGTGAGCACCAGCCTCCTTTCCAAGACCTGGGACCCACGTTCAGCAGCCACGACCAGTTCTAGTCTCCTGTCCTCTTCGCCAGGGAACTAGTAATGACTCATCATGAGTGAGACCAAGGACACTGCTCTGCTCAGACACCGGAGAGTTCCTGGGGACTTTCCCTGGCGGCTCAGTGTGTGGGAGAGAGAGCCATAGGAGGGTCTGCACGTGAGCACGTTGTTTCAAGGCCACCAGCTGGCAATGGATGGCATGCCGGCCATGGCTAACACAGAAGTCCAAGGCAGGAGGTGTGGTTGCCACCCACCAATCACGCAGTAGTTTGGACCATCGCCCTCTGACCATTCAGCAGCCCTTCATGGACCCCAGGTTCTGTGCCTGCCCCTGCCTCAGGAACAAGAAGGGCCGGCCTCACCCACAGACTGCACCCAGGCCGGCCAGAGGAGCCGGGCAATGACCAGCCAAGCCTTTGTTTGCTGGGAACCTTGCAGGGCACCGCTCACCTCTGCTGGGGAGGCAGAGAGAGTGTTTGGGGGGTGCTATGGCCAGAGGAATGGCTGCATGGGATCAGGCAGGGAGATGGGGCGGGAGGGGGGAGAAGCCCTTCACAAGAGAGACAGCTTCCCCTTCCCAAGAGCACAGACGCGTGAGGGATGGGTGGACAGATGGACACCCACGGTATGAGGCATTGCTGTCATCCCAAGTGTGTGGCCCGAGGGCAGAGAACAGCTGCCTTCCTCCCCCTCTTGGAGGCTAGCTTGTCCTGTGACATTACTGAAGGAGGCCAGGCCTCATCCCTAGAGCCCAATGGCCAGGACACAGAGGCAGACAGTGAGACCCCGCTGACGCAGGTGCCCATAGAGTCCTCGTGTTGTCAGGAACCAGCTCCTGAGTCACCTGCCCCAGAAAAGACTGGGGCTTCTTTCCTAACAAGTGAGGCATTCCTGCCTTCCTGACTTAAGGAGAAGGGAGAACAGGGCTGGCACTCTTCTCTCTGCACCCTTCCAAGGACGCACTGTGGCTGGGGAGAAACTCATAAGACAACCCTCCCGCTTCGTTAGGATAATAGCACCCAGTCTCGCTGCTTCAGCTGCCCGTGAAAGCCTCCAGCTTCCTTCTGCCAAGGCCGGGGTTAGGGCAGAGAGAGGCCAGGCAGTGAGGGGCTCCCCAGTGGCCCCTAGGAGTACACACCTCTCATGGGTCAATTCGCTGGGGTGGGTGGATGGATGGATTGTGAGATGTGCTTGTTTGTAATATTTACACATATGGGGAAAGGAATATTCTGGCAGGGGGCCATCTATCTCATTCTTTTTGGAAGCACTTCCTCTTTTTAACTAATGGGGAGGTGGCTCACTAAATAACTTATAGTCCGGGCTTGCCAACACACCACATTCCCATGGGGAACATTTGCATGTGCCACCAAAGCGAGTGGCTTAATGGCTGGAGCGTGCGCCAGGTGTGTGTGGTCAGCTGTCTGGAGCATGTGGCCCTGTGGGCAGGTGGAACAGGCACCCGGACCCCGCAGAATGGATGCGGGAGGTGGGTGACCCCACCCCCCACCTCAGCCAGTGGGAAAGTGCACAAGGACGACAAGAATGCCTGACATCGGGATAGCGTGTTCACTCTCTCCATCATGGAGTTCATGGGGTTGAGTGCCATCACGGCATCGAAGGAGAAACTGAGGCGCCCAGTAGGGCACGTGGCCAAGATGGCAGAGAGGGTCAGGGTTCACCTGGGACCACAGACTGGATCACTGCCCTGGCCGCAGCACGGGCTGACTCTTGCCCGGTTCCTTCCCTCCTTCATTACCAGAGCTCTGCCAGCCATTGGCCACCTTACTCTGGGGCTCAGGACCTCCTGTGCCCCAACTGCTGCCTGCCGCCCCCTTCTCCAGGTGCCGTTGATTTCCTGCCTGGCTCCCGACCTGGGCGTGTGGTCTGGATCTCTTCCTTGTGTGTGCTCCTGGGCTGGATTTGGGGGAAGGAGAGTCAGAGGGCACAGCAGGACATTCACTTGGCTCCTCGAAGCTGCCCCTCCTTCACTGCCTCCTGAGCGGGCTCCCCTCCCCCTCCAGGTCCTGTGTGTGGCCACGCACAGAGATGCACCCCAAAGAGCCACACCCCAATGTGCTCGGACCAACCCAAGACCCTGCCCCAGAAGGACCTACTAGCCCTTTGACCCAGGGGTAAATCTCCCCTCTTAGGGGTCTGAGTCTCCCCAAAATGAAAGGGGTGAGCTACTGCCATGGTTCTCAACCTTGGTGGCACATTAGAACGTTCCGAGGAACCTTCAGAGTCCCCAGTGCCTGACCCCACCCTGTGCTAATAACATGACCTCTCCAGTGGGGACCCAGGTATCTGCACTTTGAGAATTACCCAGGTGATTCCAACCCACAGCCCAAGGTGAGAGCCGGTGGGCTGTCTGTGGTCCTCAAGGTGGGATCCTGGGGGCATTAGCCTCACGGGGAACTTGCTAGAAATGCAAAGTCTCAAGCCCCCTCCCCAAACCACACACGGGAACTCCCTCCAGGGGGCTCTGGGCTATGGAGAGTTCGCTGCATCATCTGAAGTCCTTCAGCCCTCCCTCCAGCAGAGCGCTTGAGAATCCCGGCCCCGGCCCCGTTTCCACTGCCTTCCCTTCCCTGCTCAGGGCCCTCCTCATCTGTGAGGCCTCTAAAGCCCTCCCTCCCAGGCCTGGAACCAGTTAAATGTGTGAAGCGAGAAGCCATTGCAGATGCTTAAAGGAAGTTAGTTCTGCTGGAAGATTCGTGTTGATAACTCATCAGGCCCCAGTCGGCTGGCTGCCAAGATTCCGAAGCACGTTTTGCTTCTGGAGAAGAACCGAAGGGCAGTGCAGGCCTTTACAGCGAATCAGAGGCCCTGTGTGCAGCTCCCAGGGTCCTGGAGACCCCCGACGCACGCTCCCCCTGCAGCGGGCATCAGGGGCTGACCCCGGAGGGGGTCCGGAGCAGCAGACGAGGAAGTGGATCCTGGAGAGGGGCGGGCTGGGGTTCCTCCTGGGAGACAGAGACCTGGTGCCCAGGAGGAGGCAGATTGGGGAGGGAGGGTCCCCTGCCGGCCTGAGGCGCCCTGGGCACAGGGCTCTGCCGCATCAGGCTCACAGGTGGTGCAGGCACACATGCAAAGGGACCCATTCCAGATCCACGATCCACCGTGAGGAGCGTCCCTGAAAGCCGGCGGGGCGGGGGTACCGGGTGTGGGTGGGGGGTGGGGGGAGACTGAGGATCCCAGAGGTTTCCGGACCAGCTTGGGCAGGGGGAGCCTGCAGTGCGCAGTGCCTGCCGCCAGGTGGCAGCGCCACCGCCACGAGGCTGGGCTGGGGGATGGGAGAGGCTGTCCCAGCCACTACTTTGTAGCAGCGTGGAGGGGGCGGGGGAGGGGAGCTGGGGGTAGGAGAGGAGGACCCTCCGAGACCTCGCTGGAACAGGCTGCACCCCACGAACCAAGGCAGGGCACGTCCAGTGAACCCCAGCTCCCAGAAACCAGGCCTGTGTCCTGGACCCCCGAGCGCCAGCCCTGCCCTGCCTGACGGCCCCCCCTTATCTCACCCCCACCCCCTCCCCACCCTGCTTCAGGCGGCTCTGCACAAAAGGTCCCCGGACAAATCCTTCCGGTCCGCGCATTCCTTGAGAACTTAAGTTTTGCTGTTTTCTAGCTCAGTGAGTCTGAAATACTTCCTCCCAGATGGAAAGACCACACTTCAAAGATGATTGACCAGGAAACACCATTTTTCCTAGATGCCTCTTTTCCCTAACCATTATTCCTTAAACTGAGCTCTAAGGGTTTCAGAGATCTCCTCCAAGAGAAAGTGTTTCCTCCCAAGAGATTCACGCATTTAACCCACATTTGGGAAACAAAGGGTTATAACATGAATGATAGTAGCTAACTCGTGCTCAGTGCCTCCTGTGGGTGCAGGCATCTGTCCACTGCACAGACCAGCAGATTGAAACAGAAGACAAATAACAGGCTAAGGCTGGTAGGGCAGCCCCACCCCCTTCTTAACCCTGGGGTCATACCACTTCCCCCTGGTTTCCTGGAACCCCCCATTCTTGCCTTTCCCGTGTCCTCCCTTTACCTCCATCCAGCTGGAACTGGGGGGGGAGGGGGACTCTGACCCCACAGACGTCTCCTGCAGAAGGTAGCAGAACCTCCTGGTTGTGGCTTACCGGCCCTCCCTGCTGGGGGATGACAGTGGCCGTGCAGGGCTGGCTAGAGGCGTGTGGAGGGGCCTCAGCTAATGGGGATGTTTGCCTTGAGTTTCTTCTGGAAAGCAGAGCAAAGCCACCAGCAAGGACTGAGTATCCCAGTTCCCAAAGAAGTAACCACAGAACAACAGCTCCTTGGACCACTGTGGTACCCAGCAGCCCAGAGCATCTGTGAAGCATCCCAGACGCAGAGGGAGAGGGCAGAGTAGGGAGATGGGGAGGAGGAACGGGGACGGGAAAAGGGGTCCAGGAGACAGGCCGGCTGCGCCCCCAGGGCCCCAATACATCTGGCTGATGCAGCGGGCGTGCAAGCCTCTGGCAGCCTGCGAGGCCCCATCAATCTGCCCTGTGTGGAGTCCAGGACCTAATTGAGTCTCTCTAGCAAACAGAGAGAGCTGAGAGGCAGGAAGTGCTGAGCTGATGGGCCACAGAAGGGACATTAGCAGAATGAGTCTACCGAGCGTCGAACAAAAACACATTCCAAAGAGCAAGCCTGCAGACCGGTGTCTCGGCACAAAGCTGGGCGCTCCCATTGGGCACAAACCTGACATTACCCTCCTCCAAAGTGGCAAAAGCAAGGTGGGGGGGGGGGGGGGGACAGCTCTGTGAGAGGGAGAGAGAGAAGGAGAGATCATCCACGTGGGGCCAGGATCTCAGGGCTTTGAAATATTCTGCAAGGGGCTTGGTGCCGTCCGTGTCTCCAGGTCCTGGAACAAGGCAAGGGGAATAGAACTAAACTCAGTGGTGCGGGGGAGAGCATCATCAAACCCGAATTCGTCCACGTCGGCAAGTGATCTCACCAAGAGAAGTTGGCGTTCCAGCCCATCCAGGCCACAGAAGTTATAATGCAATGTCGCTGGCACCAGGCAGGGAAAGAGCACTGGGCTAGGAGTCCTGGTCATTATCAGCTGACCGATTGAATTGGAGAAAAACCTTGTTTCCTGACCTCAGTTTCCCTTGCTTGTCAAACTGAGTCCGAGGGGTGTGGCTTCTGCTGAGAAGCCTGGTGGGTCTGGTGGGGGAGGGTCCACCTCCACCCCCTCACTCCCTGCCCATCAGGTGGAGGGTGACCCTCACCCTCTCTGAAACCCCAGCTGCAACCAAAGCTAGTCTTTCTTTTTAAAATCGGTTTTTCTTTCGAAAATGTTGGAACTATCGCAAAGTGCCCTCTGGGTCTGCTGTCAGGCAGCGGTGACTGAAGTCACACGGGGTCCGTGAAGACTCGTGTGGGCAGGTCCAGAACACTCCGCTCTTCAGCGGGGCCCCTTAGTGATTCAATCCTTACCTCTGTCCTTGCTCCCTGCCTGCTCCCTGAAGGTTCCAGCTCTACACTGGGGACCCCTCCATCCTTTCCCCACTGTCCCTGTGCTGGGCTGGGCAAGACGTGACCACAAGACTGTCCTTTCAGCATGGCGTGAACTCAGCACATAGCAGGTGCTCAGTAAATGGGGAACGGGTGTGGACTTTCCAAGAGGGAGGTTATCCTGGGTTATCTGGGTGGGCTCAATTGAATCAGAAAGACCCCTGTAAAAGCAGAGAAGCTTCTCTGGCTGAAGCAGGAGAAATGGGGCATAGGCAGGACTTAGGAGAAGATAAGAGCCAGAGGGATGCACCTGCTGCAGAGAGGGGCGTCGACCCAGGAATGCAGGCAGCCCCTGGGAGCCCCAGCAGCACGGGAACACAGTCCTACAACTGCAAGGAAGCGAATTCTGCCCACGCCCAGAAAGAGCAAGGAAGCAGAGGCCACAGAGAGGAGCCCAGGCCAGCAGACAGCTCGGTTTCAGCTGCTGAGTCCTGGGGCAGAGGCGCCGGCCAGGCCTGCCTGGACTTCCCACCTCAGAACCGTGACAGCATCAGCATCAACGTGTGTTGTTTTAAGCCTCTAAATTCACGGTGATTTGCTACAGCAGCTACAGGAACTAATATGGGTTTTTGTTGCTGCTGTTGTCTGCTTTTGGTTCAGAGGGAACACAGCAGTCCCTCGGGACCATCCCCTCCTCAGCCCCGGGGCACTCTGTGCACCCCCAGATTCACCTTCTTCAATGCTGCCCACGACCTCCAACATACAGGACCAAGACCTTCCTGCTAGCACTTTCCCCCTTCTCTCTAACTCGCCTGTGTCTCTGTCTCTCATTCACTCTGCTCCAGCCACGCTGGGTTTCACTGTTTTGCAAATGCACCCAATTCCTCTCTGCCTCAGGGCCTTTGCACAGGCTGTGGCCCCTCCTTCCAGGCCTCCTGTAACTTCCTTCTCATACTTCAGTTCTCAACATAAATGGCACTCTTCGGAAACGACACCCTGTACAACCCCTTCCAACCTCGATCTTGGGCAGTGTGTCTGTTTCCTTCTTAAAAGTCTCACAACGTGTAACCGTGTGAGCCCAAAACTGTCTGTTTTGCTGGCTGTCAGCAGCTCCCATGCTGGGCCATGAGCTCCGCGAGGCACTCGCACCACTGGGCCCCGGCCGCATCACACGGTTGTGCCCTGGAAGAACAAGGGAAGTAAGTGTTCCCAGCTCCTCCCTGGGGCATTACCTCTGTGATTCCTTCTTCCTTCCCACCAGCAGGATGGATCCTCTGAGCAGCAAACCCCGCCCCCTGAGAGGAGGGGCGTCAGGATGGTCCCATCAAGGGTGCCCCTGTGGGGAGGGTGGTGAATGACAGCCCCGAGTGGTTCCCAGGTTGCTCCCAGCCAATGATTGAGGTGGGGGGGAGGGCGGAGTTCAAGAATCCAGCCTTTGCAGCCCAAAGGGGTACCCTCTCCTCCAGGACTCCCCTTCACCCTGGCCCAGATATCTGGCCTGAACATCTCCCTACCCGGTCCTCCCCTCCTTCGCCTGCATGGGGGTCAGCCCTGTGCCTGCTCTCTGAAGGGTCCCACCACTCGTGTGCCCTCACCAGGGTCTCTCCCAGTCGGCGTCCTCCAATCCGTCCCCAGGTTGGCATCACGTTTTTGGAGGGACCTGCCCAACATACCCAGCTTCCCCCAGCTGGCCCTTGAAGAAGAGACTGGCCAGCTGGTCCAGATCCAGGTTTGCTCTGGGTCACCCCAGCAGGTGGAGGGGCATCACCAGGGCTGTCAGGGGCATCCCGCTGCCGGTCTGCTCTTCTGATGCCTGGTTGGCCAGCACAGCGGAGGGCCCATCTGCCCAGAGGCAGACCTGCCCCTGGAGTCCCTCTTGCCACATGGCACTCTTTCCTCCAAATGTCATTACCTATCACGGCGATAAAATCACCAGGAGCTGTGCTTGGTTCAGCCATCACCAGCTGTGTGAGACCAGCAACTTCCCCAGGCCTCGGTATCCCCACCTGTGAAATGGGGACAAGAAGAGCTCATAGGGTTGTCTCAAGAATTAGCCACCTTCCCATTGCGTCCGCAAGTGGTCTTTCCTCTGTGTGTGCGTGTCCAGATTGCCTCTTCTTAGAGGGACCCCACCCTAGTGAGCTCATTTACATCAGTTACCTCTTTAAAGGTCTTATATCCAAATATGGTCAAGTTCTGAGATCCTGGGGGTTAGGACTTTAGCATGTGGTTTTGGCCACAGCACTGCTACGCTCAGATGAGGTGTGGCACACTTTTGTCTGCAACAAAAATCCCCACACACGTGATTTACCAGGTGAGTCATGTTTCCTCTTTCCATCACTTCCGAAGAGCTCACCTTTGGCAAAGACTTCATTTTAGGAGGTTTAAGGAAGAAAAATAGAAAAACAGACCAACCCAAACCTCCAAGTTTGAATGCAGTAAAACCTCATTAATGTGGGTTTACTGTCTGAAGACAGTCTAGGAGAACAAAGGCTTTCAACTGAAGATCACTTCAGAAGTTTCCTTGTAAACCGTTGCTCCATCCTCGTCAAGCTGAGAAAAGCTGTTTCCATACACAGATAAAAATCACGTGCAACTAATGTTACCATTTGAGCTCAAAGATCGTGCAATGTTCTTGACTAATTATTCACACCTTCGTCTTTCTTTTTTCATATGCAACCTCTTCGTGTTGGATTTGGTGCACCTTGCGGAATCCAGTCTGCCATCAGGAGGAAGCTGATATGGGAGACACACACACTCCACTTTCCGTCTCCCGCACGTGACCTAACAGCTTCCAGGCGGACTCGGGAGACTGGGGCTGGCTCCAGACAACACGTCACATGGAAGTTTGGATTAAAAACAGATTGTGTCATAATTAATTCATCACATCCCTTTGAGGTAAAATAAAAGGAAGTACAATTAGGCAGGAGTAACTCAAAATGTTTTCTTCTTTTAAGTTAACGGGGCCCATAGTTTTAAATGGAGTCGTAGCCAATCGTCCTAGGTGCTATCATCTCCCAGCACAGCAATTAAACGTGTCAGCAAAGCTCCTACTTAGTGCTCCTGAAGCACTTAATTTTCATTAAAAAGATGACATTGTGAGCAATTATCAAGGACAATCCACATTCACAGGTATTTATATTCATAAGGACATGTTGTAACACAGAGGCGCATAAATTACCCAGATCTCTTTCTTTGCTTCTCCCTGATCGAGGCTGAAAACTGGTTGGCTCTAATTACCTGCTTCCAGTCTTTGCATAAGGAAGGCCCTATGCAGGACCCTGCTATCCTCGTGCTTACCCCCCCTCCCATCATGTACACACACACACACACACACACACACACACATCAGGCTGATGCAAATAATTCCTGGAGTACCACACCCCTGGGTTTTCATTGTGAACTCATTTCCTCCGTCTATAACCCTTTAACATGCATCTCTTACACGTTGTCACTCCCAGACCTATGAGGGTCAAAGCCAACGATAACAACATCTGGTCTGTCTGGATTCCCTACAGCAAACCAGGCGCCCAACCAAGAGCATTGCCAGATCTAACCATCGCCAACAACCTGGAGCTATCGACCCACAGATGATGGTGAAGCCAAAGGTCCAAGGAGGCACAGTGATTGGTTCCAAGTGGGCTCAGCTAGAAAGTGGCTGAGTGAGGACTTGTGAATCCAGATCTGCGTCTGCCCAAAGTTGGTCATCACTCTGTGTGCCAGGTGGGGCTTCTCAGATGGTCCTGCGAGTGTGAATGGTGGCTGCGTTCCATGGTCTGTGCAAGGTCCTGAGGACGAGGGTGAGGGAGCTCCAGCACCTGCCTCCCGGTTCTCAAACTAGTGCGAAAGGCATACCCCAAAGGAGATGAGGGGAGTGTGGCTAGATAGTGCTGTGGAGAGAAGACAGTCAGCTTTTGGTACAAGGAGAGCACTCGGCTAGTATTTAATCTGTCTGCTCTGAACATACGACAATGGTGGAAAATATAAAAGAGGAGAAAGTCAGCAAGATGTAGCCAGGCTAAAACAAACAAACAAATTAATTAATAATGGTAACTGTTTCCATGGACAGAACAGGACTGAAATGCTGGACACTTGGCCTAGGGCTTTGGCAGACATGTAGGAATCCCACCCCTAAGAGGAAATGGGATCACCATTACCCTGCAGGAACCAGGCTTACTGCTCTGCCCCTGTGGCATTCACCAGTTGTGAATCAAAGGACGCAGGTAGCCACAATACAGCACTGCGACTAGTAACCACGTATCTGCAGCAATTTCCCAAACACTGGGGTGATGGGAGCCCTGGACGCTGTCCACAGACCTGGTTCTGAATATGGAGCCCACACCCCTGTGGAGTCCAATGGAAATCTGGTAGATGGGAAGCAGTGAACTCAGGGGAGCAGAGAGCCAAAGAAAAGAAAAAAGAAAAGAAAAGAAAAGAAAAGAGAAAAGAAAAGAAAAGAAAGAGAAAAGAAAGAAAAGAAAAGAGAAAAGAAAGAAAAGAAAAAAAAGAGAAGAGAAAGAAAAGAAAAGAGAAAAGAAAGAAAAGAAAAGAAAAGACCTGTGGTTCAGAAGAACTTGCAAGCCCAAATATCAAGTCACAAAGAAATTAAACACCAAGAAAAGCCAATGAACAAAATCCAAACTTGCAAATAGCATGAGTGCACAGAATATAGAGTTAACTTTATGGACAAGTAGGACACAGATTTTAAAACAAATAACTTGTGAGGTGAAAAGAGAAAGATTTTTATGAAGAAGACATTAAGAAATAAGAAATTAAGACACAAAAATTTTAAAGTTGGGGCGCCTGGGGGGCTCAGTCAGTTACTCATCCGACTTCGGCTCAGGTCATGATCTCGCAGTTCGTGGATTTGAACCCCAAGTGGGGCTCTGTGCTGACAGCTCAGAGCCTGGAGGCTGCTTCAGATTCTGTGTCTCCCTCTCTCTCTGCTTCTCCCCTGCTTGTGCTCTCTCTCTCTCTCTCTCTCTCTCTCTTTCTCTCTCTCTCTCTGTCAAAAATAAACATTACATTTTTTAATTTAAAAATTAAACAAATAAAATGAGAGTGGATATAAATTTTAAAATTCATTTAGATTTTAAAAAATGAAAATATGATTACTAAAAAAAAACTATAGTAAAAGCATAAATTGGTTCAGTCTTTCCAGGAAGGAATTTGGCAAGTCAGTCAACATTCATCCGACATTTACTGAGCACCTGCAAGGTGCCAGGCACTGTTCCAGGTGCTAGGCATTCAATGGTGAACAAAGCATACAAAAATCCCTGCCTTCATAGAAGCTCCATTATCTTAGGGAAATCAGACAGTAGAAAGATAGGTAGGTTAGTAGGAGGTTAAGTCAGAAAAGTAGCAGTGACTTTAGGTCATGTAACCCCAGAAATAAGGAAATTACTGAGGGCACAACAGAGAAAAATAGAGATGGAGACTATGGCAAGAAGAGTTCAGTTAAGTGTCCGACTTTAGCTCAAGTCGTGATCTCACAGTTCATGGGTTCAAGCCCCACGTTGGGCTCTGTGCTGGCAGTTCAGAGCCTGGTGCCTGCTTCACATTCTGTGTCTCCCTCTCTGTCTGCCCCTCACTCACTCATTGCTCTGTCTCCTTCTCTCAAAAATAAAAAAACATTAACAAATAATAATAATAATAAGAAGAAGAAGATCATTTGTATTAAAAAGAAGAATAAGAAGATTAGGGTGAAGAACTCCAAAATACATCTACCACATTTTATCATATCTCAGACATCAGTGATTGGATGCCACACCAACATCGTATGGGCCACTGTAACACAAATAATGCTTCCAATTAAACTAAAACCTTATGTTTTCTTATGACTTGGAATGTCCATTCCCTACATTTCCTACTTAGTGGAAAAGCTTTTTATGAATTATATAGACTTAGTAAAATGCTCATGCATCTGTAGAAAAGGAAATGTAAGCACAAAATAAGATTGTCTTCAATTTCCTTACCTTCGGAGTCTAACATTTCTGGATCACTTTCAACAGAAAACAGACAACATCTATCTTTTCCCCAAACAGTTTAGCCCTCTGGGTTCTTGAGACAGTTGATAATAACTACAGTTTTCAAAAGAGTGCTCCACTATTGTCTCTAGAATTTTTCCCAAAACACTGACATTCACTCTGCAAGTGTTGACTAACTATCTTAATTTTATCCAAGGATGTCAATGGGAGGTTTTTGAGAAACAAGCAGGACTCACACTCCTTCCTCAAATGGTCTTTAAATGTTTTGCTGACTGTAGCTTTGAGAGATTGAAACTGTAGCATCTGCCGCCAGAAATAACAGCCAAGCTGAGCATGCGTAGGCAATGGAAACCACTTCACAGCTGCCACTGAGCTGGTAGCTATTGTGAGAAACTACCAACTACCAGATGCGTCCAATTTTCTTAGACATTGAAATGTAGTGTTGAGGGTGGTGGGGGGGGGGGGAGATTGAATCTTGGGATTGAAATACAGTAATAGAATTTCCAGAATAAGAGACTAGAAAGTGGGAGAGAGGTGATATTTGAGGAGATAATGACCAAGTTTCCACAACTGGTGAAAGATATGAGTCTTCAGGTTGAAAATCCACCCCAGTGTCTGAACAGGATAAATAAAATTAATTCCACATCGAGACATGGGGAAATAAAACTATAGAACACCCAAGAGAAAGAGAAGATCCCGCAAGGATCTGGACTAAGGCAGACCATTTATCATAAAAAGATGGCATTTAGAAGGACTTTAAAGTGTTATGAGAAAACAATTGTCAATCTTGAATTCTGTACCCAGCTAAACTATCATTTATAAGAAAGGATGAAATAAAGATATCTCTGGCTTTAGAAAGAATAAAGAACTTACTTCCTCCCAATCCTTCCAGAATGAACTACCAATGGATCACTTCAGGGATAAGGAAACTAAATCCAGAAAAGAGCAGGATGCTAAAAGCCAAAGGAAAAATTGAGCCAACAATGGTTTGGATTGAGTCACACTGCCGTAAACTTGCGATCCAGTTCCCACGACTTCTGCGGACGTCCAGCTTGCACTTGGACTATTGGACCTTGCCAGTTGTTTCATTTTACAATTCAAATGGGGACTCGCCCATAGGAGAAGCACAGTCAAAATGCGTTTAATGAAAGTGGTTGAGAGGAAGAGAGAGAAATAAAAAGGGCAGGTGGCCATAAAGGTGATAGAGGGTCTGGGTTGGGGGTGGGGGGTGGCCTTATAGGCCATATTATAAGCAAACCAGTGAGACTATCCTAATTGAATTTTTAAAATATCATCACATCTCCTGGGTAGAAAACGTATGGAAAGGGAGTGAGAGTGAACATGGGTTTGCAGGAGTCCAAATGAGAAGAAATCAAGTTGGAGGTACAGGGATGGAGAGAAGTCGATTTGGCAAGTAGGTGAGAGCAGGTGGAATGGACAAGACCTGGAAGGACCCACCCTCTTCTCAAAATCCTCAGCAGCAACCAGCCTCAAGCCCCAGCCATATGGCACTTGTACCCACTCCCTTCCTGCAAGCATGCAGCCGGGTAGAGCCCTGCCCACCTCCAGAGCTCTCACTGCTCCAGATATTGAGAAGTCCATCTCTCTGGAGCACCCTGACCATCTTTATCAAGGAGTCAAGAAAGGCCTTGGCCTTTGCTGATCCACATTCATGGGCAGGGTCAGTCCTGGGTCTTGCTCTGCCAATGGGCAGCTGAGTGGCTTTGGTTCAGATGGCCAAACTCCCTGAGCCTTTGTTCTGTTATCTGCAGAATGAGTGCACGGGAGCTTGTTCTGTCCACCTTGCACCATCCCTGAAAGTCTTCATAGAGCATAGCATGCTGCACAAAGGAAGGGGTGTTGTCATAAGAAGCAAACACATCCTTGTGGGAGGAAGAACTCAGCCATTTGCCCCCACTGAGCCCCACAGTATACACCCTGCTTTGTCTGCAACAAAAAGCTGTTGCCAGGCATCTGGGTTCAGCTGGGAACCCTTCTCTGGCTCCCACAGAGAGCCCCCACTTCCCTGACTCAGCACTGATCTGTCTACTCTGGGTTGTAGACAGCTGGGTCCAGGCGACACATCAGCTGAACATCAAGCTTTGCATCAGTGTCCCCAACAGGACCCACCTCCAGCAGAAGTGGGCAGGTCCCCACGCACAGAAACCCTGTGGCCCCGAGTGTCCCCAGGCCCAGGCCCCTTCCCAGACGTCAATGCACAAGGATCCTGGACTCTGCCTGAGCTCACTGCGTGGATGCCAGGCAGGGAGTCCTGTTCCCACACTCCAGAAGGATGGGATCCACTCGCAGAAACAAGGGAGCCATTCTCGTCCACAGTCCTCCCCTCCCTCCACCTCCCGCTCCAGAGAAGAGCTGACACTTCCCCATCTCATGACTACAGGAGTTGCCTTGAAAAGGTGGGAAATGGCCCAACAGAGAAGCAAAGGTGCCGTCTGGAAGTGGGCAACCCGGGACAGACCTCTGGTGACCCGCCCAAGTTCCTCAGCTGCTGCTGGCCGGGAGGGGTGAAGTGCAGGGGCCACTCATACCACTGGGGGGGGGGGGGCGGTGCTGAGGACGGGCAAAGAGATCACCAGTTGGATGCGTGGCTATGCACCAAGGAAGGTGGACAGCCAGCCTTCTTGGGCTGTGCATTACAAGCAGGGGGACAGTTGGACGGTGGCAGGGCAGGGGCTGAGCAGTGCAGATTCCAGGTGGGCACTCCAGCAGAGGGGCAGCTGGCGGGAAGGAGAGGTCCAGGGCTGGGGCGAGTGTGGTGGGTTTGAGGAGCAGCTGGGTACCCTGTGGCTGGAGTGGTGGGGGAGGTGGTAAGATGTGAGGTCGGGATGATGGGACCTGATCCCACAGAGTCTCGTAAGCCCGTTGCAGCTTTGGTCTTTACCTGGTGCACAATGAGGCCCCGAGGTGCCCAGCAGAGGAAGAATGTTAACAGCAACACGACACTCAGACCCTAACGGCAGGGAGATGGCGAGGCCCCGGCTGCAGCGGGCACTGCCACAGAGGCAGTGAGGAGGGTGGGCAGAATATACAGTCCGGAAGCTGGCGGCCTGAGTGCCTATGCCGAGGAGGGGCCGAGAGAAGGATCCGGGAAGCGGCCTGGGGGACGGAGACGATTGGGTTGCTATTAACGGAGATGACAGCCATCCCATCCACACACGTAGCATGTGCTGCTGTCCTAACAACTCCACTTAAAGGAATTTGTTGTAAGGGAATAATCATAAATGTGGGGAAATAGTACATATATGGCCCATTAAAGTGCCACTTACAATTAAAAAATGGAAGCAGGCTACTTATCCAGCAACAGAAGTCGGGACACAGACGGTAGGATCTGTGGTTCACTGGCCAGCCAGCAGCCGTTCCCACATCTGCCTGCCCAGATCCCACTTAAAGCGTGAAAAAGCCAGGTGCTAACTCCTCCAGCGTCCCCTTCAGCTAGGGGTAGCCAGCTGACCTGTTTATGACAGGAATCAAGAACGAATGCCCGATCAAGTTTCTGGGGTGGTTTTACCTTTCCCTTTGTTAAGTTTGGACATAATAGAGGTGTTCACTGATACAATTCCTTTGCCATTTTTCCTGCCACGGACACAAACGCATTTCCTGGAGCTGTGGCAGCCATTCTGGGGCCATGAGGCAACAAGCATGAGGGAAAGAAAACCCAGCACACTGAGAAGGCTAAAGAGATCCTGGGCCTTTGATGGAATCAATGAAGAGCAGAACTGACTCAAGCCATCGCCAGCCTCCAGAATTCTTTTTATAAGAGAAAATGAATCCCTGTTGTCAAGCTAGTGTGGACTGGGTTCTCTGATACTTGTAGTTGGGTTGTTTGTATTCATTTCTGTGTCACTGCTTGTACTGAGCTGGTTCCCCCACTGGGTCTCTAGTAGCCCAAACAAGGGAGAGAACTTATGCCTCTTGGATAATCTTGATGCAATAGCAAAGCCTCTGACCTCGGGAGGGAAACAGCTCAGTGCTAGTTGCTGAGAAGCTCAGAGAAAATCGGAAAGCGTTGTCTCCACAGCCAATTTTTCCCCAACAACCAGCGTCGGGCTTTATGCCAAAGCATTGAATCCTCAAAGAGACCCAAAGATACAGACACTGCCGTTGCCCCCTTTCACAGACGAGATGACTGAGGCCACAGGGCTGACCGTCTGCTCAAGGACACAGACTGTGCTCAAGTGAGGCTAAGCTGGCCTCAGGAGTGTCTGACTCCAGACCCCTGTCCAGGCTACACTACCCACCCCCCACTCCAAATCTTGCTTCCCTGGAAATTCTAGAAGGTCTGGGCACCTGGAGTCAATTGTGGCCTCTCTGCATCCCAACAGGGCAAGGTGGGGAGCTTCTGGAACCTTCTAGTAGATGCCAAAGAGAGGGAGCCAGCACCACTGCAGGGACATGGCTGGGCTCCCTTGGAGGTGCAGGTGGACAGGTGGGGTGTCATGATAAACAACCTCCTGAAATGCAGGGGATCAAAGGGGGTTAACAAAGCAGGATGCAGCTAAGTAGACCATGGGCTCCATGTGGTGCCCGAAGGACACACAGCGAGTGTCCCATGAGGAAAGGAAGTGGGGGTTCTGTTAAGGTGATATCCAAGGACACCCACAAGGGATCCAGTCATGGAAATTATATGTTATTTATGGGACCTCATGAAAAGGAATACCATCTAGCCATAAAAAGTCTTGTTTTCAAAGAATATTTTAAGATACAAGAAGATATCTCTTCCATAAAGTTAGGTTAAAATCAAAACCGAGGGGCGCTTGGGTGGCTCAGTCGATGGAGCATCTGACTTCGGCTCAGGTCATGATCTCGCGGTCCGTGAGTTCGAGCCCCGCGTCAGGCTCTGTGCTGACGGCTCGGAGCCTGGAGCTGCTTCGGATTCTGTGTGTGTGTCTCTCTCTCTGTCCCTCCGCCACTCACACTCTGTCTCTCTCTGTCTCTCAAAAATCGATAAATGCTAAAAATGTTTTTAATTAAATAAAATAAAATAAAAACCAGGACCCAACCCCGAGTATCCAGCATCATTTCAATTTTGTGACATTTCGAGTTAACATATGTCAAAGGCAATGCAAACAATTAAAAAAAAAAAAAAAAGCCAGTGGCCGTCCCTCGAGGTGGAATCAAGGACCCATTTTGATCCTCATCTGTCTATTCCGTGCATTTTCTGAGTTTCCATAATGCACAGAGGGCGTTCAAACCAGAAGGAAGTTGTCACAGCAAGTGCTGGAGGCTGGGTGGGCTGGCCTCACCTCCCTGGCCCCTCTCCTCCTCCCTGAGGACGCGCTGGTGAAATGACAGCCACAGACACGCCAAGCTGCGTCTCGTCTCATCCTTCTCTCTGTGCTTTGCCGTCCCAACATCACCGCCACTTAGAAACCCGTTCTCGAGGCCGGCCCCTCCGTCCTCCCAGGCTGTGGGACCCCGGGGTCCACCCGAATGACGGTTTCCCAGGAGGAACCCACAGCTGGCATGAGACCCATCGTTTCGGTACATGCTCCCCGTGTTCTGGAATCTGGTAGCTCTGCCTTGGGACCTGCCGCTTCAGAGAACAATTTTAATTGGAATGGAAATGATGGAGTTTCTTCTCCCCACAGACGGCGTGCGCATGGTGAGCACTGTGTCCCGAGCCTGGAAGCTGGCCCACAGGAGGCCACGGGACACAAATCCCTACTAATGAGGGCTGAGGCCTGCCCAGGGCCCTGTGGCACCTGTGCCCGCGAGCAGACCCCAAGCTTGCCACCTGGACAAAGGCTCTCTTCACGGCGTCTCTTTCCAGAGACTCCTGCAGGGCTGGTCACAACGGCTGCCCCAGAAGTGACTCCCCGAATTCTAATGCAGGTGAGGAACCCACTCTCCATGGCAGCCTGGTGCCATCAGCCCACCTCCCAGAAATTCCCAGGGTTGGGGGGGGGGGGGACAACTGCATTAAAGCTCCTGTATGGCCTACGAAAGCTTTAGCAGACGTGAACCCCACTGATGACAATCGCCAGCCTGAGGCCATTCGTCCGGCTGAGGCATGTGCGGGGGTCGGGCAGTCGTGCGTTCATTCAATGAACATACAGTGCAGGCTCCGGTGGCTCTGGGGTGACATGGCTGGGCTCTTGCCACTAGACCCTTCTGGGTCAGAAGGACCCAGAACTAGCCCTTCTAAGTCTTCATGCCCTGCAAGGCTCCTCCCTTCCTGCTTTCTGGGGTCCCCACTCAGCTCCCAGGAGCATGGCTGCAGCGAGAAAATGTCTACCCCTCCTGACCCAAAGAGCTCCCAGGGGGACTGTTCCACAGCAACAGGTCATGGATGGGGCATGTCAGTGCCCTTGAATAGGCCACAGCACCATTGCATGCTGACTGGGGGGGGTTTGAAGTCAGGGTTTGTCTTCACTGATGATTAGACTTGTGGCCCCGGTCAGGTCCTTTCCCTGAGCCTCAGTTTACCACCTACAAAATGCTAGGACTGTGCCGGACAAATGGCCCCCTTCCCGCCCTGCCCCCTGAGACGGTGGGTGGGGTGGGGGTGGGGGTGGGGGTAGGCTCCCTCCCAGGTGCTTGAGGAGAAAGTCTCCAAGAAAGGAGGCCCCGGGAACCGCGAGATTTATCTTCTGGGCAGAATCCCTTTCTATTCCTCCATGAAGATGAGTGGTTTTCTGCATCCCGGGCTGTGCCAACCATCCCATCCATCAGCTGGGCCGAGCAGTGCTGACAAAACTCAGCACTAATTCACGCGAGGGGATCTCAGGGCGGCCGCCCCTCGTGGGGATCCATCACGCGCCGCCAGAGCTCCCGCTGGCTGCATGCGCGACATCACGTGCGGGGGGGACCCCGTGATGAACAGCCCGCACACGCCACCCTACCTTGGCACCCGAGCCGCCTGGGCATGGAGCCGCACCACCAGGGAGCTGGACTTCATGCCTGGACCCCGCTTCTCCCAGGGGGCGTGTCCCGGCTGGGGCTCCCCAGCTGCCCCCGACACTGGGCAGAGTTCCTCAGGGACAGGGCCATGGACTTGGGGCCCAGCACGGAGCCAGCCCGCTCAGCGCAGCTGGGCACATGTCTGCGCATCCCTGGGGTGGTCAGGGAGCAGGACAGGAGGTCCAAGAGGGGTGACCGTGGCGAGCCTGCTAGGGCATTCGAAGGAGTTTACGCCTCAGGGGATGGGAAGCCAGTGAGCACTTCTGAGGAATGAGGTGATCTGACTCACACTTCTAAAGGATCACTCTGAGCGCTGCCCAAACAGACGGGTGGCAGGCGGCCAGCGAGGCAGCGTCCCAGAATTCCTCACACAGGGGGCGGGTGGTGGTGTGGACTGGGGAGGCAGAGCTATCTTCCTGGAGGTGGTGCTGGCCAGATTTGCCGGAAGGTTGGCCACGGGACACACGAGAGAGGGGAACAGGGCGGACTCCAGGTGCGGCCCAAGGAGGAGGCTGTCATTCACTGCAGGGGAGAAGCTGAGTGGGGCAGGTGCGTACATGGGGAGCCTGGGGGCCCGTGAAGGGAGCGGCGGGGGGTGCTCCCACAAGGGGAGGGGACTGCATCCCTGACTTGGTTCTCAAATGCTGCCACAAGCATGAACAAAAACCAAGATGTCGAGAGAGATCTTGGAAGGCGGGATGTCACAGAAGTCCGATTCGTGTGGGTCGGGGAGGAAACGGGAAAGAAACGGAGGCGTCTGATCTGGACAATGAGACACGGAGAGTGAGCTTGGCTGGGGGGAGCAGGGCATTCTTGCTCCAGGTGGGAAAGGCTGGCGACAGCAGCGGGTCAGAGGGAGACCGGTGAGCAGAAGAGAAGGTGGCTGTGAGGAGGCGAGAAAGGAGGACACTAAGGTTCCGGGGCAGGGCGGGAGGCCGGCCTCAGCAGGCACGCGTGGCCTGGAAGGAAGTGTGGCGACGAGGCAGAACGCAGGTGGGTGGGGGCTCGTGGGAGCTGGGGGTGTGTCCGTGAGTGGTGGGGGGTTTGGAGGGCTGCAGGGTCGCCAGGGGAGGAGCAGTCCGGAGCGCTCTGGGAGGGCACAGGCCTCGAGCACAGAAGGGGGCATCCGGGCTAGCCGGCAGGTGGGCCAGCAGGGGCGGGGGGCTCTTCTGCAGCGAGGGAGCCCTGCGGGGAAGGGTGTGTGGAGAGGAGGGGCTGGGCGTGAGCAGAACCGAGGTAGCTGTTGCAGGAAAGGCCGGTGACAGCGACGTGAAGGGCACGGAAAGGGCACGGAAGGAAGGGGGGCGTGTACCTGGGGAAGCCGGGTTACCACGACCAAGGCCAGGGAGGCATGGGAGGGGAGGTGACTGTGACCCTGGAAGCAGCAGTGCCCCGGACAGTCCTGCAGAGCTGCAGATGGCCGGTGCCTGGTAGAGAGAGGCCAGCAGGAAGGGAGGAGCATGTGACAGTGCTCAGTGGCTGGACGGTGACAATGCTTGACCCTTATCTGCGGGCTGGGGGCTGTCAGAGCAATGGCCTGCAGTGGCTGGGCGGCCACCTTCCGTGGAGGAAGGACCCCCCCCCAAGACTCAGTGCCTCAGAGCAGCAAGTCATATTTCCTTCCACGGGGCTTGCCAGATACATCTCTCCCTGAGCCACGGCGCCCCTGGAGCCGGGCACATGGCTGGCAGCTGGGGGCTCAGCTGGGGCTGCGATTGACACGCTTACACTTGGCCTCTCCACACACTTGGGCTTCTCACAGCAAGACGGCCGGGTTCTGGGGGGAAGCGCCACAACCCAGAGTGTCTGCGTCCCAGCCAAAATCCGCATGTTGAGACCCCAACCCCCAAGATGATGATGCCAGGAGGTAGGCAGCTGGATTCAGACGGGGTCATGAGGTGGAGCCCCAAGATGAGACCTTTTGTCATCATCTGCCTGTCGCCTCTCTGTCCCACACCCCGATAAGCCCAGACCCTGAGGGCCGGGTCCCTCCCTGGCGGAGAAGCGGGACAGTCTCCTGCATCTGTGACTTTGCACACAAATTAGACTCTGTGATGACCTGGAACTTTTCCAAGAGCCACAGTCGGCGAGAGGAAAACAACACAGACGTAATTCACTTCAACACCTGCCTGCTGTGTGTGCTGGGCAGGAGGGAGGAGGGAGGGGCGAGAACCGGCCGCCTTGGGCTGCAGGGAGGGGTGTGTGTGCGTGGGAGCCATCCAGGACAGCCGGTGTCTGACTCTCACTTCCTGAGCCAGGAGCTGTGACAGCCGAGCTTGCAGAGGAGGTGGGACAAGTGCCCAGGGGAGAACCCCAGGGAAAGGCAGACAGTGTCCCCACTTTATGGAAGAGGAAACTGAGGCTGAGAGGAGTTAATGTCCCATCTAGGAGCACAGACACCACCAAGGCAGAGCAAACCTGCGTGGGGTCTTCCCCGTGCCCTCTGGTGGGCACCAGCCTTTCCGGCTGGACTCTAACTGGGTTTGGGGGGGGCATCACAGGGGGTGGGCATGAGGGAGGGGGTGGGAAGAGCTGTCCTCTCTTCACCAGCCTTTCCAAAGCAGCACATTCCAGAACCTTTTCCCATTGGCCCAGCCATCTACTGGGGCACTTCTCAGGACCCTGTCGGAAAGGTAACGGGTTTCCCAGGCCCGAGAGCAGGAAGGCAGGGTTGAGGCTGGTTTCTGTCCTGGGTGCCAAGCCCTCAGCCCGCTTTGAGCCATGTGACCCCTGATGTGGTAGGACCTTAACGGAGCCAGGCAGCCCTCCAGGCTTTCCACCAGCTGTCCCTAAGCTGAGTGTTCCTGGAGGTTCTGCTGATGCCACTCAGGGAACCCCAACCCCCCGGGGTGAAGGGATGTCACAGGTGCACCCCCACAGGCAGGCCCCTAGACAAGGGTCTGAGAGCTCCACAAGAGGTGGGGCCAGGCAATCACCCTTCAAGACGCTCCCCCAGCTTGAGGAGAGGGAGCTGGACAGACATCCTCCTGCAAACGTTCAGCCATCATTATGGGCCACCAGGGGGGCTGCCTCCTCCTGGGTGCTTCCGGCTCCCTGTGCACATGGCCAGGTTCTCCTGCAGCCCAGGGAGGCTGCTAGAAGCAAAGCACACAGGAGCCAGGGGGACGTGCACAAAGCCGCCAAGGGGATCCCAGGGCACCAGGAACTCTCCCTCCTCCGCCCAGTGCCTGCTGCGGGCCAGCTGAGAGGGCTCTGCCTCCCTGCCCTGCTCCGCTGACCTGGTCCTCCATGCAGACCTGTCTTCCAGGGGCTTTGGTTAGGGTCCCAGGAAAGGTAGGGAATCTCTGCTCTGTCCCTGTCTCTGGTCTCCGTCAGCAGATCAGGACACGTCACTGCAGAACTGGAAGGACCAGCCATGCTTACCCTACGAGATGGAGACCGAGGACAGGCCCCAGATGCCCTCAAACCCAGACCAGACCACCTCCTTCTCCGCCTCCCACCTCAGCGCCCAAGGTTAGGAACCCCGAACAGGAGCGAGCTCCCAAGCCCACCGTTTATTCCTACCATAGTTCATTCCGTACACGGTGTGCAGGCACCGTGGCAGACACAGAGCACCTGCTGGTTAGAGAAAAAATGGATTTTTTAAAAGTGTTCCTAATACTTACTTTTGGCTCAAGAAGTAGCATGCTGAGCTGAACTTTCAGCGTTCTAAAACTAGACTGACCCACAACAGGATCGGATCATCAGCCTATTATCTGACCTGAATGGACTGTTAGCCACCAGCCCTTCTGGACCCTCTGGCCATGGCTATAAATTCAAGCCGAGTGCCCTGAGTTCTTGGAAAGGGTCCGGCTTCCAGGGGTGGACCCGGATGGCAGGCACACACTATTTGAGGCTTTATACAAAGCGGTCAGATGATAACCTAACAGCCTAGTCCGCAGGAGGATTCCAAATATATCACTGCACGTGTGTATGGTCAAAGGTAATGAGAATGATAAGGGCTTCCCCCGCGCCGGGCACTGCCCCCAGCATCTTTGCTGGGCCATCTGCCGGAGAACCCTTGAGAAGGTGTCAGAGCCTCAGGGGGCAGGGCAGAGGCCAGGGCACCTCCAGAAAGGAGGACCAAGTGGAAGTTACCCCTAAAAGCCAGACTTGGCTCGGGGGGCTGAGGCACGGGGTGATGGACAGGGTACGAGATCTGTGTCCGGCTCAAGAGGCTGTGCAAGCTCCAGCCTCTTCCTGCAGGGCCACGAGATGTCCAAATGGCCACACTTGGGCACTGATTTACTGTGTTTCCTAAAAGCTGGAGAACCGTAAAAGACACTTTCTGTGTCGATTGCAGCTCCATAAAGAGATATGAAACTTAAACCTACATTTCCTGGCACCCCAGAAGGGGTTAATAACAGCTGACATTCATCAGGCACCTACTGTGCGCCAGCACTTGCCTTGTGTCATTTTTCCCTCCCAGCCACGGAGTAACCGGGACCAGAGACGAAACCGAGACTCAAAGCTAAACAAACACAGATAAGATCTGAATTCAAATTTCTAACCTATCCTTCCGAGAACAAGTTCTCTCATCAGCGTGCGGAGGGTCCTGACTCGGCCAAAGGGGCCCAGGGCAGCCTTATTTATCGGTTTGAGAGTCCTTTGCAGGGGAATCGTGTGTGCCTTCTACTCATCCATTCAGTACGTATTCGTTGAGTACCTACTATGTGCCGTGCATTGTTCCAGGGTCTGGAGGACAGAGTGGCAAACAGGACAGACAGACAGCTGCCCTCATGGCACTTACGTGCAAAGCTACACCCCCTCACATTTTCCTCCCGGTGGACCCTTTTGCTAGAACCCTTGTGTGTGTTCATCAGCTCAGATCAACATGTTGCCGAACACTTACGAAGTGCGCACCGTGCTGCACACACCAGAGACACGGGCGCTCTCTCCCGGAGCTCAGCACCGTGGACAGCACCTGCAGGTGCGCTCACGGGACCGGGGAGGCACAGGGGCTGAGTCTTCAGTAGTGATGGCTGTTATCAGAGTGATGACCTTTGTGTCCATGCTCTGGATGCGGGAAACAGTGAGGTGCTTCGCCCAGGGCCGTACAGCAAGCTGGTGTTGAAGTCGTGGACGAAAATAACTAGCGGCAACCATCTGTCAAGGACGTGTTGGGGGGCCAGGCGCAGCGTTAATACTTGGTACTTCTGACCCCTACGGTGACCCCTGAGTTAGCACGATTGAGTCCTCAAACACGTGCAGGGAATAAACTTGTCACAGAGCCCCTCCCGTGAGCCTACGGCTGCGACGTCCCTGCCCCACACCCCACACCTCGGGCCCCATGTGTTCCCACAAGGCAGGCTCAGGCTAGGGCCCACCTGGGTGTGTCTGGCTTGCACAGGAAGCTGAATGGGGGTGCCTTCCTTCCAGGGCCCCCTGGTGACAATCAGTAGCACTAATTAATTGACCAGCAATGATCTCCTAAAACCATGACTGGAATGTAAGCACACGAGGTGTGTTAAATCCTCATTGCTTCTGTGATTCAGTCCCGTGAGCTGAGACCCAGCAGCAAAGGGAGGCCACGTGACCCCAGCGCTGGTGACCACCCACCAACCTCCCCCTGAACCAGAGATACTTACCCCCACTCCGCACCTGCATTATTCTCCTTCCTGACACTTCAGCCTGGACCACGGTCTCAGCCCACAGTTCAGCCACGTTCATGTTCCAATAGCTGTTTGCCCGAAATAAACAGGAGGCTCCATGGATGAGCCAACAGCCCGTGCAAAGGCCCTTGTGCATCCTATTTGCCGATTGCGGTCTAACTGCCCCACACGCCCCGCATCTGCTTCTGGCATTTATGAGCCAGGCGTGGTGGCTGGAGACAGAATCAGCAACAGGACATAAAGGACTCTGCATCCCCCAACTTACCGGGAGGTCCCGGGGCCGCTGGGCAGGGCCCTCCCTGCTTCCGGGGTCGGGGTCTCCCCACTCCACACCGTCTGAAAAGGACTAGGGAGTAAGAAGCTGATAGCGACAGTCCCGGGGATATGTCATCTCCCTGCACCTCTCAACCACAGGAGGCCAGGTCAGGAGAAACGTGACTTCACCAGAGACAGCACCTGGCACCTGTTCCCCTCTCACCTGTGCGGACGCTCAGCTCAAGGTTCTTTCTGCTTCACCTCCCTTAGCTCTTCCTGGAGACTAGAGATGAGGCACTCTGGGTGCCCCTCTTCTACACACAGGGACCCTGAGGCTCCGGGAAGCGTCTTGACCTCTGCGGGGCCACACAGCTGGTGACTCAGAGGGTCACCATTTAAACCTGGTCTCAGAGGCGCCTGGGTGGCTCAGTTGATTAAACCTGGTCTCAGAGGCTTTGCAGCTCAGACTCTTACACAACCTCCCATCGCAGCCCCGCCTGTAAATACAATCGCTATTCGGAGCCTTTATGCTGTGCTGAGAACCACACAGGCACTTGCCCGTCCGACCTCACCCCTTCCTGCAAGGTGACTGCCATTGCATTTCACAAGAAGGAGGCCAGGAGCCAGGCGGGGAGGGGGACACTGAAGCCACACAGCCCAGAGGGGGCCGGATCAGGCCAGCAGTACAAACGTGAACCAGGGTCTACAGAGCGAGCGTCCTATTCACTGGCCAGTCTGGCACAGCATTAAATTCACATGGAGGCCTAGTGCCCAAGAAGCAAGAGGTATTTCACTAACTTGCAGAGAACACAGACCTGGACGGGACCGAGCGGAAGCCGCAGAGGCTCCCCTTAGATGTGGGGAAACATTTCGTCTCTCTGGGCCTCAGTGTCATTCTGTGTAACACGGGGACCATAACACCCACTCGATGTGAAGATAAACCTTAGAACGTAAGTACAAAGGGGAGAATATTTGCACGGTGACTGGAAGGCTACAAACCCTCAGAAGATACAGCTCTTACCTTCTAATCCAAAACTCAGAAGAGTCAAGTTTATTCAGAGGAAAAAAAAAAAAAAGGATATAGATTTCCCGGTCAACATGCTACAAAATTCAGCTTTATTTTCATAAGAGAAGGGAGCCATTGTTCGGAGGCTGTGATTCAGTAAAGGGCCTGTAAAGCGGTGCCCTGAGGGCACGTGTCTTCAGGAGGCTGGGGCCAGGGTTTGGGGCAGCTGGGCCACAACCCTCAGGGACCGGGTTCCAGGCAGGACTGGGGGGTTGGCTGTGTAGGACTGGGAGTCCATGCAAAACCCAGACCCAGGTGGAGACCTTTAAGGGGGCCAAGCCTGCAGCCCCTCCCAGGCCAAGCAAGACAGGCAGGACATTGGAGGCGGGGCAGATGCCAGCCTCGGGGACTTTCTGAGCCTGGATCACATTCCACACCTGGCAGGAAGTGGCCGCTGTCCCCCATTGTGGCCAGGAAGTGGCTCTGTAGCAGTTTCACGTCTGAACAGGCCCCAGGCCCGCCAATCTCAGCCTTGGACCCCGACCAAATCAAGCAGATGCCGGGCCCCAGGCAACCTTAAGAAAGCCATCAGGCCAACCCTACAGGCTGGTGGCATGAGCCCAAGATGAGAGGGGGCAGAATACTCAGTGTGACATTGGGGACACCTGGATGCCACCCCAAACCAGAGATGATGGCATCTTCCAGAACAGGGATGCTGGTCAAGTGAGGCAAAGCACCACCCAGCTTCGTTACTGGGCAGGACCTCGTGTCCAGCTGTAGGGGAGTGATTCAGCGACAATGCAGCCATAAAATTAAAAGCTCTCCCGCATTAACTATGAAGCTGGAGGAAAATAATGTCTGTAATAAGTCTGCTTCTATTTTTAGTAATTTTATAAGATACATCAAACGTGCAAGATAAAAATATGTTCCCCAGTTTAAGAACATCCCGTAGGAAGGTCACCGCTTCTGTTACAGGGGCGCCTCCGCTCCGAGCAGCTCTCCAGTTATAATCTGCTCCCAACCTCCAAGAGGCACTTGCCAGCCTAAATTTTGGGTTACTCTCTCCTTTTTCCTCTCATAATTTTTCCACAAACGTACATGTTCCTACACAGCATGTTGCTTTCGTTTTCCAGGCTCCAAACGTAATAAATGGACTGTCTGCGCATGTTCCTCTGACTTGCTTTTATGGCCAACGTTGTTTTTCAGAGTTGTCTGTGTCTCAGGATGTCGCGTGGTCCCGTCACTTGTATACTTGGGGCCGTGTACTGCGATGTATTTAACCATGTTACTGTCACTGGGGCATTCAGCTTTCCTTTTTCTCGATTACAAAGAAGACTGTTGTTAGCATTCGTGTGCCCTCGAGCTTTTCTGGGGTTAAGCGCAAGGGCATGGGATCGCTGGTGTGTAAGGGGGTACGTCTTCAAATGTGGATTTTGAAGGCAAATTGTTTTGCACAGTGCAGGTACCAGTCTGCACTCCCACCAGCAATGAATAAAGACTCCTGCTGTCCCGTGGCTTCCTCAGTTTCTGGTGTTGTAATCTGAATTAGTCAGGGTCCCGGCAAAAAGCAGATTGCTCCACAAAGAGGCATTGACCAACAGACTTCTTTCCAAAGAGCGGATGGGGGTAACAGAAGGGACAGAGGTGGTGAGGCACGGAGGGACTTGGAGCAGGAGGCTGGTACCACCCGTAGGGGAGAGGGGGCCTGGGGAAGAGGTGTGGCTGGAGCCCAGTGACATTGGAAGTGAGGACGTAGCACATCTAGGCGTGGAGAGGCAGGTACAGCAAGAAGGGAGCAGAGACGCGGGTAGGGCAGCATGATAAGCAGCCCATCACTTTTATATTTGTACTCATCTGTTGGGGGTGGATGGTTTCTCATTTGGATTTTAATTTATGTTTACATGGTTAGTAATAAGGGTCAGAATCTTTCCATCAGTTTTATTGGAAATCCAGAAATCTTTTCTCCGATGAAATGCCTATTTGTAACATTTGCATACTTTTCTTACTGAATTACAAGATTTCTTTGTGTCTTTAAGGCACTAATCCTTGTTCAGTTAATGGACAGAAAACATCTTCTCCACTTGGCAGTGTCTCTTGCCCTCTTGATGATATCTCTGGATAAATAAAAGTATTTAGACGTTGATGCTGTTAATTTTATCAGTCTTTCACTTGATGATTTATTTCCTGACGTGTGTTTGTTTTCCTGGATCACATGTTCACACATCCATTCTCCTGCGAAAGTCTGAAAGTCTCTCAAACATTCTGCTTTTCACTTTTAAGTGCTTGGTCCAACATGTATTCTTTCTATAAATGGCGTGAAGGGGTGAACATAGTGCCTTTACACAAAAATAAACAATTGTTACAGCATTACTGATTGATTAGCCCTTCCTTTCTCCACTGATCAACAATGTCACCTCCGCAATATACCATTTTGTCCTCTGTGATACATCCTTTTGTCTATTGCTGTGATAAGACCATATTGTCTTGATTTCTATAGTTTCATAGTAGATCTTCATACCAGAATAGGCAGGTTCCCATACTCTGTTCTCTCTCCTTCAGGGGTATTGTATATAAATCTTGAAATCATGGGGTCAATTTCCACATAGCACTCTACTGGAGGTGTGATTGAAATTATACTGCATCTATAGACCGATTTGGAGATACCTGACCTGTTTATAATATTGTCTTGTCCTAGCCATAAATATGCAATGTTTCTTAATTTATTTAAGTATTTTAAAGATGTCTCAACAGGGTTTATAATTCTCAGTACAAGATCTTGAATATCCTTCTCAGATTTATTCATAGTTTCCTTTTATTGTCATTGCTGTTTATAAATTTTATTTAGTTTAAATGTGTAACTGATCATTGATGGTGTACAGAAATGCAATTTACTTGCATATAGATCTGGTATCCAGTACTCTGACCAAACACTCTAATTCACTCGTGAAATATGTCTATACATTACTTCAGATTTTTCTAAAATAAGCACATCATTCCACAAATAATGACAGTTTTATTTATTCCTTCTAATCTGTATATTTTTACTTGTTTTTCTTGTCTTACTGCACTGTTTAGTTCCTCAATACATTGTTGAATAGGACTGGGGCTAATGGACATTCTTGGCTTGAAGAAATGCTTTACCTGTTTTTGTCATTGAGCATGATGTTTGCTAAAGGTGTTCAGAAACTGCATCACTGTTTTGGAGTCTGAGTAAGATAAGTTTCCACCATAACACAGCACTGAATTTAAGTAAATGCTTTCCCTGTATTTATTGAGTTGAACGTATATTTTTTTCCTTGAGCTCTTAATGTGGAAAAAGTTAATTAGAACATTTTCTATTTTTGCTCTCTGGAATAAAGCTGACTTTGTCACAATAGATTATCTGTTTTCTACCTTGCTGCTGTATTTGGTTAGCATATTTTTAGGAGTTTTGCACTCATGTTCATGTTTGAGGTTAGCCTATAATTTTCCTTTCCCAAACTGTCCTTGTTTTGATATCAAGATTATATACTTCCATACGTTGATTTTGTAAGAACTATTCTCTGAAAATTTTTGTGTAAAAAGAAATATATCTGTTCCTTGAATAGTAAAATCTGAATGTAAAAACTTCCTGGGTCTGGTGTGTTCTTTATAGGAAGATAACTAAATTCAATGTTCTTAATGGTTATAGAAATATTCAGACTTCCCATTTCTATTCAGCTTTGGGAATTTATACTTTTCAAGGATTTTAGCCATTTTGCTTAAGTTTTCAAGTTTACTGGCTTAAATTTGCTCATAATGCTTGAACTTATGATCTTTTTTGTCTATGTAGCCTCTATCCTCTACATGATATATCAGAGAATAAAGTGAGTCAAAAAGTAGCCTGTAAAGTATACCAAATATGTGCCAAAAATGTAGGAGTACTTACTGCAAAGTAATTACTTCTGAATTATTAATGATTTTTGTGTTCTTCTTCATACTCTTTTACATTTTCCAATTTCCCATAATGAACATGTATTGCCTTCAAAACCAGGGGAAAAAATAAATATCACTTGTTTAAAGAAAAAAGACAAAAATATTTCAGAAAAGAGAAGCTGGACTATGGTTAAACAGCATGTATTCAGCCTTCCTCTGTATGTGTTTTGAACTCTCCCCCACAGACCCTACCCCATCTTCCAGTCTGTCCTCTTCCTTCTCCCACCCCCCTGGCTCCATGAATGACTGATGGAAACTTGACCTTGAGCACAGGAACTACTTCCTTTGCCTGCCCCTAATCTCGCTGTTGGCCAGACCTGTCTGCCTGACTACTTCTTCCCTTGATCCTGCCTCAAATCCCAAGAGAGCCCCAAACCTGGCATGTTTATTGTCAGATAATAAAAAGTCTTCCAGTCACTTTTGGTCCCAGAAACCTGTCACTTCAGTAATTTAAATGCCCATTATGATTTAATAGGCAAAAGCCCAAACATCCTTTGAGGTTAAATGTCCCCACCCCCAGCCAGAACCAGTTTGATGCCTTCAGACTTCACCGCCTTCTGGCTGAGCAGGGAGACAGGTAGGAGGGCAGGAAGCCTCCCCCTGTCCAGCACCAGTGTCAGCAGGTGTTGGTCTCTTCTGGCCATGGACACCCTCAGATGATAAAAGCAGTGCCCACTACTGGGACTCAACCACTGGGAGTCCTTTCAACACCCCCAAGGGAAGAAGTATCAGTGTGATTCATGTCATTTACATGATTCAGAAGATGCATTTCCCTCCATCTGGACACTTCTGTTTACTCGCCCCTCCCTGAGAACCTGGCTGACCACCCATTTGGGCTCTCCTTACATCTCTAGGATGACGTGCTAGCCAGGGTTTTAAGTATCTCCAGGCTGGTTCTCTCTCCAGTGTCTACATCTGGTCTGGGAGAAACACAGAGACCCTTTCCCCATTGTTGGTGGTAGTTCACCTGCCTCTAAGGTCAGGAGGGCACATGTCAAGTCTCTAAGTGGCCCACTTGAAGCCCCCTCACTACATTCAAAGCGAAGATGAAGACCCCTGCCACCCACCATCATGGGATTGAACTCACCACTGACTTTTGGTATTTAAAATCCAACCTGCCCAAAACTGAACTTCAATGTTTCCTGCCAGACTGGCTCCATCCATGTCCCTCCTTATCTCAGTTGATGGCAACGCCTTCTCAGGTCAAGTCTGGGGGGCCATCCTTGACTCTTCTCTGTCCCTTACAGTCTCATCCAATGGAAATCCAACCTTCAAACTGTGTCCAGAACGCCACCACATCTCCAACCTGCCACGTGGTCTCCCTGCTTCTGCCTTTTCCACCCTCTGTTCATCCACAGTGCTCAGTGATCCCCTCACTGAGGGGTTCTTCACCCCAAACCCCAGAAGGCTCCCCGGTACAAACAGGGAAAAGGCCAAGTCCCAATGTGGCCTCCAAGCTCCCCTTGCATGACCCCCAGGGGCTGCCTGACGTCACCCTCCCTGGAATGTCGGACTCCACCCCCAGCAGTCACACTTGCTGCCTTCTATTCCCTGACTTTGCCAAGCCCACCGCCACCTGGGGGGATTTGTACCTGATATTCTCTCTGCCTGGAGCAGACTCATCCAGTCGGCTGCTGTGCCAGTTCCACCTTCGACAAGCCTTCTTTCAATTACCATCTCGGCAAATTCTGCTCTGACCACGTATTTGACACTTCCTCTTTGTCTCTCCCCCAGACACACATGCCCACACCGTGGGCACGCACACATACACACACACACACACACACACATACACACCATAGACATGCACACACACACTGTGGACACACACACACACACTGTGGACATGCACACACACACACACACACACACACACAGAGGCATGCACACACCATCTTTTCCCACTTCCCTTACCCACAGCACTTACTAGATCTTAATCCACATAATCTCACTCTCTGTTATGTTCATTAGTAATTATCAGCTTCTGCCCTTGTGGGATGTGGGCTCCAGAAGGCAATACCTTGGCCTACTTTGTTCACAAATGAATCCCCCCATCCCACCCTACCCCCAGCCCCTGTGCTCACAATCCCTACCCAAGGCAGACATTCAATTCCTGTTGGAAACAAAGAACCCCCACCCCCAAAGAAAGCCTTGGACTTCCCAATCAGCTGGGGGTTCAAAGCCAGTCTTTGATGCCCTCACATGTCCAGAGCCTCACTGGGGATGTGGCTGTAACCAAAACTCAGTCAGGAAGAGCCTCCAGAGTGGCAGGACACCGGCCGTAGACACTGTTTATATGGGATGCAAAGCCCAAGGCCAGACATAAGTTGGAGCTGGAAAGTGTCAGACCCCGGGGAACAGAAGTGAGAGAATGACACCCTTTGTAGGTTGGCCCTGGAGCCTTCCCGCCATGTTTCTTGCCTCTTCTCCCAATTCTTCCCCACTCAGGGACGTTTCACCCCACACCATGCTGCCTAGGGTCCTACACTCCCCCTCCAGCTTCAATACCACCCAGGTCAGGAGTTCTGGGCCCCAGAGGTGGGGGACCGCAGTCCTCACGCTCCCTCAGCCCCAAGCATGGAGATTTCCCACACATACCCTCAGCCCCCAGGGCCCTCCATCAGGCCTGTCTTGCCCAGTTGGGAAGAAGACACACTATATCCCTTCCAGACCCAACAGGCTCATGAAACTTGTTGACAAAAAGCCAATTCACCCGCTGGCTTCTTGGAGGCCTATCTTGATAAGTGACTTTAATGTTCTCTACTTCTTAGTGATAAATATCAGTGATGGAGTCACAACAGGGCTGGATGCGCCTTCTTGAAAAACATTAGTTCAGATGTAATTCATCCAAGTGTCCTCAGTGCCCAGCCCCCATCCCACACCCCCATCCCTGCCCCTGCAAGGCCATCAACCTTGCCATCCCATGGAGTTACCGCCACTAAGGCTCTATCATGGCAAACTAGCCTCATGGAGTCCCTAGGACCTACGGGGTCACTGATGCTTCAGAAATTGGCCAATCTCTTCAGAGTGTGGTTAGAAACCTCAGCCTGCCTTCGCTGGAACTATCAGAAGAGACATTCCTGGGGCACCTGGGAGGCTCAGTAGGTTAAGCATCTGACTTCAGCTCAGGTCATGATCTCTGGGTTCATGAGTTCAAGCCCCACATCAGGCTCTGCAATGTCAGTGCAGAGTCTGCTTTGGATCCCCTGTCTCTCCCTTTTTCTCTTCCCCTCCCCTGCTCATTCTCTCTCTCTCTCTCTCTCTCTCTCTCTCTCTCTCAAATAAACATTTAAAGAAAGAGAGAAACATTCCATCTTAAGACTGTCCCAGCACTTTCTAGGGCAGTAGGTGGGGCTCCCTCCCCAAGGAGACCTACCAGGCTGGGGGTACAGAAGGAGACCGTTCTCCACCTGGATCACAGCTACTTGGGGCAGAGCTCAAAGTCACCTGCCTGCACCCCCTCCCACACCGGCTGGGTGACCCCCTCCCAGGCTTCAGTTTTCTCACTACCAAATGGGACGATGTGACGCCTGGCTTCTGAAGCTATTGTGAGAAATATTCAGATAATCTGTCTGAACCAGTTAAGGTCCTTTGAATGCAGAATCTGACTCTGGCCAATTTAAGTATCTAATGGGAGGACACAGGGACACTTGTTTTTATAAAACAAGAGGGGAAAGTGAGGCCCCAAATACCAGAAAGGACAGGGCCCAAATCGCTTCCAGCCTCCTAGGCACAGGGGAACAGGCCCCTGAGGTCACTGAAACCATTTCCGGTTTCTGCGAAAACCAGAACTCCGGGAAAATCTGATTGGCTGAGCCTGGGTCAGGTGTGCATCTGGCCAAGGCTTCTTGGTTGACAAATCCACCAAGGCCACGTGCAGGTGGAGCGAGTTTATCCCACAAACCGAAGCTAGGAGAATGGGTGCTGGGGGCAGTCCGCAGGCATCTCCAGCCCGCTCCAGGTGATGGCTCTTCCCTCGGTGACCAGAGCCCTGTGAGCAGTCCAAGAAGCTAACCAATTTTTCGTACACTCCAAGCTTTCACATCAAGCTTTGGAAACACAGGCTAGACGGAAGGTCATGTGAGGGGCGGGGGGCAGGGGGCGGTGAGCCGTCCTTGTGTTTAGCAGCCAACCCAGCAACACGCTTCGGAAAACCTGCCCACATCACCCCTTGAGAGGCAGCACCAGCATCCAGATTCTATCCTCAGGCTGTTAGGTACTTCGACTTAGCACATCTTTCCATCTCATTTGCTTAGATTGACTCCCATTCCCACCCACCCTCCAGGTAGCCCACAGCCAGGCCAGGCTGGGAACCATATCCCCATGGAGCCCATATGAGGCCCAGTGCCTGGAATGTAGAAATTCAATAAAGTCAATAAATTCAATAAATGGTGCTTGCTTCTGCTGTTGTGTAAACGGAGGCCCCGAAGGACAAGGGCTGGAACCTTACGTTTCTTCTATGCTGTGTTGAATGGCAACCCCCAGTCCTATGAGTGTGACCTTATTTGGAAATAGGATGTTACAGATGTAACCAAGTTAGGATGAGGTCATACTGGCTTCCAGTGGAGCCTAATGCCATGACCATTGTCTTTATAATAAGGGGGAAGTTCAAGGGAAAATGCCAGAGAGAATAGGAACATGGCAGGAGAAGGCTGTATGACGGGGGAGGCACGGTAGAGGGCCAAGGATGGCCAGCAACCACCAAAATCTAGGAAGGAGCAAGGAGGGACCCTTCCTGGGTGGTTCCAAGAGCAAGGCCCTGCTAACACCTTCACTTTGAACTTCTGAGTCTCCTTAACTGTGATAAAACATTTCCGTTGCTCTAAACTCCCCACTTTTTGGCACTTTGTTATAGCTGCCCTAATGGAGCACCTAAAACTCACAACACCTGCATCCATACTTATAAGTGAAACCCAACGGACACCTGGGTGTCTCAGTAGGTTAAGCTTCTGACTCCTGATTTTGGCTCAGGTCATGATCTCATAATTTGAACCTCCGGTTGGGCTCTGTGCTGACAGTGCAGAGCCTGCTTGGGATTCTCTGTCTCTCTCTCTCTCTCTCTCTGTCTCTCTCTCTGCCCCTCCCCTGCTCACACAGTCTCTGTGTCTCTCGAAAATAAATAAACTTAAAAAAATTATTTAAAAAATCAAATAAGTTGAACCCAACATGAACTATATTCTTACCACTTGGTTCACTCTCGTGAACACCTATTCCCATCTATGTGCTCTGGAATACTTGGTGAGAGAAATGAGCAAAGCCCTGAATCTGGGGTGCCCCTGGGGCCATGCCAAGGTCTAGTCACCTGGCGACGAGGCAGGGAAGAGGGGCACTGACTCTGTCTCCCAAGAGAGCTCTCTCAGGGTGCAGAGGGATGGCTTTCTTTAGAAAGAACACACCAGCTGCATCTGACAAGGGATGGGGGCTGGTCCGTCAGGGTAGGTCCAAGGAGGAGACAGACGTCACACTCACCAGAGGGCTGCAGATTCTACCTCACGTTCCTAGTCCAAGTTTTAGGTTTTGGTGCTTTCCTGATCGGTCTTACGTACGAAACAGAGAGACTGAATTCCAGCGAGAGTGTGATTCAGCATTCTGCACATCAAGCTCAGAGGGTTTTGGTTTGTTTGCTTTTGCTACTTCTGCCGGCTGAAAGATAAGCTCTTGCTTAGTGTGGCCATAGAATGTCCCTGAGCTTTACACGATGTCTGGATCTGAATATTTGCAGTTTTGAGCTTGACATCCTCTTGCCTTTGGTTAACGCATACAGTAGAAACGGCCAGTCCACTCATCCAGTCCTCAGATTGTTCACACATCCCATGGTTTGAGGGTGGTACCAGTGGTGTCCCTCCTCCATATCTCTGCTCTACTGAGCACTGGATTCCAGGTCATTACAGGCAATCATTTCAGTAGCAGTGTGCTGTTGACTGCTACCTTCACAGCCCAGATGGTCCTTGGACTTTCCCTGACTTCCATCCCATCATGGAGCCATGATTTCTAATGGCTCCAACTATCCAGTCTCTTCCTTATAGCATTAAAACACCCCAGCCACGTGCAAGGAGAGTGCAGGCCTGGCCAGCTAGAGATTACCTTCCTGCCTCTCTTGCAGCTGGATGTGGCAATGTGGCTAAGCCCACAAGATGTCAGCAAATGGTATATGCAACTGTGCGGTCATGTTCCCAGGAAGAAAGGTTTCCCTCCAGTTCCTCCTTCCTTCTTTTTTTAAAAATTTATTTTATTTATTTTGAGAGAGAGAGAGAGAGAGAGAGAAAGCAGGGGAGGAGCAGAGAGAATCCCAGGTAGACTCTGCACTGCCAATGTGGGCTCAACACGGGATTCAATCCCACAAACCCTGTGATCACGACCTTGGCCAATATCAGGATTCAGATGCTTAACCAAGTGAGTCACCCAGGTGCCACTCCTCCTTCCTTCTTACGAGTGCCTTGGAAATGGCATCATCTTAAACCCAGGAGCCCCATGTTGAGGAGGGAAAGGACTTCCCAGCGCTCAAACTGTTACTTTTGAGAAATACAGGTTCACTTTGTGTCAGCCACTCTACATCAGGGCCTGTTCAACACAGCATCTTCCAGCCTGTCCTGCAACTGACAGAAATCCCAGACTCTCTCCCTGTTGCTGAGGTTCTCTTGCCTCCTTGCTGCTCCTGGCATCAATTTAGGTGTCAGTTCTTAGTTATAAGCAAAGAAACGGACAGGCAAACACACACACATTAGAAAGGTATGAAGTGCTTTCAAAGTCTGTGGAAAAGACGAAGGACCAAGCTTTACAATAGACTTTAAAACCAAAGGGGTTATGGAGGGCCAGCCAAGAGGTCACGAAGCAAGGTCACCTGCCCCACATGCCCACCATTGTCACCCCTGAGAACACTTGAATTTTCCCGGTGAGCATGAATCACTCACCATAGACACAACAGTCTGTGGGCAAGCATCTGATTGGCTAATAATATGTCATGTATACACCAGGGGCATCTGATTGGCTGAGAGTAGCTCTTGCATCCACCAGCTGGCATCAGATTGGCTGAGAATAGTTCGTGCATCCACCAGCTGGCTGTGCCGGGGCAGGGAGAACACTACTTCCCAGCAGGACAAACTCAGCTGGCGATTCCCTGAAAAGGAAAATCATGGCCCTGCACAGGAATCCCATCTATTGTGATACACTGTCGAGAGGGCCCATCCCAGCATCTGGGGCTTTGTGCCACACTTGAGGGCCTGGGGACCTTTGGGAACCAGGAAGCCTTTGCTTTAGGAAAACAGGAAATTTTGAAATGTCGCACCACTTGTAAAAAGTTCAAAACGAGAAAGATTTGGGGTCTCAGTGAAGCAGCCATTCTGATGGGGGCCTTGCTGACAGAAGAAAACCTGTAGTTTTGTTTCCTAAGAACTTCCCAAGAAAACCTTTCTTGCTGTGGAGAATGTGCCAGAACCAGGGTCTTACTCTCAGCCTGCGAGCTAAGGGACCGGGAGCATGTGAGTCTCGCAGATGTGTGCCCTCGTTCACGGAACTGGTAGCTTGTCGTGCACGACCTCAACACCAGTGCGCTGGTTTACCAGGAAGCAGATTGTCCACGAATGCCAACCATAATGAGAACGCTGTCTGGTGGGCATGCAGTCAGAACCAGGACAAGTAAACAGCCTGGGGGAGCCTGATGCTTCCACGTCATTGTAGAGACGATTTCCCAGGCCCCAGAATCCCCCAGATCCACTCGTTGAGACTCCTTCTTCCCCGGGCGGCGCATGAAACAATTCAGTCAGGTGGGAAATATCTGTTGAGAGCCTACTGTGTGTGTCAGCCTTGGGGACCAAGTGTTGTGTTCGAGGGCCATGAAGGGATCCGTCAGGAAGAAGAGGGTGGCGGTGGGGCAGGGGGAGACAGAGTCTACATCGCCCTTCGGCCCAAAGAAGTGGATTGGAAATTCATTCTAAGGAGAAGGGGAACCCACCGAATTTGGTTTATGTTTCAGTCAACGGGAGAGAAAGCAGGGAGCCCCAGTGGAAACTCTCGCAACAGCCCCCAAATGCTGGCTCAGCCTGTAGAGGCGGTGGTGGACATGGGGAGAGGGAGGCTTGAGATCCCTTTGCCGGAAGAGCTGCAGGGCTGGCTGGGGGCTGGGCGGAGGTGAGGGGAAGGAGGGATACGAAGGTCCTGGGTTTCTGGCTCGAAGCACAGTTTGAAAGTGGTGCTGGTGCCCAATGTTAGGACTTCTGGGGGGTGATCCCTGACCTGGGTTCTCCACTTATTGAGAAACTAGTTAAGTGGCAGGTGCAAGTCGAAATGTCACCTGTGTTGGGTGACAAATCAGAGGACTGTGCCCCGGGGGCAGAGGGCTCCCAAGAGGAAGGGTGGACCCGAGTGGGCACCACTTTGAGTCCTTCCCAGATAAGGTGCCCCCTCCCCGGCACAGAGCCACTGAAGGGAGCGAACGAGATGGCGAGGGCCCGAGCAGTGGAGCCCCCACCCAGTGCCCCCCACCCCCCCCCACCACGTCCAACAAGGAAGGTCAAGCACAGACTGGCCTGGGGGACGTGAGTCTGTGGTGTTGGTCAGCGATCCACGCAGAGCCGTCAAGAACACAGTCTGGGAAGCGGCTACAGACACAGACACCTGCGTCTCCGTGTGTTGTTCCAAGCCGCGACACCAAGTGAGACCACCAGGGCAGAGGTGCAGAGGGAGGGCACGAGGTGGCCCGGGGCCAAGCCGTTGGCAGGACACAGGGTGGAGACCCTTGATCGTGGGTGCGTTTCCAAGCAGAAGGGCCCCTCCTGGTCTTTCTCTGCCTCCTCCCTGGCTCCTCCCCGGGGCATGAAAAATACCTCATTTGTGAGTTTGGGAGGAAGAACGGATCAGCCTCCCCCAGGGAGCTTGTGTTCAGTTTCACTGAGGTCTGACCTGCCAGGGAAGGCTTGGGTATCCAGCACAGCTCAGGAACACCGAGGAAGGGGAAGCCACCTAATTCCGGGCTCGCTTCCAGGAAGCCCACATGACTGCAGCCACCAGCCACATCCTCCAGCAGCCAGCTGTGTCCAAAACAAGGACAACCTAGGGTCTCCACCTGCCTCATTCTGTCGTCTGATTTCGCAGCTGATGCACAACTCAGGCAGCACAGTCACCGTTGAACGCACCAACTCGGACCCCAGCACAAGCCCTGGCGAAAAGCACTCAGATGAGCCCAGCCCTACAGATCACTGGGAACCTCCTTTCCTGTGCTTCTGTGGCTGAGAAGCCTGACCCAGTCCGTCAACCCATCTACGCATGTTCCAGGACCCCCTCTGCATGTCTGCACACTCACTTGCTTATTCTTACCCGACATGAGATCATTCTATTTCCACGTCTCTGTGGGGCCCCCTCCGCATGCCCAGAAGCTTCGACGCCCATATGCTCAGCTGGAATTTGGGGTAATTATTAGGGGGACCAGGCAGACATTTTGTCATGAGCTGTCTTCATTTGTCATGAGCTTGCTCGTAGGTGGATTGGGACAGTACTCGAGAGCAGTCTTCAAACCTCGTGGAAGGATACGCAGTCGTCCAAGGGAAGGGATGATTACAGATAATTATTAGGCTTCGTAGCCTGGTTCGTACTGCACATACTTGGAAATAACAAAAACTTTGCTTCTTTAAAAAAAAAAGAACATATTCCACAGTAAAATTTTCTCTTTTCTTAATGTTTGTTATTTTGAGAGAGAGAGCGTATGTACAAGCAGGAAAGGGGCAGAGAGAGGGAGAGAGAGAATCCCAAGCAGGATCCGTGCTGTCAGCACAGGGCCTGATGTGGGGCTCGAGCCCATGATCCGTGAGATCGTGACCCAAGCCGAAATCAAGAGTCAGAACCTCAACCAACTGAGCCACCAGACGCCCCCACAGTAAAGTGTTCTTAAAGTCTCTTGCCCTTCTCCACCACTGAGTGGCTCAAGCTGCTGATGTTGACTATGTCCCAACATATGTACATGTGTGTATATGCATGTGTATATAAGTGCGTGTTTGGGCACATGGCTAAATCACTCATTGCTTCATCAAAGGATCCATTTGGGGGAAGCCTGGTTCAATCTGGGCTCATCTCCACTCTGATACTTGCTGATCAGAACTTCCTGCGCATGAAGCTATCGCCCTGGAGAACTTTCCCAGAGCTAAAGCATCTGATGATGAAACCCTGTATCTGAACGTTCTCTCTCGCCTCCTCCTGGGTTGGCCTTTTCTCCTCAGCTACTTATGAGCCACTTCTCCAGAAGTTCTACCTTTTATTTCTCCGGCATTTCCAATAACACCGGAAGTGGTCTGACAGGTGATTAGTACTCAGCCTTGATTGCTATTGGTATTGTCTCTGGAAGAATCTAGAAAAGAAGTGGTTTAGAGCCTGGACTCTGGAGGCAGGACCTGGGGTCAGAAACCTTGGTCTCACACTCGCCAGCTGGATGTCCTTGGGACGGTTGCTCAAATTCTCTGTGCCACAGCTTCTGTGCTTATAAAAGAACAAGCATAATGATACTATTAGTAAAGTATATACCATTGTAGTTGTAGGAGGACAGAAAGGCAGGTGTCTCTGTCCGTCTATACGCACGTGTGTGTGTCAGACATAGCGACATTCCCCAGAGACGTCCGTGTCCGCGTACGTGCAGCCTGTGATATGTGACCTCACGTGGCAGGAAGGGACTTTGCAGACACGAAACGTCTGCAAACATGGGGAAGTTATCCTGCATTATCCAGGTGGGCTCACTGCCATCATCAGGATGAAGGCGAGCAGAGGCCAGAGAGAAGATGTGACGACAGAAGCAGGCCGGAGGCAGAGAGCGAGGGAGACTTAAGATGCCAGGCCAGCACCGTCAGTCGGCGGAGGAAGGGGCCCCAGGCCAAGGACATCGGCCACCTCCAAAGAGAAACCGATTGGCGGTCCCGGAGCTGCCTGAGCACGAAGCTGGCGTGTGGCACCCTGGGCCGTGAGCTCCACAGCTGCCTGAACAGCTGGGCACAGCAGCTGATGCAGAGCCAAGGGGTCGAACCTCCAAGTGGCCTGAACGAAGGCACGTGCTGACCGCATGGACGGTGGGTCCAGCGTCTCCAAATCCCCTCCCCAAAGTCACCTAGGACGGCCCCAACCTGTGTGGCCAAGGCAGTAGTTCAAGTTCAGCTCTGGGGTCCTTGGAGGGTCCTCCGTGGTGCGTGCCACACAGGGTGCGTTTTCCGCTCTGTCTGGGGGGCGGCGAGCTTCTCCAGCAGCAGGGCAGAGGTGTGAGGTTGCCGCATTAGCACCTGCTCAGGGGTCAGTCCGTAGGTGGGAGTTCTCTCTGTGTCTCTGTCTCTGTGTCTCTGTCTCTCTCTGCCCCCCGTTGTCTTCCTCACCCCGCTGCAAAAACCCTCATGCGCCCCATGTGTCCCTCTGCTATGGTGTCAATATTCATCCACTCATAAACAAGGACATAGGGTGCGTGGATGTTTACTCTTAAATTTTAGTTTGTTTTACTAAAATGGCATCGTATTGTGTGCACTTCTCTGTGAGGGACAGAGGGACAGGACGGGTGCGGGGGTTACACAGAGGGGTGGGGATGGCCGCTGTGGTCCTGGGGAGGAAGCAGAGGGCCCTGGCGGCTGATCCCCTGAGGGCGGCCAGGACAGTGGAGTAAGAACATGCCAGCCTTGGTCAATGTGAGCAGCACCCCACAAGGGGACACCATGCAGGACGCCTGGGTGGCTCAGTGGGCTAAGCATTCGACTTCGGCTCAGGTCATGACCTCACTGTTTGGGGGTTTCGAGCCCCGTGTCAGGCTCTGCACTAACAGTGTGGGTGGAGCCTGCTAGGTATCCTCTCTCTCAAAATATATAAATAAACCGGGGTGCCTGGGTGGCTCAGTCTGTTAAGCGTCTGACCTCGGCTCAGGTCATTATCTCACGGTTCGTGGGTTCGAGCCCCACATCAGGCTCCACACTCGGAAGCCTGCATGGGATTGTCTCCCTCTCTCTCCCTTTCTCTCTGCTCCTCCCCGACTTGCACTCACTCACGCGAGCTCTCTCTCTCTCAAAATAAATACATAAACTTTTATAAAAAGGTGGGAGGGACAGCATGCTGGGAACATTCAGGAAATCCTGGTCTGGGGGAGGAAGAAGGAAGGAAAAGAGAGGGGGAAGGGAGTGAGAAGCAAAGCTGTAATCCCATCACCGTTATGAATTGGTACCTTTTGCATTGACAGAGGCAGAGCATCTACAGTTCACTCCCAGGGGTATGAAGTTGAATGGGGAGGAACAAAAACATAATTCGCTCCTACAAAACGAGCTAAACCCACACAGCCCAGCAGGAGACCCTCTGGAATTGCCATCAGGGAGCACATGCCTAGTCCCAACCGACTCCCCCCAGGACTTCAGGGTTATTCTGCCTGATGCACACGTCTTTTTTTTTTTTTTAATGTTTATTTCTTTTTGAGAGAGAGAGAGAGAGAGCATAATCAGGGGAAGGGGAGGGCGGAGAGAGGGGGGGGACAGAGGATCCAAGCAGGCTCCGAGCTGTCAGCACAGAGCCAGGTGCAGAGCTTGAACTCATGAACTGTGAGATTGTGACCTGAGCTGAAGTTGGATGCTCAACCTTCTGAGCCACCCAGGTGCCCCCAGATGCACGTGTTCTGTCTCACATCCCTGGGGGCCCGACTATACTTCTGCACAGGACTAGGGGGCCACCCTCCCCCATAAACCCTGCTCTCATCAAGAGCAGATGTCCCCAAACCCCCGGGCCCCTGCGTGCATGAGCCAGTGAGCAGTGTTGCAGAACACCTGTCACCAATGCCGATGTCCCAAGCCCCACGCCCCCAGGGAGCCGACAGCAACCAGAGCAGAGCCTGGTGGCCAGTAGGGGTGACTTTGACTGACATCCTCCCTACCGAAAGAGCCTCCTCCACTCTGGTCCTCTCTTCGGGCTTAAGAACATTGAAAAAAAAAAAAAAACACCCACAATAGAAGAAAATACAAAAACTAAAACCAGGTTTGGCAGTTGCTCAAAAAAGCAAACTTTGAAATTCCACGTGGTCCAGCAATCTCACTCCCCAAAGAACTGAAAACAGAGCCTCAAACCAGTACACGTGCACAAAGGCTCACAGCAGCGAATGATGGAATGGTACTCGGCCGTACAAAGCAGTGAGTGCTGGGGTACAGTGCATCATGGAGGGACCTTGGGGACATCACGCTTAGTGACAAATGTCAGACACAAAAGCGCGTGCATCGTCTGACTCCATTTCTACGAAACGTCCAGAGTCGGAAAATCCGTAGAGACAGAAAGCAGCGTTTAACCAGGGGTGGGGAGGGGTGTGACCGCTCACGGGGACAGGGTCTCCTTTGGGAGGATGAAAATGTTCGGGGACCAGACACAGGTGGTGATTGCACATCACTGTGAAGGCACTAAATGCCACTGAAGTGTCGACTCTCAAATGGGTGATTTTATGATGTGAATTTCACCTCAACGGAAAAAGAGTTCAGAGCAGGAAGAGGCTGAGGTGGGATGTGGCAGACGAGAAGATTCCGCCGAAGGACAAGGGACGTGCAGGTAGGAGCCGCGTGGGCAGAAGGGAGACCTGAAAGTCTGGGAGGCACTAGGGGACAGCAGGACCCTGACTGTGCATGGGGGGTGCCCCTGGAGATGGGCTGGGATGGCCGGTCAGGACGAAATAGAACCTTTGACCTCACTTGGCAGAAGGGACCTTGCAGATGGGATTAAGTTAAGGATCTTAAGGAGCTGGGGAGGTGATCCTGAATTACAGGGAGACACTAAGTGCCATCACAGGGGTCCCCACAAGAGGGAGGCTGGGGGACATCGGACACTGAAGAGGAGATGGCGAAGTGGCCACAGAGACAGACGGGAGTGATACAGCCACCGGCCGGGGGCCAGAGACGGCCACCAGAAACTGGCAGAAGCAAGCAGACCCTTCTGGACAGTTTGCAGAAGGAACTAACCCCACCAGCACCTTGATTTGGGGCCCGGAAGACTCGAATCAGAGACTTCTGTCCTCCAGAACTGTCTGGGGTCACTAGCCCCAGCAGACATAGGGGATGAGCCATGTGACCAGGCCGGGGCTGAAATCCTGGTCTCCAGACCCTGCCGCCAGCTACCAACAAGACCAGGAACATGGGAAACTGTTCCCAGATGCATCCTGCTCACACCCGCCCAGATGCGCCTGGGGGTACTTCTAGCAAAGTCTATAGCGCCTGGCGTACAGAGAACATGACGGGACCTGAAGTCTGGAGTCCAATGTGCGTCCCCCACTCACAGATGCAAAAGAGGACACGGAGGTGGGCGTGTGGCTGCAACGTCCGAGTCACTCGCTGTTGTATCATCGATTTACTTGTGTTTGTTTTTTTTTTTTCCAGAGAATTCGACCAGCAGAATTTTGGAAACGTATTTATTTTATCCCTTAAAAACTCACAGAGACACATTTCCTTTCCCTGGCCACATGTCCTTCCCTGTTAGTTAAGAAAATAAGAATAGTCCCTCTGGGCGGAGCCCACAGCCCATCCAGCCCCGGAGCTGGCCTCCCAAATTGGTGCCCAGGGATGATTTAAAAGTGATCTCCTTTCAGTTAATTACGGATCTCTCACTTGAGGCCAGTTGGTTGGAATATTAGCATTCGTAGAACAGGAAGTTGTCTAAGGCAGCGATCCCAGCCCGTGGCTCTCCAACGGGGCTCTATTAGTGGAGAAAAAGGAGCAGTTGCCCCACATACCCTGAACCCAGGGCTCCAGCCGGGCCAGCTGGCAGGGCTAGCTTGTGACAGCCCCCAGGAGCAGGTGAGCTGGAGGCGGGGCAGCCCGCCAGTGGGAAGAAGGGCTCTGGGTGTCGACAGAGCAAAGTCTGCTGCAACCCCAGAATGTCCCTGCTGGAGGACACCCCACCGCCCCTCATCGAGCCCCGCGTACCTGCGTCAGTGCGCTGGGGCCGACGGACCGAGCACCGCAGGCTTGCATTTTCTCACTGTTCTGGAGTCAAAGATCGAGGTGTGGTCAGGGGCAGCGTCCTCGGAAGCATCTCTCCTTGGTGTGCAGATGGCAAGCTTCTCACTGGTATGGCCTTCCCTCTGTTGGAGAGCATCCTTTTCTCTTCTTATAATAAGGACACAGATTAGATTAGGGCCCAGTGGTCTCATTTTCACTTAATCACCTCTTTAGAGACCCTGTCACCAAATATAGCTGCATTCCGAGGCAGCGGGGGCTGGGACTTCACCATACGAATGTTTGGGGGACTCGATTCCGCCCAGAGCAGTGGTCCAGCTACGCACCCGGCTTAGGGACCACCCTCCAGCTTCCCCCCCACTCAATCCATAGCAACTGCCATTGTGTCTCCCCGTCTCCATCATTCAGAAGGAAGGGAAAGAAAACAAGACAGACGTGAAAATCCAATGAAACTTCAATCACAGGAGATGCCAGCAACGTTCTGGAATTGCCGGGGAGTGGTTTACCCCATCCTGCTCCGGGGGTGAGAGAGGCAGCTGACAAGAACAGCTAACACCTGCCAGAGGGCTTGCTTGAGACATGAGAGAGCCATGGGGTATGTCCCAGGGCCAGAAGAGAAACAGCCCAGTCCCCTACACTTCAGGCCTGCATCACTCAACAAACTGCTTTCAGAATGAGGGCCTGACCACCACCAGCCCAAGACTCCCTGCAGCCCAGCCGGTTGCCCAAGGCAGGGAAGCGAACCACACTCAGTGATTTTCCATCACAAAATCTGCAAACAGGAGGCATTCCTTTCCCCCAGCCCACCCCAAGGTGACCAGAAAATTAATGAGGCAGAATACCCAAGTCCTGAGTATTCCAGGGACCAGAGGCCACACTCTGATGAGCCCAGGGATGATCAGAGGCCCGGGGATTAGCTGTCTATATTGATCCGGCTCCCCGGAGAAACCTTGATTCTGCTCTTGGATTCTGCTCCTGACTCAGGCCCCCACCTTTGTCCAGCTCACAGAGTCTCCCTCTGGGTGAAGCCAGGGATTAGCTACAATTTGCAGGTAGAAAGGGCTCCATCCAGAATAAACACAAACACCATTCCACCCGGGTCTCCAGCCAGCCCGGGATCCAATCGCAAAATTTCCTCACCCTTTCCATGGGACGTGGCCAGGAATAGAGAGAAGGAAGCATCACTTCAGCACCCCGGGGCACAGAGCCTTCTCTGCACAGAAGGAAGAATGGGCATCTGGACTGAAGTCAGTCATGAGCACAAAGCCCCCCAAGGATGCAGGGGATATAAGCCCAGCGAACTTCTCCCAAGTCCCACCCGGCAAAGGTGGAGCCACCACAGAAAGTGTCACTTGGGTGCATATTCCTCCCAAGACCAGGCCCCTGAGGGCCATCCAGAGAGGAAGGGGAGACCCAGACTTCGAGTCAGGAAGCTCCTAATCCTGGACTTCGACCTCCCTGATGCACAGAAGTCCTGGGCTGGAGCTGCCAGCTGTGGGCCATGCAGCCCGGGGAAAACAGGGAACGTTCTATATGCAGACGAGGTCGTTCCTTCACTGGTCAGGTCACCGTGAGGCCCCCAAACAATCAGAGGCTGAGGGCAAGAGTAAAACAGAGGCCCATGCAGAATCAGGCAAGCAAGCTTCAATGGAACATGTTCTGGCCTCCCACCTTGACAGGTAAGCTCACCCTTCACCCAGAAGGCCAGGCTCGAGTTCAGAATTCTCCACTCCTTGAAGCGAAGGGCCAATTGTGCAGGCAGCACAGCAGAGATGGTCTGGACCCCTGCCGGCCCCCAGACCATCCCCTTCTCCACCATCCTACATCTGTGCTGTGGGAAGGCAGCCCTGCCCCTGAAGGGAGCACCTCAGATCAGGCTCTGGCTGCACTCAACAGCCCCTTGCTCCTGCTCACTTGTCCCAGAAGGATGGACTCAGATGCGCTTTGGAAATAGGCTTGGGGCCTCAGGACCTGAATTTCCAGGGCCCAGAGCATGAGTACATTGGGGCTGTGGGGGCACAGGCGGCAGGTGAGAGTGCTCCCTGGTGGTAGGCACCTCGCTGGGCTGGGAGGAGGTGAGAATGCTCCCTAGTCGTAGGGACCTCGCTGGGCTGGAGGAGGTGAGGAGGGCCTCACAGGTCTGTGGCTGCACACGGTCCCAGGCCAAGCAAGCATGCACATGCCGCCTGAGCCTCCTCCCCCTCCTCCTCCCCGACTGAGCGCCTCTCAGCCAAGAAGTGTCAGAGGGATGTGGGAGCAGCCGTCCCAACTCCCCACAGCAAACCCTTTGGGTACAAAGTGAGATGTAAACAAATTAATAATGTGAACAATGAAAATAACAACACCACATTTCCCTGACTCCAAGTCACGCTTTTTTTTCCTCTCTTTTTAGCTTGTCTGGAATCGGGACACATTTGTAATTATGATGAATGCTACATACGATGGGGCTTCACGGTCTCTCCCAGCATGCTGTTGTTAGGTCGATGGTGCCCTCTACAGTCAACGGTATCCCAGAGTCAGGGTTTCTCAGGGATGGTGGGGGAGCCCTGGTCCGGGCCCCGGGGGCAGAGACCCTCCATGGAAATCTGGTGACCAGAGGTGTCAAGTGAGGGCACTGTGGGTCTCTAAAGAGCCCTGGGAGCTGAGGGTGAGGGGAGTGGCCTGGGGGCAGGGGGGCTCCCTCCTCCTCACCTGGGTCCTGAAGACTCCTTACCTGAAGCAAGAGGTGGGGAATCAGACACCTGGGCATGAGGGCTTCCCACCGGGTGTGGGACAGAGCTGCCCTGTCCCCAAGGGCATGCGTAGCCCCATTTCACCTACGTAAATATCATGGATGTGGCTCTTTCAGCATCACTTCAGCCAAGCTGACTCGGGCTGTCCCTGCTTCTCTCCCACCAGTAAATATTCCAGAAAGAGAAGAAGTTCATTTCCTCAGAAGCAGGCAGGAGCGGTGGCTCACCCTTCCAATCAATAACTGATTATCTTGCTTGCAAATTCAATTCACTGCCGAAACCTGCCTTCCCTGATGGGTCCTGACAAGTCCAGTCATGTCAGTGGTTTCCATCAAAGGAAAGGCCTCCCAGAGCTGGCAGATTCCACGCGGGCCCAGGTGCATGGGGGAGCAGACAGGGGAGCCCCCTACTCACACCCTCTGTCTTTCCAGACCCACCAACTGGCAGCCCTCTGGCCTGGGAGACTCCTATCTCAGAAAAGCAACAGAACCCCAAAATCACTTCTTCCAAATTCAACCTTCAGCTCAAAGGCTGGGGCTGCACGTGGGTGCCCCGACCATGAGGAATGGGCACGGAAGTTTCTGGTGGGACTAGCTCCTTTAAGCACTGGGCAGCCGATGATGCAGTCTGAGCTGAGACAGCAGATTCCTCGGGCCGGTCTTCTAAAGCCAAGGACCAGGCAACATGATGATGGCACCAGCTCCCTTCCCTAACAGGGATGCATGTTGCAATGACACAGGAGGCAAGGACCCTTTCCATTCACTCATTCACTGATTCACTACCACCTGCCAGATCCTATGCTTAGTCCCTGGATACCAAAAGAATGACTATTCCTTGTCCTTGAAGGGGTCCTACATTCATTCATTCATTCATTCATTTCTCCGGTATTTATTAGGCTTGTAAAAACGGCCCTAGATCTTTGCTAAACTCTAGTTTAGGAAAACGACTCTACCTCTTGGATAACTCAGAACTCATAACCACAACCCAAGGTGGAGTGAGAAGGACGTCCCAGGAGGGGTATAAATGAGTTTCCAAACCACACAGCCCGGGACCCCTCAGAATTCATTCAAGGATTCCAGAAATGATTATACAAAATTTCATTGTAATTATATTTCAACTATTCTGAGATATAGTGAATAATCAACACATTCACCAAGGTGTTGCATGGAAAGTTTCACACCTTGGAGACCAGCAGCCAGGTTGGCTCCTCTCCGGGGCGGACTTGGAACAAAGTCTCCCGTCGTTGCAGGAGGGGCTGCAGGTGGGTGGCAAAGCCAGTGCCCTCGACACACCCGCGTGCTGGCCAAGAGTCTGGCTCCCTCTCGTTACAAATAACCGGTCGGCATGGATGCTGGGGATGATGCCATGCCGGAGATGGTTTAAATGGGTCCTTAAATCCTGATGGCTTCCTGTCCAACTTTGGTCTTGACAATAAGGAACATAGATCGCTCTTTCAAGCCTCAGTGACAGTTTAACTGAGGAGAATCTTGAAATTGCTGGGGGGGCTTTCCTGCCAAGGTCCAACTCAGGAAACTTCGGAAATAAGTCGGATGCTGAAGGGGCTCCCAACCCCCCCTCCCCCGCCGGCTTCAGATGTCACGTGCATCAACATCGCTCCATTCTGACTTGATGAGAAGTAAACGTTGTGAATCTCAGCTACTAAGACAAATTGATGCCAACAAAATACGAATCTAATCTCTTATTTGCTTTTTATTTTTATTATGAAAACTTTCCAACCTCCAGCAAAATGCAGATCGCAGCCTAACGAGCACCCACACACCCACACACCTGGATTTCAGCCCCCAAGAGTGTGATCCTCAGGAGAGCAGGAACTGTGTGTGCTGTGCTCACAGGTAGTAGAACCCCATCAGGACCTGTTGAACCAGTGAGTAATTTTAACCACTATCACCATTTTACGAGGGAAAATGGTACAACGGTTACAACCATGGCTACTACAGCCAGGCGGGCTGGGCTCCAATCTTACATCTGCCACACATTAGCTGTGTGACCTGGGGCAAGTCCCCTACCGTTCTGTGCCTTTCATGCAATGCCCCCCCACCCCACCCACCCATTGGCCATCTTTGCCTGAATCGATTATTCCACTGGGGAAAGAAAAATGGTTATTTTCTGATCCTGACGAACCTTCCACCACTTATTAACTAAGATTTTTTTCTCTTAACTTTCTCTCATCAACCAAAGCAATCCAATTCTTAGAGGAGAGAAAGAACAAATGCTTAATTATCTCCCTTTCATTGCTTATTTTCAGAGTAAGAATTTCATGCTGCCAGTGAACTTTCCTTCTCCCCCAGCCCTCCCCGCTCATCTCTAACACTCTTGTTTTGTCCCTACTCTGCTTCCTCTTTTGGGAACATCATTATAAACTTATGGGGTTTTATGTATTGCACACATTGCCATCATTGTATTCCAGGCTCAGATAGTCCCATCCTTGACCAACGGAAGTCCTGTCATTGACTCCTGTATTCTTTGATAGAAGCCCAATAGTCTTTAATAACTTCCCGGGTTTGGGGCATACACCATTGTTCTATGGCAGGCACATCTTGTATATTTCCTGCCCCAGAACTGGAATCAGACTCTTTAAAAAAATTTTTTATAATGTTTATTTATTTTTGAGAGAGAGAGAAAGAGAACAGGGGAGGAGCAGAGACATAGAGAAACACAGAATCCGAAGCAGGCCCTAGGCTCTGAGCTGTCAGCACAGAGCCCGTCGCGAGGCTTGAACTCACAAACTGTGAGATCATGACCTGAGCCGAAGTTGGATGCTTAACGGACTGAGCCACCCAGGTGCCCCGAATCGGACCCTTTTTTAAATGTTTACTTATTTTGAGAGGGAGATAGAGCATGAGCTGGAGAGGGGCAGAAAAAGAGGCAGAGAGAGAGAGAGAGAGAGAGAGAAAATCCCAAGCAGGCTCTGTGCTGTCAGCTCAGAGTCCAGTGGGGGGCTCGAACCCACAAACCATGAGATCATGGGCTGAGCTGAAATCAAGCATCAGACACTTAACCAAGTGAGCCACCCAGGTGCCCCTGGAATCAGACTTCTTTTCTCAGACCACAGTTCCTGTTCATAAGGATTGGGATACAGACACCACAGTCCTGATGCTAAGGATGTTTTTCGCTTCTGGGCATTTTTAGCGGGTAGCACCGACTCTCGCATTTTATGAAGACGAAAGATAGTGTAAGATCATACTGATATTTCCAATGCAAACTTCCCAGTAGATGGGTTTTATTTAATTTCTTTGATTTCATAATGATGTCTCTCTCTTTTATCCACTAGAAATCTTGGACCTTAAAAATATGAACGTAATTTATGAACTTGCTTTATTTTCTTATATAATATTTTAAAGAGTAATACCAATATTACTAAACATAATATGACTTTCAAAATGAAATTTAAGATTTCTTGGCAACACTATTTGTCCTTTGCGTGAATCAGTGTATCAAGTAAGGATATATGATCACAGTACAGTATTCTGAAATGACATGAAATAATTCTTTCCACTATTTCGTTTTTTCCCAGCTCTATTGAGATTTAGTTGGCACAGACACTGTGCACATTTAAGGTGTACAATGTGTTGATTCGATACTCCTGTATTACAACATGATTGCTGTCGTAGCATTAGCTAGCACCTACACCACATCATGTAATTACCATTTCTTTTTGGTGGGGGATCTACTGTCTTAGCAACTTCCAAGTGTATAACACAGTATTATTAGATATATATGTTAATAAGCGCTATATTGTGCAGCTCTTTCCCTATTTCCAATTTTCATTTCTTTTGGAATTTTTTAAACTTATTTATGAATTTAATTTTATACATGATACCTAGGCAAAAACTATACAACAAGATAAATTCAGAAAAGGATCACTTTCTTCCTGTCATGTCCTCTGTTTTTCATCTGTGCCTTCAGGGGTGATCTTTTTTTAAAGAGGTAATCTTATTAGTTTTATTCAAAAACAACAAAAATGTTCATAGGTTCCCACCTTGAGTTTTTCCATTTAATAATTTATTCTGGAGATCATTTCAAATCTGTGAATGGATATTCCTCTCATTTATTTTAATCAATGAAAAATTTAAATTTAGTATTTTGCCCAGATCTTAAGTCTAAAATTCAATAACTTTGAATCTGACAAGTATATATGCCAATGTTATGAACACCTCAGTCAAGATATACATTTCATACAATTTATCAGTCAAGATGAATGTTTAGATAGATCATCTTAGAAATTTCTCTTATGCCCCCTTCAATCATTCCCCATCCACAGGCATCCCACTCCAACAGGCAACCACAGGTATGTTTTCTATTACCACAGATTATTTTTGCCAGTTTTCAAATTTCATATAAAATAGGATTAGCATGGACTCTTGGTCAGCATGACATCTTTGAGTTTCAAATATGTTGTTGCATGTATCAGTAGTTTTTTGGGGGGTTTTGATTTTGGGGGGTGCTTTGTTTTGTTTTGTTTTGTTTGCTGAGAAGTATCCCAACGTATGGATATACCACACTTTTCCCAATCACCTATTGATGGATACTTAAACTGTTTCCAATTTGGGGACAGTACCAACAATATTGATGTCAACATTCTTGGATGCATGTTTTGTGAACATATGGTTTCATTCCTCTTGGGTAAATACCAAGAGTGGGACTGCTGGGTCATACAATGAATTTGTATTTAACTTCATGATAAAGTGCCAAAATGTTTCCCAAAGCATCAGTACCATCATGCGTTCCTGCAACCAGTCACATGTGACAATTGCGGTTGCTTCGTATCCCCGTCAACATTTGGTATTGTCAGCTTGTTTGTTTCTTTGTTTGTTTCCTTTTAACCATTCTAAAAGGCATGTAGCGGCATCTTGTGATGGTTTTAAATTGCATTTCTGATCATAACTAGTGACATTGAGGCTTTTCCGTGTACTTGTTTGCTTTTTACATATATTCTGTGATGAAGTATCCATTCAAATCTTTTGCCCATTTTTTATTGAGATGTCTTCTTTTGGTTGAGTTTGAGAATTCTCTACATATTCTGAATACAAGCCATTTGTCATATATGTGACTTGCAAATACCTCCTCCCAGTCCATCACTTGTCTTTCCATTCTCTTAAAAGTCTTTCTTAGAGAAATTTCTAATTTTGATAAAACAGGAAGTATCCATTTTTTCTTGTTTGGATCATATTTTTAGTGTCATCTTTGAGGAACTTTTGCTTAGTTCAGTGACACAAAATTTTCTCCAGCGTTTTCTTCTGAACCTCCATTGTCTAATACGGTAGCCACTACATGGGGTTGTATAATTTAAATTAAGTAAAATTTAAAATTTAGTTCTTAGGTCTCACTAGCCACATTTCAATTACTCAAGAGCCACAAGTGTCTGGTGGCTCCCATACTGGAAAACGCAGATATGGAACAGCATTGCTCTATAAATTGTAAGGTTTTGGGTTTTACATTTAGGGATTATAAGGAGAAAAGGATGGGTTCAGGTTTGGGGTTTTGGGGGGAGGCATCTTGCACATGGATGTCCAGTGGTTCCAGCATCATTAATTGAAAAGATTCTCCTTTCTCCTTTGACTTGTCTTTGCGCCTTTGTCAAAATCAATCAGCCATATTCGTGTGGGTCTCCTTCTGGACACTCTGCACTATTTTTTTCATCAGCATGGTGATGTATTAATGATTTTAGCTTTGTAGCAAGTCTTGAAATCAAGTGGTATGAGTCTAAGTTCAGAAGGGTTCCCTCCTCTTCTGTTTTCTGAATGAGTTTGTACCGAGTTAGTATTAATTTTTGTTTAAATATATTGTAGAATCCGCCTATCATGCTGACCAAGCCTGGAGTTTTAGAGCAAGATTTTTAACTACAGATTCAATTTCTTTAATAGACATATGACTATTCAGGTTACTTCTTCCTGAGTGAACTTAGGTAGTTTGTGTCCTTCGGGCAATTGATACATTTTTTCCCCAAATTGTCAAATGTGTGGGCATAAAATTGTTAATAATATTCCCCTATCATCTTTCAGTGATTGTAGTGTCTTCAGTGGCTCTACTCTTACATTCGTGACGCTGGCCACTGGTGTCTCTTCTCTGTCATCCTCGTTTAGTCTCACTTGAATTTTACCGATTTTGCTAATCTTTTAAATAAAAGACAACTTTTGGTTTCATTGCTTTTTTCTATTACTTTTTCTATTTTCCATTTCATTGTTTTATTCTCTTTATTGTTTTCCTCCACCTATAATTTTCCATTTAATTTGCTCTTTTTTTTTTTCCATTTTCTTAGAGTGAAAACTTAGGTGATTGATTTAAGGCCTTTCATTTAACTGATATAATTAACTAAATGTTGAATCAATTGAATCATTTTTAGTATTTAATTAATTAATTTTAATGCTTGAAACTTCCCCCTAAGCTCTGCTCTAGCTGCATTCACAAATTTTGATATGTTGCATTCTTAGTTTTACTCAGTTTGAAATATTTTCTAACTTCCTTTTTGTCTTCTTTTTTGCCCCAAGGTTATTTAGCAATATGTGCTTAGTTTCCAAGATTTTCCTGAGACCCTTCTTTTATTGATTTTTAGCTTAAATCTTTAGGATCAGAAAAGGTAATTTCTATTATTTCAACTCTTTTGAATCTTTGGAATCTACTAAGGTTTTTCATAGAATAGGGTTTATCTTCATGAATGTTCCAGAAGCACTTACTAAGAGTGTGAATTCTACTGCTTTTGAGTTATAAAACTCTACAAATATCCCTAGGTCATATCGGTTGGAAGTGTTCCTCAGGTCTTCTGTATTCCTATTGATTTTCTATTTGCTTTATCAATTGCTGAGAAAAGAGTTTTGAAGGTCTGAATATAATTGTGGGTTGTTTATTTTTCCTTTCAGTTCTGTGTTTTTGCTTCCTACATTTTAAAGCCTTATTGTAATGTGAGCAGCTACTTAGAATTATTAGGTCTTCTTGGTGAATTGACCCTGCATAATTGTGCACAGTCTCTCTTTTTTCCTGGAAGTATTCCTCGTGTTGAAGTTGACTTTGTCAGGTATTAGTGTAACCACCCCAGCTTTCTCTGTATTGCTTTTCATGTGAAATATATTTTTCTATTATTTTACTTTTGGCCTATTTATATCTGTATATTTAAAGTGGATTTCTTAAACAAATAACCCAGGGAAGAAATGGGCAGAAAGCATGAATAGACACTTCTCTAAAGAAGACATCCAGATGGCCAACAGGCACATGAAAAGATGCTCAACATCGCTTCTCATCAGGGAAATACAAATCAAAACCACACTCAGATATCACCTCACACCAGTCATAGTGGCCAAAATGACCAAATCAGGAGACTATAGATGGTGGAGAGGATGTGGAGAAACAGGAACCCTCGTGCACTGTTGGTGGGAATGCACACTGGTGCAGCCGCTCTGGAAAACAGTGTGGCGATTCCTCAAAAAATTAAAAATAGACCTACCCTATGACCCAGCAATAGCACTGCTAGGAATTTACCCAAGGGATACAGGAGTACTGATGCATAGGGACACTTGTATGCCAATGTTTATAGCAGCACCCTCAACAATAGCCAAATTGTGGAAATAGCCTAAATGTCCATCAACTAATGAATGGATAAAGAAACTGTGGTTTATATACACAATGGAATACTATGTGGCAATGAGAAAGAATGAAATCTGGCCCTTTGTAGCAACATGGATGGAACTGGAGAGTGTTATGCTAAGTGAAATAAGCCATACAGAGAAAGACAGATACCATATGTTTTCACTCTTATGTGGATCCTGAGAAACTTAACAGAAACCCATGGGGGAGGGGAAGGAAAAAAAAAAAAAGGAGGTTAGAGTGGGAGAGAGCCAAAGCATAAGAGACTCTTAAAAACTGAGAACATGGGGCGCCTGGGTGGCGCAGTCGGTTAAGCGTCCAACTTCAGCCAGGTCACGATCTCGCAGTCCGTGAGTTCGAGCCCCGCGTCAGGCTCTGGGCTGATGGCTCAGAGCCTGGAGCCTGTTTCCCATTCTGTGTCTCCCTCTCTCTCTGCCCCTCCCCCGTTCATGCTCTGTCTCTCTCTGTCTCAAAAATAAATAAACGTTAAAAAAAAAATTAAAAAAAAAACTGAGAACAAACTGAAGGTTGATGGGGGGTGGGAGGGCGGGGAGGGTGGGTGATGGGTATTGAGGAGGGCACCTTTTGGGATGAGCACTGGGTGTTGTATGGAAACCAATTTGACAATAAACTTCATATATTGAAAAAAAGTGGATTTCTTGTAAATAATATATAACTGGGTATCATATTTTTATCCAATCTAACAATCTCTGCCTTTTATTTGGTTATTTAGCCACATACACTTAATGTGATTATTGGTATGGTTGAATGTAGCTTACCCATGTTATTTATCTTGTTGGTCTCCTATGTTTTTTGTTAATTTCTTCTCATTTTTCTGCCTTCTTTTGGGCTATTTTAATGCTTCATGGTTTTTTTATTTTATTTTATTTTTTTCTATTGGATTTTTGGTTATACTCTTTTGTATTATTTTTAGTGCTTGATCAGTGGATTACACTATTTGTACCTAACCTGTAATGGTCTACTTAAAGTTAATATTTTTGTGTCAGAGTTATTCTTCATCCTTGCCAACCGCTAGTATGGAGAGTCTTTTTAATTTTAGCCAGTCTGGTGGGTGTGTAGTAGTATTTCACCGTGATTTTAGTTTTAATTTTTGTGTCTAATGATATTGAACATTTTCTCATGTGTGCATTTGCCATTGGTATATCATCTTTGGTAAAATGTCAGTTCAAACCTTTTGCCCATTTTCAACTGGGTTCTTTTACAATTGAGTCATAAGAATTCCTTATATATTTGGTACACACAGTCTTCAGCAGATATATGTCCATAATATTTTCTTATTTTCTGCATTATTTCTACATTAACATTTGTAATATCTGAAGAATTCTTCCTTTCCCTTTTTTCACTCCTTATATTGGTAAGTGTTTTCTCTCTTTTGTTCTTGATTAGTTTTATTAGGAGTTTATCAGTTTTATTGATGTTCTCAAATAATCTACTTTTGACTCTATTGGTGTTCTCTATTGTATACTTGCTTTCTATTACATTTATTTATGCTTTTGTCTTTATAATTCCTTCCCTTCTGTTTTCTTTGGAGTTGGCTTGATTTTCTTTTTCTTGCTTCTTAAAATGAGAGCTGAAGTTATTGATTTTTCAGCCTTTCTTCTTTTCTATATAAGGCTATAAATTTCTCTCTAAGTACTACTTTAGTTATAATCTACAAGTATAATATGATGTGTCTTCATTGCCATTTAGTTAAAAATATTTTCTAATTTCTGAATCTCCATTGTGATTTCTTTTTTGAACCATAGGTGACTTATAAGTGTGTGGCTTAATTACTAAGCAGTTGGAGATTTTCTAGTTATCTTTTTGCCATTGATTTTCTAGCTTAATTGCACTGTGGTCAGAGAACATTCTCTGAATTATTTCAATTCTTTGAAAATGGTTAAGCCTTGCTTTATGAGCTACTGTACGGTCAATTTGGGCAAATGACTCATGTTCATTTATTCGAGTGAAAAGCAGGCACATTCTGTCTTTGTTGGGTGCAGGGTTTTATTTATGTCAATTAGGTCAATTTGATTAATTGCGTTGTTCAGATCTTCCATATCCTGACAGATTATTTTGTCTGCTTGTTCTATCGACTATTGAGAAATATGTCTTAACGTCTTTTTCTATGATGGCTATGCCTCTGTGACTTTCCCATTTTTTATAGACAAAAGCAGCAGTTTATTTTTTTTAATATAATTTATTGTAAAATTGGTTTCCATACAACACCCAGTGCTCATCCTAACAGGTGCCCTCCTCAATGCCTATCACCCACTTTCCCCCTCCCCCCCTTCAACCCTCAGTTTATTCTCAGTATTTAAGAGCCTCTTGTGGTTTGCCTCCTTCCCTCTCTGTAACTTTTTTCCCCTTCCCCTCCCTCATGGTCTTCTGTTAAGTTTCTCAGGATCCGTATATGAGTGAAAACATGGTCTCTGTCTTTCTCTGTATGACTTATTTCACTTAGCATAACACTCTCCAGTTCCATCCACGTTGCTACAAAGGGCCAGATTTCATTCTTTCTCATTGCCAAGTAGTATTCCATTGTATATCTAAACCACATCTTCTTTATCCATTCGTCAGTTGATGGACATTTAGGCTCTTTCCATAATATGGCTATTGTTGAAAGTGTTGCTATAAACACTGGAGTGCATGTGCCTGCATGCATCAGCACTCCTGTATCCCTTGGGTAAATTCCTAGCAGTGCTATTGTTGAGTCATAGGGTAGTTCTGTTTTTAATTTTTTGAGGAACTTCCACACTGTTTTCCAGAGTGGCTGCACCAGTGTGCATTCCCACCATCAGTGCAAGAGGGTTCCCATTTCTCCATAACCTCACCAGCATCCATAGTCTCCTGATTTGTTCATTTTAGCCATTCTGACCAGCGTGAGGTGGTATCTCAGTGTGGTTTTGATTTGTATTTCCCTGATGAGGAGTGACGTTGAGCATCTTTTCATGTGCCTGTTGGCCATCTGGATGTCTTCTTTGTAGAAGTGTCTATTTATGTCTTCTGCCCATTTCTTCACTGGATTATTTGTTTTTTGGGTGTGGAGTTTGGTGAATTCTTTATAGATTTTAGACACTAGCCCTTTATCTGATATGTCATTTGCAAATATCTTTTCCCATTCCGTCAGTTGCCTTTTAGTTTTGTTGATTGTTCCCTTTGCAGTGCAGAAGCTTTTTATCTTGATGAGGTCCCAATAGCTCATTTTTGCTTTTTAATTCCCTCGCCTTTGGAGATGTGTTGAGTAAAAAAATGCTGCGGCTGAGGTCAAAGAGGTTTTTTCCTGCTTTCTCCTCTAGGGCTTTGATGGTTTCCTGTCTCACATTCAGGTCCTTCATCCATTTTGAGTTTATTTTTGTGAATGGTGTAAGAAAGTGGTCTAGTTTCATTCTTCTGCATGTTGCTGTCCAGTTCTCCCAGCACCATTTGCTAAAGAGACTGTCTTTTTTCCATTGGATACTCTTTCCTACTTTGTCAAAGATTAGTTGGGTTTGTCAAAGGTTTGTGGGTCCAATTCTATACTGTCTTGATGACTACAGCTTTGTAGTAGAGTCTAAAGTCTGGGATTGTGATGCATCCCTCCCATCTTGGTTTTCTTCTTCAATATTATTTTGGCTATTCCCATTTTTATATTTTCTTAGATTTTGGTCTGCACTTGAAGTGTATACTTATAGTGTCATCCTGACCAGAAATACCCTCTTTTGTCTGCTTTATACATTAGAGTTCATGAAATATTTGGGGGAAATATGGTTTAAAATTGGCAGAGAGGGTTTCAAGAGAGGAAACGTTGATGGTGGGGTCTCTCCAGCCTAATAAGTAGGAATAATGTAAAGCACTCTGTGTCTCCAACGAAATCTTCCCTCCTTCCTGAAATGCCATCTCTTGGGAAACATTCCATTAGAATGCCTAAGACTTTGAGCTAGAAAGCTTTTCCAAGCTTTTGGAACTGGGGATTAAGATATAAATTAATCTTCCACTAAGTTGATATTTTTTATTAGTCAGTTGAAATCAAGATAAAAATCTAAGCTGTCTGGACAGATAGGGAGATTCCAGGGACCCCCAAGCAGGGAAGGAAAAGCTATACAAAGGAACATGACAAAGTTACTTCCCTGACAATAGGCTTTCAAGGAGCAGACCACACCGGATAGAGGATCGATGGTTCTCCTATATTGGGAATGATGTCCCCAGGGCCAGCCCATCCTGCGTTATAGGGGGCCTCGGGTATTCATGCAGCTAGGAGCTCCCTCTAAAAGAGAGGGACCTCTCTGAGTAGAAGCGAGTAGTAGTGGCTCACAGCAACTATGAGCAGGTCACACCATGATTCAATGAGTCATGAGCAAATCAGTTATGTGCTCTTGTATGGATCTGCTCCCTGAGTCAGGGCCAGGGATGTTTTCTCTTTGGTGTGATCGATGAGTCAAATTACCACATTATTAAAGGTATACATACCCCACTCTCACCTGAACACCACAGGGCTTACAGGTGCAGGACCCACAGTCCTTGCCCTAGAGCAATGTGTGATCTATTTGGGAAGGCAGGGGACTCATAAACAACCAGAGAATAAGGCAGGTAACCCACTGAGACTCAAGACTCAAAGTTATATACTATAGAAACTCAGGGAAGAAAGGACTCAGGGGAAACTAGTCATCAGGAAAGGTTTGGGGAGGGGAGTAGACTTCTACTAGACTGTAGAAGATGGTCAGGACAGAAAAGGGCAACGAGGAACCATCCCAAGCAGTGGGAACAGTGTGGCCAGGGCACCAAGGGAGGCTGAAACAGTCTGTATAGGCACTAGTCAAAGCAGCAATGAGAGGGGCGCCTGGGTGGGCAACTGACTTCGGTTCAGGTCATGATCTCACGGTCCATGGGTTCGAGCCCCACGTCAGGTTCTGTGCTGACAGCTCAGAGCCTAGAACCTGCTTCCAATTCTGTTTCTCCCTGTCTCTCTGCCCCTCTCCGACTTTCAGTCTGTCTCTCTGTCTCTCAAAAATAAATAAACCTTTAAAAAAAAATTTTTAAGCAGCAATGAAGAAAGGCTGCCAGGCATTTAACTGCAAAGAAAACATTCCTTTTCTCAGATGTTCAAGGATCTCCTTTTAATGAGATAGAATTCAAATACCATAGAATTCGCCAATTTAAATTTTACAACTCAGTGCTTTTAGTACATTGACAGAGTTGCATGGCCAACACCACAATCAACTTTAGGATGTGTTCATCACCCCTAAAAAAATAAACCCCTACCCACATTGGCAATCACTCTCCACTTCCCACAAACCTTCCCAGCCTTGGCAACCACTGGGCTACTTTCCACCTCTGTGGATTTGCATATTCCGGACATTTCCTATAAACAGAATCTGTTTGGGGATGTGTACCCCCAAATTTCCTACACTGAAGTCCTAACTCACAGTATCTCAGAATGTGATCCTGCATGGAAATCAGGTCACTCCCCAGGAAATTAGTTAAGATGAGATCATCATGGAGCAAAGTGCATGCCTGGTCCAGTATAACTTCTGTCCTGATAAAAAGTGGAAATTTGGACAAAGACCCACACAGGGAGAAGACCATCCACCAAAGATGGCCAGCAAGCCACCAGAAGCCAGGAAAAAAAGCGTGAAATAGATTCTCCCTCACAACCCTCTAAAGGAACCAGCCTTACCGGCACCTTGATTTCAGACTTTTGGCCTCCAGAACCCATAAGGGACTGCATTTCTGCTGTTTAAGCCACTGGTCTGTGGCGTTTTGTTACGGTGGCCTCAGGACACTAATGCAATCTGTGGTCTTTGGTGACTGGCTTCTTCCACTTAGCATAACGTTTCCATGTGTCATCTGTGCTGCAGGGCATCAGGATTTCATGCCTTCCTGTGTCTCCACAGTATCCCAGCATATGGATAGACCACATTTTCTTTACCCGTGTATCAGTTGATGGACATTCAGGTCGTTTCCACTTGGAGGCTATCGTGAACGATGCTGCTGTGAACATTCTTGCACGAGTTTTTGTGTGGACATATGCTTTCATTTCTTTCTGCTGCGTTCGTAGACGTGAGACTGTCCAGTCTTATGGAAACTTTATGATTTACTTTCTGAGGACCCGCCAGACCGTTTTCCAAAGGGGCTGCTCTATTTTCCTCTCCCCACCAGCCATGTGGGAGGGCTCTGGTTTATTCACACCCTCACCGGCACTCGCTGTGGTCTACCTTTTTGATTGTAGCCATCACGGGGAGTGTGAAGTGAGGTTCAAGAATCTGCTTTTAGCCTTTTTTATAGACAAGGCCACACACAACCACGTCTCTAAGACATCACACGCCATTTACAAGCGTAAAGCCAATGTCCCTTCTTATCAATGCTACTTTTACCAAACCCTAAAACCCTCTGCCTTCCTCCTGAAGACCAACCAAGGGGACACAGCCCCAAGTGACCTCGTCACTTAGCCCGGGGTCCCCAGGCCTGCCCCTTGCTACCAAGAGGTGGGGGGGAGGGTGGCACAGATTTCTCCAGCTGTGCCTCCCTTTTTTTGTTGCAGTTACTATAGAAACTGTCGTAGCTACGAGCCCTCCCTCGCCTCCTGGATGTTAATAAACAGCCTCATTATTTTGCAGAAAGCACTTTGAAAAATCAGCAGCCCCACAGTTTCATCCTGGTCCAAATTAATGAGGAAAGATTGGGGCTTTTTTTTTTTATTATTGACCATGAAAAGAAGGAAGAGTTATAGCTCATTTGTGCACTTTCGCTGTATTTATGTTTTATGTATTAGAAAGTGATTTCCACCTCCATTACGCATCCCTAATGTCCTCGTTACATTAAAGGTACGGACCAGGAATCTTTTTTTGCCCATCAAACCACCAAATAAATCGTGGTAAAAGATATCAGGAAGGAATAATGTTTAATGGTCAGCCGGGCTGTGCTGCCTGGGGAAAGGGAAATCTGTTTCTTGGCCGAATGTCACCGAGAAGAGGGAATCTAGCAGCTTCTTTGGAATGGAGGACTGGTCAGGGGTGGGTGTGGGCCTGCAGTCTGGGAGAGGCCGCACCACAGCTGTGACCCAAGCCCCAGGTTCCTTGGCAGTGAGTGGGAGTTGTAACAGAACTGAACGTGCACTAAATATTAGGAGTTCCCCCACATGCCGGGAAATGGCAGGATTCAGGTGGGGGGGAAAGGCCCCTGTTTCAGGCAGTTTGCAATCAGCATGCACAGGGCTCTGCGGAGACAGAATGAGGCACATCTGTAAAGCTCCTGGCACCTAGCAGGTGTCGAGTAACCGTCAGGTCCCCCCTCAGCCAGGACCCGACAAGCTGTCACCTGTCTCCACGGAAGGCGGGTACGTGAGAAAGGATAGGAAATGGGGAAGAACACAGCCCAGTGAAAAACCGTCAGTGAAGGTCACCATGTCTCCATGGTCAGGAGCGCAGGCTCTGGGACCCGGGCTGCTCGGGGTCTAATTACAGGGCCACCACCGACCGCCTCGCTACCTTCGAAGCCCCAAGCAAGTCCTCACTCCCCTTCTCAGCTTCAGCGTCTAAAAGGGGAAGGCCACCGGGAGGCCCCGATGAGAAAGGACACGTACAGTGCTTGCATATAGCAAGCGCTCGGACATCTGACAAATGTTACCTGATCGTATTCCAAGTGACAGCGACAGCAGTGGGACAGAGGTGGCTTTTGAGGCCAAAGAGAAATAGCCTGGGAGTCGGCGACCTCTCCAGCCTCTGAAAGAGTGACATGAAAATGTCCCTGGTGCCTCTTCTGAAGCCTCATGCCGGTCACTGACATGGTGTCTGCTTCCTCTGCGGTCAGTTCCAGGAGCTGAAGGCGGTGAGAGGGAGAGAGGCTTCCTTGCTCTGTCTCCAACTTCCTTACCTGCCACAGGTTCTCATGGGCCTAACGCCGGGATGGGAGGTTGGGAAGACGGCGTACATCCCTGTCCCGCCAGCCCCCGTGTGCCTTGTCTGCTCCCCTGTGGTCACAGAACCCGGACAAAAGGCTTCCGCTGAGACTTTCTCCTGGAGTCTCCCCTAAGCAGCCTGGGGGAGCTTTTGTGCAGGGACACAGGACTCTGGGCACCAGCTAGGGGCCACGGTGCATGTTCCTGGGTCAGTGATGGCCCGCGGAGCTGAAGGGAGGAGGTGGGGTTGGAAGGAAGAAACTGATTCAAGAGTCAGCAAAGGCTAGAAGGACCACTAGATGTACAGGGAGCAGAACAGAAGATTCCAAAAGGGTTCCCGAGGGGGGCCCACTCGCGAAGACAGGGCAGATAGCAGAAGGAGGATTCTGTGTGAGCCCTGGGCACACCGGGAGGGAGGCATTGGTGGGAAATGGTGGGACTGAGTACGATGGCATGAGATTCTTGGAGTCAGCTCTCAAGGACGGGCCCTGGGGTGGAGCATGGAGGGGCCAGGAGCCCATGGCCGGGACAGGAGGAGAGAGCAGCGGGAGGTCAGGAGAGCAAAGCTCTGCACAGGCAGTGGTCTTGCAACATCAGGTAAAAGGGAAGAATGTTCCACTGGATTTGGCGACAGCTGAGGGTCATTGGTGTCTCCGTGTGATCAGGCTGACCGAGAACAGGTGCGGTGTAGCGAGGGGTGGCGAGTCCACGGCTGGCAGCCACAGGCCTCGACCCAAAAGAGAAAGAAGCAAGAGCGTGGGAGGATGAACGTGCCCCAGAGAGAGCCCAGAGGTGCAGAGAGCTCTGGCCAAGTCGTCCTGCCCGGGCCCGCCAGCCTGACCTCAGGGGAAGGGGCCCGGGGAGGGGCCTGATGGGGGCCGGGGAGCCACAGTCCACGTCCACAGGGGCCTCCAGAGCCCGCCCACGTGTGGCCCGATCCACTCCCAGACAAGGGAAAGGACATCAAGATGGGGACTGAGCCCATGTACATGGCCACACAGCACCGACTCCCAAGACATGGTCCCTCAGAAACAACAGAATCGCACACGAACTGGTAGAAATGGTAGAAAATAGCCCGATGCTTGCCTGCCAGGCTTCCAGCAAGCATCAGCCGGGACCGCTCTGCCCGCCCCACCTCCCTCAGACCCTGTCCTAACAGCGGCGCTAATGAGCAGTGAAATGGCCAATAAAGACTCTGGCAGAAGGAGAGCAAGGAGCCGGGCGGCCCACAGACTGGAAAACCACCACGTGGTCCTTGGACATTGGCCTTGGCCGATGGTCTACTCCGCCAGCTTGAAGCCCACAAGCAGCAGCAGGATCTGGCAGACTGCTTGTTACACAGGGTTCCCCCTTCTTCCTTTTTCCGGGCATTTCCTCACCACAGAGGCCGCAGCACCCACAGCTCAGCTGCCTGGGGGCCCCGGGGGCGCCCGAACTGCACTGGCCTCCAAGGGAGGGGCGCAGGGGAGATGTCCCAGCCGGGGGGCCCCCACAGACAAACACTTCTGCTCACGCACCCGCCCTGCTGCCAAGGAAGCAGAAAGGGCAAGGGAGAGAGAAGGTGCTGTTCAGTGGGCAGATCCGGACCCAGAACGGAACCAGCTTCAGGCCCCGGGAGACTGTCGACTGTCTGCGCTCTCCCGACAGCCAGATCCTGTTCCCTTCATTTGCATTATCATACGTGTGTCACATGCATAGGGACCTTGCTATAAGGCATTAACAATCTGGGTACACAAGCAATAACACACTTCCCTTCCCCTGTGTTCACCTGTTGTGTTTCCTAAATTCCACCTCTGAGTGAAATCATAGGATATTTGTCTTTCTCTGACCGACTTATTTCGCTTAGCACAGGACACCCTAGTTCCATCCACACTGTTGCAGATGGCAAGGGTTCATTCTTTTTCATCACCGAGTCATATCGCATTGTGTATATACTATATCTCCATCCATTCGTCATTTGATGGACATTTGGGCTCTTTCCATTACTTGGCTATTGTCGCTAGTGCTGCTATAAAGACGGGGATGCGTGTGCCCCTTCGAGTCAGCATTTTTTAAAGTTTCTTTATTTACTTTGAAACAGACAGAGACAGGGTGAGCTGGGGAGGGACAGAGAAGGAGAGGGAGAGAGAATCCCACGCAGGCTCAGCACAGAGCCCGACATGGGGACGTGAATCAGCATTGGTGTACCCTCTGGATAAAAATACCTAGCAGTGCAATTGCTGGGTCGCCGCATAGTTCTGTTTCTAATTTTTTGAGGAGCCTCCATACCGGTCTCCGGAGTGGCTGCTCCAGTTTGCATTGCCACCAACAGTGCAAGAGCGTTCCCGTCTCGTCACACCCTCACCGACATGGGTCTTTAAAGGATCCTTTGGCTGCGTTGAGAACAGGCTACAGTGAGACAGGGTGGAAGTGAGGATGCAAGTTAGGGTGCTGCTGCTGTAATCCAGACAAGAGACAGGGTGGAGGGTGGCCTGGACCACATTGTCCCAACTGTGGGAAGCAGGGGATATTCTAGGTCAGTCCTGAAGGGGGAGCCGAGAGGGCTTGCTGACAGCTTGGATTCCTTCACCTGGTAGCCCGGGCTCCCCCAAACGAATTTCTGTGCTCTGGTCTCAAATCATTCCTTCCCGCTACCTGGCACTCCTCAATGCTGCGCGTTGCAATGCCATTAGCTCTCAATCCATCAGCAGGCGGCTGGAGTGGCCATGCTGCAGCCTGGGGGTCTGCTCTCATCCATCACAGCCTTTGGCCCACGCAGCTCGGTCCCCTCACCCTGTCTGGGGTGGAAGAGGCGCAGCCCGTGTCTTCCTGGCCAAGGCAAGTAGCAGATGCGTCCTGGGACATGGACTGAGGTGCTGGTCCCAGAGCCCAGACCACCAGTTGCCTCTGTGTGATGGCGCAGAGGACGGCCAGCCACAGGTGCACATAGTAACCCTTAGTAGGTGACGGTGGTCCCTCGGCATCCTCCAGAACAGCCCCCAGAATAACTACAGTCCTGATACTTCCTGTCCACTGAAGCACCACGCTCCCCGGGGCAGGAAATAAATGAAAACTTGAGCGCCTGGCACGGAAATCAAATTGAGCATGTCTCAGAAGCCCCCTGCGAGAGTTCTGAGCTGGCTTACACGTGTCCACCCAGCTGTAGACGCTTTGATAAGGGGCTCCACCCGGTAAGGAGCACGATGTCCTCTTAAGAAAAACCCTGGATTTCTTTCAAGGGAAAGAAACTGCAAAGCAGCTGTAGAGACCGTGGGTGTCCCAGAGATGGGTCCAGAGCGACTGGAGGCAGGACCCCATGAGTAAGCTGGTGTATGAAACAAACCACCCTGGGTTCTGTTCAAATCCAAGGAGGACCTGTCTCACTCCTTCCCCTGTGCAAGCCTCTGGGGGAGACGAGGAGACAGAGCCCAGTCACCCTGCTAGGCCGCTGCAGGCTCTAAAACCCTGTTAAATGCTTACGTCCCAGCCCAGCATCCAAGCCAGAGCATAGAGGCTTTGGGAACCGCACCCCGTCTGTCAGGCCACAGGAGACACTTAGCAAGGCCTCCTTGCTAGACGAAAACTCCCCTGTGGTTTTCAAGATTTCACTTCTGGCCAGAGAGCCAAGTTCCCCAGATGTCTGGAAGGTGGGGGACCCACCAGCCTTGGCACGGACAGAGTGGCGGCCGCTCCGGGGATGGGAGACACAGGGCAGGAAAGGATCCTGCAGCACGGCTCCAATGGGAGTGAGGAGTGAGGCCACGCCTGCCTCCGAGCCGCCAGCCAAGAATCAGATGCCCGACCTAATCCACCAGGCAGCTGGGCGTTTTCAGCCTCTTCTGTCAGGTGCAGCATTCATGGGCATCACCGGGCCTGGCGAGGACGCCCTGGGCGCCCTCACAGCCCTCACGGGAACACAGACCCCGTTCACCACAAGGGCTCAGAGTAGACGTGTTTGTGCTTTATCATCCCGGCAGACAATGGGTTTCGAAACCTGTCTTCATAGGCAGCCCCCTTGGGGAGACAAAGAATCCCAGCATCAGCTCCTTGCGTGGACAGCGGGGACTCCGCCTGAGGGATGGTCCTGGCTTTTCCCAGATGCCGCTCAGTAGGGGAGAGAATAGACAGCTTTCAGAGCTAAAATTTTTTCAGATGTGTGTAACCATAGAAATACTTGCACAATTTGCCTTAAATTCTTTTCGGAACAGGTCAGGTTTACACAAATAACAAAATAATAACATATTCATATAGTTAGAATCATAGGTTACCTGTATCCTAATTGTACCTTTTAACTTAGCTCGAAGGTATAAGCTTTTCCCCACATCATTATGGGCTCCAAAGTTTAATTTTTAATCACCATTCAGTTTCTTCAAGCACTGTAATTTACTAAAGCCCTTTTCTGGGGCTGGTCATTTATCTCTAGGGCTTCTGGGTTGTAAATGCTTCAGCAAACCTATAAACCAAATTATTAATTATCAAAGCATTCACATTTCTTATTCTCCCAGTCTTGTGCAACTGGGTTGGAAGAGGAACCAGTATGGCCTCTGTCCTCAAGGAGTTTGTCATCTATGAAGGGGGGGTGGGAGGGGTGGACATTGATAACGTAGTAAACAACGACCCGGTGCCTGGGGGGCTCAGTCGGTTAAGCGTCCGATTTCAGCTTAGGTCATGATCTCACATTTCATGAGTTCGAGCCCCACATCGGGCTCTGTGCTGGCAGCTCAGAGCCTGGAGCCTGCTTCACATTCTGTGTCTCCCTCTCTCCCCCTCCCCCACTCATGCTCTGTCTCTCTCTCAAAAATAAACATTAAAAAAAAATCTTAAAAACAATGATGGAGCACATAGAGGTGGGGGAAGGTGTTGGTGCAAAAACATTTAAAATAGATGAATAAACTATGGTAAAAGATAGCGCCAACCCTAAATAAAAGTGTGTGTGTGTGTGTGTGTGTGTGCATGCACCTCACACTCACTCCAGAGAAATCTAATTCCAGAGGAAAACTGAGAGGTGTTGAGGGTTGTAAACAGCAGCCACAGTGGAGCCAGTGCAAAGGCTCTCCTGGGCACACGTGGAGTGCTGCAGAGAATCGCTCCGGCCTGTGATGTCCGAGTTGAGCTTCGGGGCGGCCAGCGATGCTTGTAGGAATAGAGGAAGACCAGGCTGGGGGCCCTGAAGGCCCAGGGTGCTCTCTGCCCTGTGGCTGGTCCTCCAAGAAGCTGTCTGGCCCAAGGGGGAGGGCGGAGGAGCTACCAACTTGCTCCCCACCGTGGGCCCCGGGCCGCAGGAGCAGGACTATGCCCGGCAGGCCGTGCTCCCCTGGCACCGAGCGGGTTAACGTTGGCCGCACTGGGCAGGTTGCCGTCTGGCTGTTAAGATTCACAGCTATACATGGAACACAACAGACTGTGAAATGTAATAAATCTGGAGTTGCCTCTCAATTTCACCAATAATAATTAGCAAATTAAAATGGAAATGTCACCACAAACCCATAAAAATTCGTAAGTGCAGCATGGAAAACTGTCTCGGGAACAGAAATGGCTTTTGTCCGTGCAATACCCAGGGCAGACACGCCGTCCAATGTTCCTCGGGACGGCCATTGTGCCCAGAGAGCCCAGCGCAGAGCTGATTAATCCCAGGGTCGGCTGTTTTTACGTGTCAGCAAGCTAACATAACTGTGTCATCAAGCCTGCTTTATGGAGCCTGTAATACGTGGACGGGGGCTGAAGCTGTTGCTCGAACAAGGCAGAGGGCAGCAGAAAACATGCCGGCCTCACCTCTACTTCTCCGTGGCCAGCACCCCAGCCGCTGTGCAACCATTTGGCCAAACTAGGGGAGGACTGGGAAATTTTGAGCAAACTGTGTACCATCTGGCTTGCGTTTTGCAGTTGAAAGCCGAGAATGCCCACCACTCACAGCAGAGTGCCACGGAAGAGTCCCCTCCAGCTGGCCCCAACTTGCCACTCCTGACTACCAGCCATGTCTGTCAAGGTGGCCATGAGCTCCCTCGAGGGAAAACCCAAACTTTCCCCAAGTCAACAAAAGATGGAGACACTATCCACGTTATGCAAAACAATTCTTTGTATCAGGAAATAATGAGACTCAGCCCTTGCACTTCTCACAGGGACCAGTCTGATCCTCGTACCTGAAACAAACAAAAGTCTGTAGTAGTCAGTGTTCTCCAGTGAGACAGAAACGAAAGGAGAGGCAGAGAGCGTGTGTGCAATGTGTCCATGGAAGGAGATTTACTGTAAGGAATTGGCTCACATGATTATGGAGGTGGACGAGTCCCAGGACCTGGGGGAATGAGTTGGCACACTAAACACCCAGGATGACCGATGTGTGGTTCCAATACAAAGGCTGGCAGGCTCCGGACCCAGGAAGAACCAATGTTCCAGCTCAGATTTTCAAAAGACCAGAAAAAGTTCAAGACTTTGGACACCAGCAATAAACTGATCCCTAAGAGATGGGAAATGAAAGAGGCAAGCACTAAAATCACCCCCACTGACTGCCTCCTGTTTCCAGGATGTGGCACAGACAAGCGTTGTGCACTCCCCAGGTGGAGAAAGCCTCGCTGAGAGTCTCAGAAAACCCAGGCAGGAAGAGGTTGCAGGACAGGGTATCAGAGGAAAGACAGCTTCACAGACATAGAGACCTCTGGGGATCTGCAAATGGTCCCCTCGAGTATTCCTCTGCGTACTGGCCAGCACATGAGTGCAAGGAAACATCTCAAGTCCTCAGGAAAAAACCCTTTCCAAAGATTGGAGAGAAGAGAACCCAGGGCTCACACAGAGCAGGGATGCTGCCTATTAACCCCAGGTGGTCTAGAGAACCTCAACTTCCCAGGACCTGGGGGAGACTACACAGAATGTCTTGCCTCGGGGTAATAATTATCCATAGACTGAACAGTAATCAATGACCTGAGCTTCCACTTGAAGAAACTAGAAAAAGAAGAGGAAATTAAGCCCAAAGGAAGTGGAAGAAAGGAAATAATAAGAATCAGAGCAGAAATCAGTGATATAGAAGGAAAAAGTGGAGAAAAATCAATGAAACCAAAAGTTGGCCTTTGAAAAGACCAATAAAATTGATAAACCTCTAGCCAGACTGATCAGACTAAAGAAGAGAGAAGACAGAAGTTACCAGTATCAGGAACAAGACAGGTGCATCCCTACAAATTCTCCAGATGAGTAAGGGAGTTTAGTTAACCATTTCAGGACACAAGATCAATATACAGAAGTTCATTGTATTTCTATATACTGGCCACCAACAATCAGAAATTAACATCAGAAAGAATAAACCATTCATGGAATATCAAAACTGAAATGCTTAAGGATAAATCTGATTTTTTTAAATGTGCAATATCCATACACAGAAAACCATAAAACATTGCCATGCGAAATTAATGATGACCTAAACAAACAGAAAGGTATACAGTGTGCATGGGTCATAATATGCATTCGAGTGAAGACGACGGTTTCCCCCCATCAGATCTACACGTCCAGCACCATCTTGTTCTAAATGACAACACGCTTTTTGCTGGAAATTGACAAGCTGATTCTAAAATTCATGTAGAAATGCACATGAAGAAATTAGAATAGCTGAAACCATTTTTAAAAATAGTTGGTTGCTTTCAAGATTTATTATAAAGCTACAGCAATCAAGACAGTATGTTATTGCGTGAGTATCAACAAACTGATCAATGGGATAAAATAGAGCCTAGAAATAGATCCACATACATATATGGATAACTGGGTTTTTTTTTTTTTTTAGTAAAGGTGCAAAGGCAATTCAGTGGGGAAAGAATAACCTTTTCAACAAATGGTGCTGGAGCAGTTGGATATCCATGGACCAAAAAATGTGAGCTTCTATTCATACCTTGCACAGTGTATAAAAGTCAACTCAAAACTGATAAAAGTGTACAACCAAAAACCTTCTATCAAGAAAGCTTTTGTGCTCTTGAGTAGGCAAAGATTTTTGTGAGACACTAAAAGCACAATCCACACAATAACAAACTGATAAATTGGACTTCATCAAAATTTAGAACATCTGCTCTTTGAAAGATACAGAATAAAACGAAGAGACAAGGTACAGACCCAGAGAACAATAGTTGCGACGCATATTTCCGATAAAGACTAAGTTTCCAGAACACTTAAAGGACATATAAAAAGAAAATAAATTACCCAATTTTTAGCAACAAAATATCTGAATAGATACTTCACCAAAGATGTCCAGATGGCAAAGAAGAGTGTGAAAAGATGCTCAGTGTCATAAGTCATCAGAGAAATGCAAATTCAAACGACAGTGAGATCCCACTGCACATCTATTACAAAGTCTACAGTTGAAAAGATGTTCTATACGAGTGTTGTGTGTACATGGAGGAACCAGAACTCTCATACTAAGGGATGTGTAAAATGGTACGGCTATTTTAGAAAATAATTGGGAATTTCTTAACGAGTCAAACCACATGATTCAGCCATTCCAAACTCAGGTGTTTACATTTATATAAGCACGTGTTCATGCCAAAGGCTTGTACACCAATATTTCTAGTAGCTTGCTAGTAATGGTCAAAGACTGGAAACAACGAACTGTCCCACCAATAGGTGAATGAATAAGTCATGGTACATCTACACGGTGGAATACTTCTCAGAAATGTAAAAAGGAATGAGCTATTGATACATACTATGTGAATGAATCTCAAAATAATTATGCTGAATGCAAGAAACCAGACTTCCACCCCTCCTAAAAACAGAGAGTATATACAATCTGATTCCATCTCTATAAAATTCTAGAAAATGCAAACTAATCTATCATGCCTAGGCATAGTGTGGGAGGGGCCACAGGAGGGACAGAGGGGAAGGAGTCAAAGGCACCATGAGGAAACATCTAGAGTAATGGATGTGTTCATTACCTGCATTGCTCTGAAGATGTCTTAGTTTGCTCAGGCTGCTATTACAAAGTACCACACACTGAGTGGATTAAACCACAGAAACTTGTCTTCTGACATTTCCGGAAGCTGGAAGTCTGAGATCAAAGGGTCGGCAGAGTTGGTACCTCCTGCGGCCTCTCTCTGGCGTGTAGATGGCCGTCTCCTCCCCGTGTCCTCACCTGGTCTTTCTCTGTGTCCTAATTTCCTCTTCTTGTAAGGACATCCACCATATTGAATTAGGGCCCATCCTAATGACATCATTTCAACTGAACTACCTCTTTCAAGCCCTTGTCTCCAAATACAGTCACATTCTGGAGTATACGGGTTAGGACTTCAGCCTTGGAACAGGGGGAGGTATCATTTACTTTCTGTTAGCTATACTTCAATAAAGCTGACTTTCAGAAAATACTACTCGCAGATTATTTTGTTTGTGCTTGTTTAATAATGAGTTCTTCCACTGCATGCAATCTGGTTCATCCGAGCGCGGTTGGGGCATAATTGTTGGGAATAAAATAGTTTTCTATGAGAAGGCCTGCCCGTATGTTTCTTTTCCACAATTTCTTGTAACTTTTCATGCTTTTCTGTGCTCGCTGCACCCTAGAGACCGACCGCCCTGAGTTCCACACGGAGAACAAGAAGGACTCACTGGTCTTGAGAAGGAACAGGTGCGGGATCAAGGCTGCCGTTTCCGCACCCAGCTCATGCTGGCAGGGCGAATACTTGTTAACCACTTACCTTGACTTTTCAGATGCTCTGGTAGCTGAACAGCCTCCCTGAGAGTCTTTCTGGACCCAAATCCAGGAGGAATTTCTCTCCCCGCCCCGCCCCCGCCCCATAAGCAACCTACAATTCCCGGAGAGAAGACCTAAACCCCCATCCTCCTCAGTCTGTCCACAAATGCCCACAATCATGCATGGTCTGTCCACAAATGCCCACAATCATGCGTGGTACCGTAATCATTCTCAAGAAAAGGCTGATGTCTTACAGATGTTTCCTCCTCCCTCCATCCTTCCCAGAAGGTGTCTCTGCTCCCTGCTTTGCCTCGGGAACCCCTGGGGCATGCATCCGCCCAGGAATCGTTGGACAGGATCCCCCCAAACCCCCCGCCTGGGGCAGTGCTGGGGCTTTGGTCCGGATGACACGTGGCTCAGAGAAACAGTTGAACCAGGGAGAGAAGGACTCCGTCCAGTCCAAATACGTAAGTCACTGAGGACAGGTCTTAAGGAAGCAGCCCATACCCTGTCACTCTACCTCATTAATTAATCTGTTTATTTCCTTTGCACCACTTAGCACGCATGTCTGTGTCAGTCACTGAAACGTAAGCCCTATAAAGCAAGGGTCTTGTTTTCCTCATCCATTACAGTGTCCCAAACACCTAACAAAACCTGACACATGCCGGGTGCTCAGTAAATGTTGTTGTTGTTGTTGCTTAATGAATAAATTGGGCTGTGAACTCTTAGGGGAAGTCCTGAGCTTCTGGAAAGCTCCTACCTAAAGCACACGGGGCGCTGGGGCCCCGTTATTTCTAACAGCAGGCTGGAAATCTGGCTCTAGGAGCTGCCTCGGATGTCGGGGGTGGGGGTGGGGGGATGGGTGTGCTGCTCCCACCACAATCAGAATAACTCGTTTTTGCCTCTTTTATCTACCGCAGTTCCATGAACATTTTTGTTTAAAGAAAAAAGGGATAGCCTTGTTTTTTGAGTATCTACAAGTCACAAATGTAGACTTAAAATAAGAAAGACATCATGCTATTTTTATTAGACTTTTTTTGCAAAGCCAAAGCAGTGACGCCCTTCAAGATGCTGTTCCCTTTAAGATCTCACAAACGGAGTCTGCAAATATCTTCTCCACCGTTGTGCGTGAAGAACGTTTCACGAACCAACGAATGTGCTGATTCCAGAGCCTGAGGTAGGAGGTTGGACCAGAGAGGCTCTACTGTGTTTAACTGGTGTCTCTTTCTCTCTCCTCTGCTTTCATCTAAGGCTGGCGGGATGGGCGTAATGCTGCCCAGATAGAAAGCAAAAGATAAAGCAGATGGGGACAAAATAAGGCCAGAGGTGGCCTAGAGGAAATCTGCTGTCTGCAGACAGCGGAACAGGCTGGAAGGTGCCAGCAATGACAAGGGGGGTGCAGGGGGCTGGAGAGCAGGAAGCAAGCTCCAGTGCCAGGACCAGGGAGAGAGAACTGGCTTCTTCTTCCAGGTACAAATGGCGCCTGGTTTTCCCAGGCTCTCTGCTCTCTGCTATGAGCGGTTTGAACCTCTCCAGAGTGATCCGTCCATCACATAACAGCTCAGATCAGGTTTGCTTTCTGAATGCAAAACCCACAGCTACAACAGGAAGTGGCATCGTTCACGGGACACGACAGTGTTCCCTTCTCTCCCTCTCTCTCAATCTCTCTCTCCCTGCCCTCCTGGTGGAGAGTGGTACTTACATGTGGGGCAAAATGCTCCAGGCACAAGACTCAGGACAAGATTGTAGGATTGGCCCCTGGACCTGCTGAACTTTACAAAGCGGTGCATTCAGGGCTGCAAACGGAACACGGGCAGCTTCTCTGAGCTCAGCTCCAGCCCCGCCATGAAGGCAGGTGTCGTAGACTCCAGATGGGGGCCGTAGGTCTGCGAAGGCCAGCGCCTGCTCCCCGGGGAGAGAGCGCCTGGCTAACTGCCAAGCCTCATCACCACATGAGCATCATCCTTTGGAGTCCTGATAAAATGAGACAGGACAGTAATGACCAGCAGGCAGAGAGGCACATGCTGGAAGCACACACTGGATTCCCGTTGGGAAAATGCTAGAAGACTGCCCTTTAAAAAAAAAAATCTGACACAAAAAATTTCCTGTGCTGTCCAAGACCTCAGGTCTTTCTGAGTAACTTGGGTACCATTTAATCCAAGTGCCATTTCTGAGTAACTTGGGTACTCAGCCCATCAAGGATCTATCTGCATGAGTCATACCTATGGAAGCCCAGCCTCAACGAGGCGGCCCCAGGAACAGGCTGTTCGCTGCCTGGCTGGGTGGCCTATTGCAACTTTGAAGAGCTCAGACTTTTAGAAGCTCCTTTCTTTTATCAGTTGAAAACCTATTTCTCCACAATGCCAATTCTGCCCTCAAGGTCGCACAGAGAAATGAGTTTTTTCCCATTCATAGAAATATCTATCCAACATCCAAAGGCAGCTACCATGCCAACTACTCAACTTTTCCACTCCAGCATAAACACTGCTTGTTGCTTCAACCCTCTCCAGAATCTGTTTAGATTTATAAATGATGGTTTTACATGTGTGACCAAACATTAAAGGCATCCCAAGTAAGTCTAACCAGTATGGAATACAGTGAGCCTGTGAGTTCCCAGATTCTGGCCACCCAAACGCTTTCTGGTTTGGAGAGTTTCTAGAATCTGCCTGTCTCCCCATTTTGAAATTGGAATGTGTCCTTATCTCTGATTCTCTGGAGCCTCCCGCATTCCCCACGATTCCTCGCGTTACCAAGAGCTGTCTATGTGCCAGGATGTGATTGGGTAAGAGCCGGAGACATGAATCTGCTCCAGCGAGGCTCTAGAGGGTTCTTCCTGCTCAATTCAAAGCGTCGTGCACAGGTCCATTGTTCTTCAGATCAACTCTATCAGGACAAATGTGCTACTTGCTCAGTTTACTGGTGATAAAAGCAAGGCCCAGAGGCATAAGTGACTTCCAGGGGCCCAAGGCCACTTGGTGAAGGGTCCTCAATCTTACCCGAAACCTTCAAGCCCCTGCACCCCACCCTGAACCTCATCCCTAGAAAGAATGACTCTTCACCCTTCTGGAAGGCACCTCCCATGCAGCAGCTGCAGAGACCAGAGGCTGCTGTCCATCACCGTCTCCACCCGCAGATGGGGAGGGTACCAAAGGTACTGCCACCGAGGGAACTTGGAGGCTGCAGATAAGGACTGAGCCTGAGGCTTGAAGAAGTGCCTTTTGTTCTCTGACTCCTCCCGCGCCCTCGGACCTGTTACTCCATGCCCAGGAAATCTCACTCCTCCTGACACAGGGGACACATTTACTTCTTCTTGATAACAGAATCCTAAAGGCAGCCCCCAGTCTTTCCCTCCCGGTGCCAGCACGGAGGCAGAGACCTCTGGTGACAAATGAGTCGTGCGTGGAGCCTCAAAAGAGGCCCGAAGGTGGCAGGAGCCGGAACTTTCCAGTGACTTTTATGTTCCCTTTCCGAAAGGCTGTAAAGGAAACAAGACATAAAATGCCTCCCCTGTATAATTTGCTGGTTTATAGGTGGTTTCATCACTTTTTTTAGATGGCTATCCCAAGTGATCTTTACGTTCCCCTTATGGCGGGTACTGCACGCCCTGAGAAAGCTGAGGGAGCGGAGGAAGTCGGGCGGCCCCGGAACAGGTGCTCACCACCTCCCCCACCTGCTCTGTGGCCTGGCAGCGATAGGTGGCGGGGCGCGGGCCGGCCTCGCGGACCTGCCATCTGGGGATGCTTGCACCCTGCCACCCCCAAAGGGAAGGTGAGCGGGCTCCCCCAAATTTGAATTTACAGCTGAAAGGACCATGCTATAGAGATATAATTAGAGATGGAGGTAGAGGCGGAACATGCCCCAGCCCGCCTCCCCTCTACACCTGGTGTGAGACAGCCCTGATCACACCTTCCTGCTTCATCCATCCAGCACCTAGTGACCTGCTCCTTTGTGCTCATGGAAACCTGCCATTCTCTGGTTGATTTTGTGCTCCCTTGCTCATTTATTTTTTTCATAATTAGGGAACAGAAATCATCTAAAAACTCTACTAGAATGTGCTTTAAATATTTAAGCCACCAGTGCAGGCATTTGTTGATTGCTATTTATATTTATATAAATTTATTGAATTTAACTTAATTTATTTTTAATAGAAGTTAGAGTGAATTAAGAGACATTTATTAAATGTTGAAGAAGGTGTTAAATGTCGAACTATTATACTCACGTGTGACATAATTACAAGCCCACAGCAGTTTGCAGAAACAACACACAGGTTCCAACAGACCCTGGCCCCAGTTCCCTCCGATGACAACATCTTACACAGCCATAGTAGAAAACCCGATGCAGAAAAGTAACACTGCTGTGATCTACAGGCATGGGAAGATTTCACCAGCTTCTCCATACGCTCGTGTGTGTGTCTGTGTGTGTGATGGAGAGTATATGTCTGCATATGAGTATGTGTGTGTGCACATACGTGCGTGCATCTGTGTGCGTGCGTGTCCCTGTGCATGCGTGTGTGCCTGTGTCTCTCTGTGAGCGTATATGTGGTTCTACACAATTTCACCACATGGGCACACCCCTGTGGCCACCACAGTGCAGATTCAGGACAGTTCCGTCACCATAAAGACCCTCACCTATGACACCTGTTCATCATCGTGGGTGTGTTCCCACAGACACCCAGGAGGACCTGCTCCCCTGTCAGTGTCCACGGCACAGCCAGCCTCCCGTGGCACCTCCACGGAGCAGAAGCCCAACGTGTGTGCTGGATGAATGACTCCACCCACAGAATGCCTCAACAGCCTTGGATGTGAATGAATCTACACATAACCCCGGCGAACCAGGCTTCCTCCCAAGACTACTTAGCACGAGATGAGGCGAGGGGGATGAAGGCTGGTGCTAGACTCCTCGGACCCCTGAGCGGACCCCAGAAACCCACCTGCGCCACCCCACCCCTCACCACCCGCTGCTCCAGTGATGTGAGACCCTCTCAGGTACAGGTGGTTACGATGACCTCCAAGTGATCCACCCCCCTGAGGGCCTCTCAGCTCTTGAAGGACGGCAGGGACAAGAATCCTCCACTGTCGACATGGGGTTAGAGGACCCCCACGTCCCCACGTTCCTCAATCAGGCAACTTGGGCAATTTCTTCCTCCCCTTCCTTCAAAGGTATCCTGGGAGTTCACATCAAGGTAACACCACCCAGACCACAGTGTTGGAGAAGCCCCGTGTGACAGCCCCCAGGCCCTTTCTGGGCTCCGCAATAACATAGCCCACTCAGTGTGGCCCTGGGCAGGACTCCGGGGCCCCTGTCTCCAAGCCCTAGGTTCCTTTTGCCTCCTTCTCAAACCTGCCTGGGGCCCCAGCTCATGCCCCTCCACCCAGGGCCCCCCATGGCACCCATGACAATGGAGTTCACGGCTCTTCTCTGTGGCTAGTCGGTGGTTTCCGGTCCCCACGGCCACCGTGTCCATGGTAACAGCAGCTCTCAGCCTTCCCCACCTCAGTAATCCCTTCCAGTTCCAGACTGCAAAGGGAACAGAGACCACTGGCCTCTCCAGGGCCTCAAACATCCCCTGAGATCACAGGCCTGGAAAGCTGCCAGTGTGACACAGAGTGTAAAATGCACACATCAGACACTGTCAGAAAGAAATCTGTTCTCCAGGTAGACAGTAGGGGAAGGATATGCTTGCATTTTAAGAAATATGGTGAAAGCATTGCAGCAGGGACCCCATCCGTGGGCAGGGACTGGCCATTTGCGACCTCATCATCCCTAAGGAGTGTGAACAGGTCTGGGCCCTGATTCCACTTCTGCAAGGCCCCTTCATGCCATCTGTAGGTGCTGGAGCTGAGACAGAGAAAGACCCAAGAGCCCAGAGCATCGGTGGGGGTTACTGGGTCGGTGACAGTCACTTTATCAGTGAGGGTTGCTGCATCTGTTAGATAAGCTACGCCCCCCAGACAGGGTCAGAGGGATACCGCTGACTCACAGCTCCACGCTTCCTTATGGACTCCAATCATGCACCTATGATTCCAGAAGCCTCTTGAGAGCTGAGACCATGTTTGCAGCCCCATCACTTAGCCCCACGCTTGGCACATGGAATACCTACAGTTAACAATACGGTATCATGTGTCTTAAAATACATTCAGGGAGAGGGCCCCTGGGGGCCTCAGTCAGTTGAGCATCCGACTCTTGATTTCAGTACCCAAGTCATGATCCCAGGGTTGTGGGATCGAGCCCTGCATTAGCTCTGCACTGACCATAGAGCCGGCTTGGGATTCTCTCTCTTTCTCTGCCCCTCTCCCCCACCCGCACTCTCTCTCTGTGTCAATAAAATAAAACAAAATAAAGTAAAATAAAATAAAATATAAAATAAAAATAAGGGGCACATGGATGGATCAGTGGGTTGAGCATCCAACTCTTGGTTTCAGCTCAGGTCATGATCTCATGATTCAGAAGATTGAGCCCCACATCAGGCTCTGAACTGACAGCTCAGAGCCTGCTTAAGATTCTCTCTCTCTCTCTCTCTCTCTCTCTCTCTCGGTCTCTTAAAATAAACTTTAAAACGCATATAGGGGCACCTGGGTGGCTCAGTCAGTTAATCATCTGACTTCGGCCCAGGTCATGGTCTCACAGTCCGTGTGTTCGAGCCCTGAGTCAGTCTCTGTGCTGACCGCTCAGAGCCTGGAGCCTGTTTCAGATTCTGTGTCTCCCTCTCTCTGACCCTCCCCCATTCATGCTCTGTCTCTCTCTGTCTCAAAAACAAATAAATGTTAAAAAAAAATTTTTAAAAACCGCATACATACATAAATAAATAAAATACATTAAGAGGGTAAACCTCATGTTATATTCTTTTCGAAACCATACACACACCAAAGAACACAAGGACACTTGGGGAGGTGATGGATAGACAGGTTTAGCACCTTGATAGCATCACAGGTGTTTGCATGTATCCAAACACATCAAGATGTGTATCCTAATAGTGGGAAGATTTTTGCATATCACATATACCTCACTAAAGCTAACAAAGAGAGTATCTGGAAGTGCAGTTGTCAAATGAATGAAAGAATTAGTAGGTCAACCCAATTAGTGGGCTGATCTGCCGATGGCTGGGACTAAAATAAACCCTCGTGGCTATTTTGTGGACATTTAGGGTCTCGCCCGCTGCCCCTTCCTCTGTCACCTTCCCACTCATTCCCAGAGCTGCGAATCTCCAGCTCCTGTGGGAGGGACGTACTGCCTCCCCAGGACACTCACTCCATCCGGGGAACACTAACCATCATAAGGCCATTCTTTACGTTAAGCCAAACCTACCGCATTAAGACTCAAAGCTGCTAAAGTTCAAGGAAGACATAATTGTGTCATTTGATTCGCTCACCAGAGAGCAGGTCAGACAGAAAGGTTACGGCGCTCTCAAAAATATTCCGACAACATTTTTTTCTAATTTTAATGCTATCATTTCGCCTTTTCAGAGAAAGGATTTCTATTTATCAGCAATGAATAAATGCTTCTGAAATCTGGGATTACCAACGCTGACCTTTCCTTTATCGGCAGGTACGAAAATGAATGGGCGAATGACAGAAATGTAATTTGAGGGCTACAAGATTTATGAGGAGGCAGTGCACTGAGGGGGAAGGTGGCGATGATTTGAGAAGGGACCGGGCAGAGAAAGGAAACTCCACAATGGTTTTCCTGGACTGGAGGCTTTGGAAATGACGGTGGCGGCATTCACGGCAGAGAGCAGAGACTCTCCCTAACGTGCTTCGGATAAGAAAGCAGGTGCATGCGAGTGACTCCACTGTAGAGCCACCATGGGGATCAGCTGAGAAGACCCCATAAAACGTGCAGCTCCGTGCCTGACAGGGGCGCCACTCGGCCGACACTGGATGTCCTCACTGTCGTCATCCCCCAGCCGCGGCGATGGCAGCAGGAAGCCCAGGGTGGGCCCTGCGTGCTGCCTACCACCCACTCCTTCCTCTCGAAATCCTGCAGCCACCCGGCTGCAGAGCCAGGCTTCCCTCTTCTTGCTACTTCTGCACCTGTCAGTATCAGGGGCTGAACTGCGTCCCCCCCCCCGGAAGGAGTTGTCCAAATCCTAACCCCCAACCCCCATATGTGCGCCTCTATAGAGAAATAGGGTCTTTGCAGATGCCATCAAGTTGCAGTGAGGTTGTACTCGATGAGGTTGGGTTCCAATCCAATGATGGGTGTGCCTGTGAGAAGGGGGAGGCTTGCACACCGACAGAGAGACCACAGGGGGAAGAGGCCCTGTGAGCACAGAGGGGGTCGGTGGTGCCTCCACCAGCCCAGGAACACCGGCGGCAACAGAAGCGGGAAAAGGGAGGAGGATCCTCCCCGGGGACCGTCCGGTAGAGGATGACTCTGCCCACACTTTGATGTCAAACTTCTGACCTCCGGAACCGTGAGAAAATACATCCCTGTCGACGGTTATTTGTTACGACAGCCCTAAGACAGAAACGCAATCGGCTCATTCAGTCCGTGTGCCCGGGCATCTACTGCGTGCCAGGCGCTGCGTTCGCTGGGGGCCGAGGGGGCAGGCAGCGGGGGAGTGCTCCCAGACCCCACAGCGAGGGCAGAAAGCAAACCCACAAGTATCCGTGTGATTTGGGATCAGTCCTGTGAGAAGCACAAGCCAGGCTGAGAGAGTAGAGCGGGGCCTGACTGACGGACTTTCGTCCAGAACGCTGAACCGACGCCCAGGTAGGCGAACGCATGTGGGGCAGGTGGAGGCCGCCCAGCCGCGTCAGGAGCACAACTTACGTCCTGAGAAAAATCCCTATTCTCGTTCCTTGTAGTAAATCACTGAAAGTCCTCTTAGCCTGCAAAGAAACACAGAAGGTAGTGGGTTCCCCGCAAGGGGCCTGACCTCAGGAGAGGATGTTCCAGGTGGGCTACAGGATGTACCCTGAGATGCTTACATTTGCCACGAGGGTCCTGGGTTCAAACAACTGTCCACTTGGGGCTGGGCTTCGACCGACACAGAAGCAGCCTCAATATATAACAAGGCACGTTCTCAACAGAGAGCTCAAAGCCCCTTCCCGGGACCCAGAAAACCAAACAAGGCCCCGTGGTGAGCGCTGTCCTTTGTCTGTTATTTCAGAATCCAAGTGCAGGTGCCTCCAAGGGCGTCCTGGGGACCCCAGCTGACCGACAGCTGGCCCAGCCAACCAGAAAGCGACTCCCCCACCCCGACACCTCCTGGGGCTCAGCGGCAGCTAAGACATTTCCCCTGGGCAAGTCACATCGAGGGGAAAATCATTTCTAACTTGCAGGGTGAAGTTCACTATTGAAAACATTTGTTTTGATGGGCATCGGAAGCTCTGCAAAAATGAGCTAACGTATCTCACATCAGGGGATGATAACGGACGTGCCAGAGAACCTCCCCCCGCACACACGGCTCCCAGGGGCAAGTGGGAGACTCCCCAGGTGGAGGCCACAGGAGCAGGACCACAGGCTGGTCGCCCCCGCATGCAGCTCCCGCAGAACACGAGGGCATGGGCTCTGCACCTCGGGCCCCCATCTGCCATCTGAGCCAGCTTCTCCTGTCACCGCTGTAACAAGCTTAACGAAGCAAATTGCTGGAAGGCTTGTGATCTGGAGCAGAGTTTCTCAGGGCTCATTTAAATATCGCATGTCAGGAAAGGGATTTCACCTCCCAGATGCTTGTTAAAGCTCGTGGCCGTGCTCTTATCTGGCTAGTTCGTCTGTTTCTGTTCAGATTTCCCTTATTGTCAGCTGGGACCTCAGCCAACGTCTCGTCGGTCCGGGTGGCTCTGCTCCAAAGGCCCAGATGAGGGTCTCAGGGGATGGGAGGAGGTGTTCAACCCTCAGCCAGGACGGGGGTGGTCAGGAGTAAGAGGCACTGCCTAGGGGAACACATTACAGACTCACAAGTCTTCGTGGGGTCCCTGCTTGGGGTTGGGAGTGCTCCACGGCCCTGCAGACAGAGCAGTAAACACAGCACACGAGTCCCCATCCTTCTGTGAAGTACCCCTGGGGAGGGAAGGAACAGAGCCCCACGCTTCACGTGGAAACCCTTTAAAATTAAAGGAAAGAGGGGTGCCTGGGGGGCTCAGTCGCTTAAGCGTTTTGCTTCGGCTCAGGTCACGATCTCACAGTTTATGAATCCAAGCCCTGCATCAGGCTCTGCGCTGACAGCTCAGAGTCAGGACCCTGCTTCGGATTCTGTGTCTCCCTCTCTCTCCGCCCCTCCCTTGCTTGCACCATATTTTTCCTCCCTCTTTCTCTCAAATATGAATAGACATTTAAAAAAATAGTAAAAATAAAAAGAAATTAAATTAAATTAAATTAAATTAAAGGAAAGAGATCTGGTTATTTGCATATGGCAAGCCGCATAGTAAAGTGTGAGCAGCAGCCTCTCGGCTGCTGAGCCTGGAGAGAGGGAACAGTCTTCAACCAGGAAGGCCCTTAGGCGGGGGGGTTGTCACCGAGAAGCGTGGCTGGTTTTGTCGCCGATTTTGAACAGGTGATATACGCACGGGGGTTCCAAAGGAACCGAAGGTTAAACGTGACGAGGAGATTTCTCATGCGTTACTCTAGACAAGTTGTGCCCCATACGCACATAAGCGTGCACATGTGTCCCTTCTCAGCACAAGCAGCCCATCTGAGCACACGGGGTGTGAGCTGTGTAGCTTTCTCGGGGTAGGCCCTGAAGACCGTACCGGGCGCATGTGCCCAGCTCCGCCTCCTTCTTCAAAGGCTCCAGAAGTTTCCACTGCAAGGACGCACCCTAACGCATGTATCCAGCCCCTGCTGGTGGACATTCGGATCTTTCCATTCTGTTTCTCCAGTGGATATTCTCACACACACGTCTTTGTGCACGTGTGCAAATATGTCTGTAAGATCAAACCCCGTGCTTGGACTTGATGAAGCAAAGGCTGTGTGCATCGTAAGTTTGGACAGATGTCAGTAAACTGTCCTCCCCTCAAAAAAGGTTATTCCAATTTACATCCCCGCCACAAAAATGACTGTCTGCTTACTGTCTTTGTCAATCCAATAGATTAAAACATGCTCATTCCAAAGAGGTTTCGATCCTAAGGATGAGGTCACTCGCTTTTTGTACACGTAAGAGCCACAGCTGTTTCCTCCGCTGTGAAATGTGTCCTTGGACAACGGCTTGAGGAAGTCCAGATTCCTGGACCACCCTCCTTCCCTCGGCCACCGCTGCCAGCCCAGGTGTCATACCCTGCCCCGTCACCACCTGTCTTCCTGCTTCCAGGAACTGTGGGGCACATTTTGAAAGTAAATTGGAACCACTTGTGTTGTGATGGATGTGTGCCCTCCTTAACACAGCTGACAGTGTACTGGCGACTTTCAGGGCCAGAGTTTGAGCCAAGGGTTCTGGAGAGGTCACAGGAGCCAGCTGGAGGAGGGAGGGCAAGGAGAGAGGTGCCGAGCCCCCCCCCCCACTGCCACGTGCAGGTCCCGCTGTAAGACGGCTCCCCGCAGAGTGCTGCCCACCCAGCTCGGGGCTGGCTCCTGGGCCGTGTGTCCCGGGGTACATAGCTGTGCCCTGCTGACTCCCCTCACTGATACATCCGGCCTCACAGAGCCCCCCTGCTGCTCCAGGACCTCCTCCAGCCCCTCGAACCACAGCGGGCAACAGCAATGTCCCTGCCTCCTGGGGCCTCTGACCCAGTGAGAGGATGCTGTGGCCCCCGAAGCACTGACTCTGCATGAGCCCTCAGTCTAACCGTGCAGAGCAGGCATCATTTGCAAACACAAACTGGGCTGCAGACCTTGATAAGACAGTGTGAAGAGAAGGAGAAGGGGGCAGGTCCACACTGGTCGGGAGGCACTGGTGTAAAGGTAGTCCCGGCCAGCTGGGAAAGATGGACAGGGAAGTCCAGGGGCCGCTGGGGACCAGCATGGCCCACGGGAGCGGCACACCCAGTGGAGCTCCACGGCTTACAGGGTGGAGTTGGGAAGAGGAGGAGGCTTAGAGATTAGCAGGCTGCTACAGGAGCCCCAAACAGGAGGGATGAAAGTTCTGGTCAAGCAGAAGTGGGAAAGCTTGATGGAGGGGCTGGACCAGGAGACAGACGAAGACAGAATCAACAAGATGGTGGGTGGGGATGAGCTAGAGCTGGAAGGTGTGAGGTGTGTGAAGCCTCTAACCCGGCCCAGAAAGAGTCTGACCTTTGCCTTCAGCTCCTGGAAGGTGACCCCTAAGATAAGAATGTTCTTGACTATGTGGGGGCCTTGACCACCAGGTGGTCTAATGATGTGCTTTAGGGTGGCAGCTTTGCGTTGCGGGGTATCAGCCCAACCTCACCAGGGGCTGGAGCCCAAAGTCAACCACTAGGGTGACCAATCAGGTCTAGTTCACTGGGTGGACCTCAAAAGGGACACTGGGCACCAAGGTTCGGGAGAGTTTCATGGGTCAGCAATACCCCATGTCTTACGGTTTCACATCATGTCTCGCCTGGGAGGATTTAGCGATATCCACACCTCCAATGGAAGCTTCTGGAACTTCGCTGTACTTGGGCCCATGCGTCCCTTCCCCGGGCTGATTTTGATCTGCATCTTTCTGCTGTTATAAAGCATATCCAAGAGTAGAACAGCTTTTAGAGACGCCTGCCAGGCCCAACGAGCTACCGAACGTCAGACGTGAGGGTGATCTTAGGGACTGTCCCTGACATCACAGTGTGCAGCCCAAAAGGCCCCAGCCCAAAAGGTCCAAGCCTGGGAGCTGGAAGGAGCTTGTTGGCACAGAGCGGCTGATACGGCAGCAGTGAGGTCACTTGGGGACGTGGTGAGTCTGAGGTGCCTGTGGAGCATCCTGGGAAAGAAGGCTGGGGCGGGGGGGTGGGGACGGGCAAAGAGGGTGCCACTCAGCCTCCACCCATCAGCCACGGGAAGTCAGGACCGCCGGGACCCAGGCCGCACACAGGGATTGGCCTGGGAGCGGACACACGTGCGGGGCTCTCGGTGTGCACACCGACAGACGAGCGGAAACTGCGTCAACGTGTGCTCACGCACACAAGTGCAAGAAAAGGATGAGGCGACAGGCAGGCCCAGTGACCACGAGGATGGCGCCTTGGAGGAAGCGGCTGTTTGACTCACGGCCAGACCAGACAGGTGGGGAGCAGGGCTCGAGAATCCGAGGCCTCCCAGAAGCGGCTCCGCGAAGGCTCTGGGGCAAGGAGGGCTTGGAACGCTCACGCAGCGGACTGATACGTGTTCTCGGGGCCCGGCAAACAAATGTGTCCAGGACGGACCGGATAGTAAACGTGTTAGACTTTACAGGACGCGCCACGTCTGTTGCAATGAACCAAATCTGCCCTCGCAGCTTAAAAGCCAGCTGGAGACCACACACTGATGAATGGAACAGGCTGCATTCCAATAAAACTTTATTTACAAAATCCAATGGGTCAGATCTGGGCCTATGGTTGTAATTTGTCAATCCCTGGTCTAAGGTTACGAAGCTCGTGAGAAGCCTTTTGCCAGGACCTCCCGTGAGTTTATCCAAACTGCTTCTTCCCCGCGCCCCGTCCGCCCTGGCGGGAACCCTCCGGACACAACCTAGTTCCATCCACCTCCCTTTCCGCGGATGGCCTGACCGGTTCAGGGAGGACTCAGGTATTGGTCTCCCTTCCTCTGGACGCGGTCCTACAAACGCCACTAACACTGCACGGCGTCGGGACAGGCATTGCCGGCTCCCCGGGCATTCACACCAGCTCCCTGGGCGCTCCCGGCTGGCACACAGAGTCTCTGCTGTGTAGCGGGCTGCTGGCTCGGGGACCCGGGCTCACAACCTTCCATGTTACCATGTTAAGTCTCATCCCGTTAGAATCGATTCTATCGCTTGAGACTGTCAGAGCTGCTTTAAATCCTGGTTCTGTCACCTGAAATTCTCTCCCTGCTCTGAGCTATCCCAGGAGGCCGTTGGGGGGGGGGGGTGGGGGGCTGCAAACGTGGGCTCGGGCCAGACCGCCTGCGTGTCTGACACACGTGTGAGGAGATGTGTGGGCCTAAGCGAGTTACTGGGTGTTTCTGTGCCTCAGTTTTCCTGGCTGTAAAGGGGGATGTTGACCCTTCTTCATAGGGTTGTGTGAAGGGCTGGCAGGGGGGAGGTTCGTCAAATATGGAGCGTTTAGACCAGGCTCCAGCTCTTAGAGCTCTAAGGATGCGCACTGGTATTTGACCACCAAGTCGCCAAAGAAGATCTGTCTCAGATCAGTGCCAACGCCGGAGCCCTGGGGCATCTCACTGGAGAGAGACCTCCCTCCAAATCAGCCAGCGCTCCCCGGATGCCATCAGTCAGCCGGTACAGATTAGGGTTGCCTGACCCGGTGCCTGACTAGGGTTCTAGCAAAGAAGGCAAGGAGGATGTAACCCGAGTGGCACTCCCGGGGGAAGACCCTCACCTAAAGCATGACTTTGACGGTGGACCAGGTGCCTGCAGTCCTGGCGTCTTCCGGTAAGGCCCAGCCCCTCCTCTGAGCCTCTGTGAGATGCAGACACGTGGCTTGCCCCAGAACCTCAGTTGGACTCGCAGCAGCACACTTACACACGCCAGGCACAGGTTAAGTGCTTGGGTCGTGACGCTCACTTAATTCACCATCACCCAGAAGGTAGGTGCTAACCTTACGCCTCTTGAGCAGGGGTCCTCCCAGAACCTCAGTTTCTTTCTCCGTAAGGTGAGGATGATGACACTTTCTCCCCCATGAGGGGCTTGTGAGGGTTATCTGAGTAAACACATGGAAGGTACCCAGGACAGTGACGGGCCTTAGTGCCACCTGTCACTCCCCGTTACAGCTGGGAAGCCATGGCGCCTGGGAGACGTGAGGCCGACCTCCAAGGTTACCCTACCAGCAAGGGGCAGAGCAGGATGTGCCCCAGGAGCCCCGCCCCTGCCCCTGCATGACGCTTCTGCACCCGCCCGCCTCTCCTGAGCAAGAGAGTGATGACCTGATGGGCCACGGGGCTGGCTGAGGGGACAGTGCCCACAACCCAAACTCGGCTGCTGCCTTCCTCGCTTTGCTGCAGGCTGAAGCTGTATCTTCAGTCCGGATGAATCAGATAATCAATAAACCCTCCAGAGCATCCAGGCGGTAAAAAATAGAAAAACGTCTTCATGCCTGGAGAAGTCAGTAATTAACCCGAGCTGGAGGCTGGGGTTTGTTTGGCCGGATGTAATTGGCTTTAGGAAGGACGGATGGCAGGGCTGATACGTGCCTTCAACACTCGGCCGGGAGGGGGAGAGGCATCCGTGTGGGACCCAAAGACTTAGGGGTCCCTGTGTTCCGCTGGAGCTGAGGCTCTGCGCTCCGGGAGCCTGAGAGAGGGACATTTGTCTCTGACAGAGGCGGGAACTGGCTGCGTTGGGTGAGTGATGCATATCTCTGCTCTGCACACACACCATTAATCTGGCAGCCAGCTCGGCCCGGGGGGAGATGGGAAGGCTGGCGGGGTCACCTTTCCCGTCACAGGGTTCTCAGCCAGCCCGGAGAAGCCACCACACGTGCCGGCTCACCCCCAGCTGAAGGTCAGGAGCCACAAAGCTGGGTAGGCTCAGGGGTGCAAACTGGGAGCCTCGGTGGGTTCAAGCAGGAGAAACGGCACGAGTGATTGAAGTCTGAGGCCCAGATGCCACCACATGCCACCCTGGAAACCGTGTCCCCACGGAGGACACTGAGCAGGGCCTCCCTGCTGCCCCCACCGGCTCTCAGAGGAGGCAAGACAGGATGGGTGGGGTCGGGCTGCAGGGGTAAACCAAGCCAGCCCCCGGGATTGTTACCAGTGGCATGACGCTGGTGTCACAAGAGACTTGAGTCTAGCTGCACAGCTGAACTGTGACCCCCGTCTCCTCTTTGGTTAAGCAGGGCAGGGGTGAGTCTGGAATAACACAGGAAATGCACTCAGCACGGGGGTCCCACTCCCGACACAGTGTCCAGGTGCCTCTCGAGGAGAGGGAACGGAGGGGTACGGAGGGTCGGGGGCTGGCCAGGCAGGGGGGATGTGGGCTGGGCTTCATGGGAAAGTGTGACATTCCAGTTGACGGGGAGGGGCGTTCCCAGCCGGAGACCTGAGCCTGCAGGGGTGCGGAGGTGTGAGCAGGCTACACTGGGGAAGAAAGGGGCCAGGCTAGCCATGTGGCTCTGCCTGCGGGGCAGCCGAGGAACCAGCGGTGCAGGAGGAAGCAGCCGGTCGGTCGTGAAGAGCCATGAAAGCCAGAGTGACCCCAAGTCAGGAAGTTCCTTCTGGGGGGGGGGACTCAGTTTCCCCAGCAGTCCCCAGAAGAAAGGATTTAGGGGTCAGGTGCATCCAAGGGGCTGGTTCCAGATGCCGGGAGGCACCGGTGGGAATCGGGACCGACTCGGATGTGATGTCGGTGATGTCCATGTGAGTCCCAAACCGCAGAGGAGGGCCATTCCAAGGGGGGGCCGGGATGAGGACGCCTTCGCAGAGGCAGCTGCCTTTTTTGTTTCTTTTGAGTGTTCCCTGTGTACCCGGCCCCGGGTGGGGCACTTTCTGACCTTGACAAGAACCCTGCAAGCAGGCATTTTAATCCCCTCTTTGCCTGTAAAGAAACTGAAGCTCAGAGAGGGTAGGTAACCTGTCCCGGGTCACTCAGCTGGTGAGTGGCAGGGCAGAATTTGAGCCCAGGTCATCCCGACCCCAAAACTCACTGTTTGCAGATGTGCGTGTGCTTCCCTCTCCAGGGAACCCTGACCCTCTGAGCTCCTCTAAAGCACTGAAGATAACTGGGTGAAGCTAATTCTAGTCGATATGTCGGACCAGCGAGAACGGTGAGTAATCGCTAATGCAACCTAAGCACTTTTTCGTATCACATCACTCAGCTGTCACGACACCCCTGATACGGGGGTGCTAAGAGCATCTTCATTGTGTACATTGAGGAAACTGAGGCACAGAGGTCAGGTCCGTGCCTAAGGGTGCCCAGCCAGCCAGCGGGAGAGTCTGGAGAAGAGGACGGCTGAGCACCACCTCCCACACTCCCAACGCCTCCAAGTCTGGCGCTCGAAAAGGCGTGAGCCAGCCTGAGCTGACGTATCTGTGGGGCCCTGAGAAAATGATTAATGTGACCCAGGCTGAGGAGATAAGAGGAATAATGCTCTGTCTGAATGCACCGTACCCTGCTGGCTGCGGGTGCAGGGGACTCGGGGTGCGTCCAGGCCAGAGGACACGAGGAGGTGCGGCCCAGCTCCTCTGACCTCTGCAGCTCATACAGCCTCTCTGGGGTCTGGAAATGCTCACCCCCCCACTTCCGCCAAGATAATCCCTGGCAGAGACTTGCTCCAGAAACACCACCTGAGCGTGTGATGGAGGGAGGCTGCTGGGAAGCGTTGCTAGGATACGGGGAGGAGGGGCACAGAGGGCATCAGGACCAGGAAGCGCCGCTGAACATCAGCAGCCATCGCGGCCGGCATCCAAGGAGCAGGAGAATGAATGGATGGACACCAGTCTCTTGATCCCAATGAGCCGGATCTTAGGTGACATTGATGGAGGGCTTCGAGGATAATTTGAAATCTAATTGGTGGGTGTTTTGGTTTGGTAGGAGGGCCATTTATTTCACTTGGTAAATGTCAGGAAGCTGGATGCCTTCCCTGATGCTCTTGGCAAAGTTTAGTGGTGCTGCCCTGGCAGTGAACAAAAAACACACAGAAGCCAGAGAGAGAGAGAGAAAGAGAGAGAGAGAGAGCGCACTTCCAGGAAGGCGGGGAGGTAGGAGGGGAAGAAGCCACCTGGCCAAGCCCATCAGAGACACGTCCCCCATGGCAGCTACAATCTATACTCTACATAGGAAATAAATATTCCAAGAGTCTGGTGTCCTGGTTGATTTATGCACCTTCCCTGCTCTCTGCTAACCCCTCCCTTGTCCCAATACCTAGAAGAAAAGGTGGGAGAGACACTGATAGAAGCACATGTGTTACTTCTCAGGCAGCAGGAGTGTGAGGGTCGAGCTAGAACTAAGGTGGCGGGGGCCAGAATCAGCTTTATGCCCTGTAGCAGGAGGTGTAGACAAAACATCTGCAGTAGGGAACAGTTCTATCCAATTTGCATTATAGAAATCTAACTCGGGAACCATCTGAAAAAAAATAAGAAAGATGAGTTCTTACCTCAAACTTTGTACCAAAGAAAGTAACAGATGAGTCAAAGATTTAAATGACGGAAAAAGAAAAAAAAAAAAAAGAAACAAGGAAGGAAGGCAGAGAGGGAGAGAGGGAGAGGGGAAGGAGGGAGGAAGGAAGAAAGGAAAGAAGGAAGGAAGAAAGCCCTAAAGAACTGATGAAACCGTGGCTTAACAAACAAACAAACAAACAAATAAAACTCACAACAAGGAAAGGTCTTTCTAACAAAGATACAAAATCCAGGAACTACAAAAGAATAAATGCTAGGGGCACCTGGGTGGCTCAGTCAGTTAAGTGTCCGGCTTCGGCTCAGGTCATCATCTCGTGGTCTGTGGGTTCAAGTCCCACGTTGGGTTCTCTGCTGACAGTTCAGAGCCTGGAGCCTTGGATTCTGTGTCTCCTCTCTCTCTGCCCCTCCCCCACTCATGCTCTGTCTCTCTTCATCTCTCAAAAATGAATAAACATTAAAAAAAAATTTTAAAGAATAAATGCTAAAACACCGGGCACCTGGGTGGCTCAGTCAGTTAAGGATTCAACTCTTGATTTTGGCTCAGGTCATGATCTCATGGTTGGGAGAATGAGCCTTGACTCGGGCTCAATGCTGGGCATGGAACATGTTTAAGACTCTCTCTCTCCCTCTCTCTGCCCCCACCCCTCAAAAAAAGAAAAAGAATAAATGCTAAATCAACCACATAAAGATTAAACTTTTCTGCTGGGTAAAAGCTACCATAAACAGAGTTTTGTTTTGTCTTGTTTTGTTTTGTTTTGTTTTGTTCTGTTTTGTTTTGTTCCTTAAGGATAAACCACAAAAATACTTCCAATTCCTTTATGTGTAGACTTAATTTCTGTATTAAATAGAGTTTCTATAAAAATCTGGAAAGAAAAAAAAGTCCCAGAGAAAATAGCCCAATAGAAAATGATGGTTCACAGAAAAGGAGCTTTAAATGGCTCTTAAATATATGGAAATATGACCAACCTCACTCATAATAAGAGAAAAGCAAAATCACGAGATAACATTTTTCACTCATCAGCTTGGCAAAGATCAAAAATTTGATAAACCTTGTTGGAGTAGTTACAGCAGTACTCAAAAACTGTGGCTGGGACTATGAATTGGTAGAGTTTTATTGATTGTGATTGAACAGTATCTACCAAAATTCCAAATGAACGTATCTGATTCGGCAATTTCACTTCCAGAAACTTACCCTGCTGATACATCCTCGTGTCTGAACTTACATATGAGTAATTCTAATTATTATACCACTGTTTTAATGAACAAAAATCTGGAGATTGCCTCCATGGTCTTCAACAGAAGCCATGTTAATTTTTTTTTTTTTTGAGAGAGAGAGAGAGAGAGACCACAAGCAGGGGAGAGGGGAAGAGGGAGAGAGAGAGAGAGAGAGAGAGAGAGAGAGAGAGAAAGGGAGGCGGGTGGGGGAGAGAATCTTAAGCAGGCTCCATGCTCAGTGCAGAGCCTGACATGGGGCTTGATCTCCCAACCCTGGCATCATAAATGACCTAAGCCGAAATCAAAGGTTGGACACTCAAGCCGCAGAGGCACCCAGGTGCCCCTGAAGCTGGGCTATTTAAAATACAGCCGTCTATATTAGAACCCAGAATGCTTTGCAGCTGATTTTTTTAAAGAATAAATAAAGAAAGGGCACTCAAAAACAATGCCAAATATATGGTCTAAAGTAAAAAAATGTAGGTGCAGAATAATGTGTATAATATGCCTCTGTTCCTGTAAAATAGGGCTGTAGATAAATGCATGAAAAATCTCCATTAACTGGTAACTGCTAATAAATGAAAAGCTAATGCAGACAAGGCCTCTCTTAACACTAAAATCCCAAGGAATCCCACAACGTTCACAGCTTTTCCAACACATATGCCAATCAACCTTCAAGCTTGCAGAGTTTGGAAACATGGTTCATGAAAAATCAAGTGGCAATATTCCAGCTCCAGCTGTGTGGCACACAATTAGAATCATCAGTTCTTTGAAAGTTTGTAAAACTCATCCTACAACCATCTGGGCCTGGTGCTTTTTTTGGGAAAGAGGTCATTTTCTTCATGCTATAGGACTCCTCAGGCTTTCTATTTCTTCTTGATTCTTGAGTAAATTTTGGTGCCACACAGTGTGCTTGGGATCAGAGCACATCAGCCAGAGACATTGCGTGAGAGAAAGAGGAAGCTGGAGGCCACAGGCACCTTGTGCCCAGGTAATCCTGCCTAGGACCAGTTTTGATATTTCACCCTCCATTGTGAGTCACACTGTTCCCTTCTCAGAGCACTCAGAGGTCCATCTGTGGTCTGTCCATCAAAATGTCAACCCAAGGATGGACCATGGCTTAAGCTTCTTCAACACAGCCCTCAGCCAAAATATTTGTGACTGTCTGCCCCCATATACTCGATCAATCCCCCAATACATGGACAATGCTGATCCCCACTGCCAGGTTCCTTGACTTAGGGCTCACAGTCTTATACAACATCCCTGTGGGGGGTGAGCTCCCCCAACCCATTCCCTATCTGCCAGGGGTCTCTAATGGTGGTCCAAGACTGAAACTTAGCACAAACATTTTGTATTTGGTCACATTACTCACTTTTCCACAACTACCTATTGTATCAAAGCAGGTTCAATCCACTCATTCATGTGGCTGTCTGGCCCCTGAAAAAATACATATTTGCAACCCCACAAGATTACGGCCCTGAAAGATGGACTCAGGATGAGAAACTGGATAAGTCTTCAGTTATCTCTCACTTTGAGACTTATTCTCATCCTAGATTAATTATGCAGCAAAGATTCTCAGGCCCCCGATTTCATTCAGCTTGTGAGATAGGTGTGGAGGACTGACTTCTGAGTTTATGCACCATCATCCTGCCCCGTGCTTCCCATGGGGTGTGGAGGGAGGAGAGGAGTGGGCAGCAGGACAGCAGTGGGGGGAAAGAGCAGACCCAAAGGGGACTTCTAAAGAATCTACCTGTGGGGCTGAGTGACATGGGGGCCCAGGAAAGAGGAGACGGGGGGCAGACAAGAGCAGCCCCAAGAGGAGGCAGAGGCAACACGGGGACCATGGCTTCCGTTCCAGTGGTAATGCCATCACCGTGGAAAATGGCGCATCAGAGTATAACAGGTGGGTGAGTGGCTCCAGTGGGACCAGATGACCTGGGCTCGATGCTGACTTGGCCACTAGCTGGCCAGGTAACCTTGGGCATGTGGCATAACTCCCCTCTCTGTTCCCCACTCTGCTCATCTGGAAAGTGGGCTAGTAGTGTTCAGTGCCCGGAGCCGCCCTAAGCGTGAACTTGATGTGTCCCCCCCAGCAGCAACCCACTGAGGCGGGAACATCATCAGCCCATCTGCCAGATGAGGACACTGAAGGGAGAGAAAGGAAGAGAACTTTCCAGGTCACCGGAAAGACTGAGTGGCATCAGGGTCTGTGTTCCTCCACTCTGCTACTTTCCATCGGTGCAGGGATTAAACAAAACAAGTATTAGGACTGGGCATGGCGCACATAGAGACCCCACAGAAGGTAGCCGCTATGAATCTCTCTCATGAAACAGTCTTTCCTCTACCCCTTCTGGGGAAACCGTCCCCTGCCGTGAATCCTGTCCCTTCCCAGCCAGGCCCCCTCCAGGGGTGTGGGCACTTCTGTAGGCCAAAGCCCAAGAGTGGGGGTCCCTCAGCTGCTGTGTGGTGACCCCCGCAGTCCCTACAGCTCGGCCACGCCCGCCTCATGGCGCGCTCCCACCCGGGCCTTTCACTTGCTGTTCCTTCTCCCTAAAATGCTCTTCCTGGAGGTCACCTCAGGGCTGGCCGGCCCCCACCGGTACGGTCTCCATGCTGGTCTCACCAGGCCAACCCCTCCCTCTTTCCTAACCTCACAGATTCCAATGCCCTGATCTGTTCTCCCCTCAGCACTTGTCACTTGATAAAATCATCTTTATTTTTCCGTGGCCTGCATCTCCCATGAGAATGGAACTGTCTAAGCCCAGGGGTCTCACCTGTCTCCGTCACCACGGTACGCCTAGCACCCAGGACAGTGCCGGACGCACAGCAGGTGCTCGGGGAAGATCCGCTAAGCAAGTAAATAAATGATCAGACACGCCCACGGCACGGAGGCCGTTTGCACCTGATCTCACATCCCCACAGGCGGGTAGGGAGCCCGCTGGCCCTGGGGCCGGCTTCCTGTGTTTTTTTTTTTTAATGTGTATTTATTTATTTTGAGAGAAAGAGAGAGAGCAAGGAAGGGTCAGAGAGAGAGAGGGAGAGAGAGAGAGAGAGAGAGAGAATCCCAAGCAGGTTCTGAGCTGTCAGAGCAGAGCCAGATGCAGGGTTTGATCCCATGAACCCAGCAGAAATCAGCCTCGCACGCTCAACCAGCTGTGCCACGCAGGGGGCTCTCCTGCGGTTCTGTTTAAGGATTTAGCAGACAGAGACTCTTGAAGCCAATGGAAAACCCAGAGGCCTACAGGTAGGAACACAGAGCCCTGAGGAGACAGCATGGATTAGCACATGAATAAATCACGCTGCTGTTACAAAACAGTCTTGGCCCCTGGGCGACAACTGCCTGGGACAGGAACGGCCTCGTCTGCTGCAAGAGCCTTCCTCCCGCCTTCCGGTAAGTCTTCACCGAATGTGCCCTGTGGCCCAGCCCGGGCCCGCCCTCCAGGAGGCCTAAGTCCACCCGTAGCAAGGACAGGAGGACCCAGGGGGACCGAATCCGGGGATCTCCCGGCACCCTGACCCCCAACCTCGCAAGCAGGGGCCTTGGCCTTCCGTCGGTCACCACCTGCCAGACTGGGCAGCCGTCGCGGCTGCCGAACTTCACGGCTGCATCGGGGTGCACTCCCTGTTGTGTCGCACGTTGGCCGAGGCTCCTTCCCCCAGGATCCAGGCTGCAGGAGCACCACCTCATGGCAGAAGGACGCAGGCCGGGGGCGGAACAGCTGAAGCGGCCCTGAAAGCTTCCGCTCAGACATGGACGGCATCGCCTGGCCTCTCCCGCCCTCGGGCAGAGCCCACCCCCAGCTGGACCTTAGTTACCGGGGCTGCTGGAACAAAGAACCACGGACTGAGTGATTTAAACACAAGAAGTTTACCGCCTCACCGTTCTGGAGGCCACAAGTCCAAGATCAAGGCGTCAGTAAGTCCGGTTCCTTCTGGAGGTTCTCAGGGAGAGTCTGTTCCGGGCCTGGCCCCGGCTGTTGGGGGTTTGCTGGCCATCCATGGAGTCCCTGGCTGTACAAGCCTCACTCAGGCTCCACGTGGAGTTCTCCTGTGTGCGTGTCTCTGTGTCTGAATTTCCCCTCTATAAGGACACCAGTCCTGTGGGAGATGGGCCACCTTCCTCCAGCATGACCTCATCTTAACTATTGCCTGCAACGACCCTATTTCCAAAGAAGGTCACATTCTGAGCTCTGGGGGTGAAGAATTGAAATGTGTGGGTTGAGAGGTGAGGGAGGACATAGTTCAATCCAGGGTAGCAACTCCGGGCTCAGCCTCAAATTCACCCAACGGCCAGTCCCGCGGCCCAGGGCCCACCCCACCGGTGGCCCTGACTGCTTTGGCCCCTGCTCTGCTGGCCCCACCCCTGCAAGGCCTCCGGGCAGCCAGCCCGCAGGGTCCAGAGCCAGACACGGTGGTCAGATCTGTTATCCACAAGCTGCCTCCTATCATCTGCCAGATCCGTCCCCGGGGGAGGCCAGCAGTTCTGGCATGACAATCCCAGACAGACATGGTTCCAATGTCACCTCCTGCACTTAGTGTGGTGTGGCTTTGGAGGGACATCCCACTTCCCTGAGCCTCCAGACCCTCACATCTAAAATGCTCTCGGGGGGTACCTGGGTGGCTCAGTCGGCTTAGCGACCGACTCTTGGTTTTGGCTCAGGTCATGATCGCTGGGTTTGTGGGTTTGAAACCCATGTCAGGTTCTGTGCTAACAGCTTGCCTGCTTGGGATTCTCCCTCTTCCTCTCTCTGCCCCTCTCTCCCGCAGGAGTGTACATGCTCTCTCTCAAAATAAACAATAGATAGGTGATGACAGACAGATAGAGATTGATGATAGATACATAGATAGATGATAGATAGATAGATGAGAGAGAGAGAGAGAGAATAGATAAAATGTCACGCAGGTTTAGTGAGTGACAAAAGCACGAGGCCAGACGTACATCCTCCTCGTCCTGACCCCGTGCTGACCCCCAGGACCCACTGCTCAGATCTGCGTGGGCTGCACAGCTTCTAACTGCCGTCTCACACCCGAACACACACATCGAGCTGCGCACCCCTCGGTGAATGTTCTGGGCTCCTGCCAGGCGTGTGGTGAACCCCAGAGCCAACTCCCTCTCCTGCTTCCGGCCACATCTGCAACAGCATCTGGGGCCTCGTGGTGCTGGGGGGAAGTGAGTCCTTGCCTGAGAATTTCCCATGCATCCCAGTATTGGGTATGTGAGCTCGATCTCTCTCTCTCTCTCTCTCTCTCTCTCTCTCTCCCCCCCCCCCTTCCGCCTGCCCTCTTACCTCCGGGGAAATTCGGTCGACACCCCCACCCCCACCCCCACCACAGACTCTGTAAGACAACCTGTCCCTGCCAGGAGCCACCTCCTCCCCCTGCGCCCTAACCACTCTCTCGACCCCTGCAAATGACACGTGGTGCACATTCACATTAAGCGCAAATGAACCTTCATGATGATTGCTGTGACCATAATTACTAGGGAAATTAGTGATCATGAGCTGCCTGGGGCCCGCTCCGGGGACCCACGAGAAGGCTTAACACCACTGCTGCCTTCCAGCTGGACACAAGAGCCAAGGCCTGGCTCCAGCCCCCAGCCTCCCACCCCGCACCCCTCCTGGGGCCCTGGCTTGCAGCAAACATCAGTCAGGGGGATGACCGAGGAGGAAAATCCTGGCCGGCCCTGGAAGGAAGGAGGAACACTCACTCCCCTCACAGAGGCGTAGACAGCTTGCTCTCAAGCCAGGTCCACACTGCCTGACTCCAAAGCTCTGTTCTCACCTGGACCCCTCGAGTGCCAGGTGTTTCCAGGACGGCCCGGCAGAGCAGGTGGTCCGGCCCACGTCCAGGAGCAGAGGACTGAGGCCAGGGCTCAGTGACAAAACGGCCCGGAGCAAATCGTTCCAGAAGCCAAGATGAGGGCCCAGTGCTGCCTGTGTCCAAAGCCGGCGTCTTCCCCACCACAGTCCCGCATGCCACGAGCCCCTTTTCCCGGAAGCTGCGTTCCACAGCCTTGCCAGGGCCCCGTGCCTAAGGGCTGCTTTGAGGATGTCTTTGACCTTGCATTCGCGGGGCCGGACTTCCCAAGGCCCTGAGTATTTCGATTATAAACGTCTCCTGGATGCTTCTAATCACGTGTGAGGAGCCGTCCCCCCTCCACCGCACAGCCGCGGAGCCCTGTGGGGGTGTCAGGCTGCCTCCCCAGTGGCCTCTGACAAGGCACAGTTGCCGGGACCCCAGGGTTCTTCCCGGACTGGAGCACAGACACTCAGGCTCCCGGGTTGCGGGACTGTTCATTACCCATTTTTCCAAATGCCTCAGTAGGTGACCTGACCCCAGCTAACAACAGGGGCACCCGGCCACCACTTCTCCTCCCAGAGCATCATGCCAAGACCACTCGTGCTTCCTCCCCAACCCCCCGAGCACCCCTTGCCGGGGCCCTGCCCTGGTGCACAGAGACGGGTGTGCTGAGGTGAGGGGCTGAGAGGCCCGGCCCTGGGCAGGGTGTGTGGCTCGTGGAAAGCGGGTGTCACGGTGTCCACGACAAGCAGCTGGTGGCTCAGAGGACCACGTCTTCGGGACAGAGCATGAACGGCGGGTGCTGGGCCTCAGCTCTCAGGGCTCATCAGAGCCAGCGGGATTCAGCCAGAACGCACAAGCCTCGTAAAGTGGTCAGCCAAATCGGCGATCTCAGAGCGCCCCTGGCCTCAGAACCAGGCATTTGATGGCAGAACCGAGACTGCCCAGGAAAATAAACACCTGCTTATAAAATATGAATGAAAGGTCCAGAAGAGCCCGCAATTGAGCAGAGAGGGTTCTTCTTATTGGCTGCTGGTGTGGACAGTCAGGAAGTCGAAGCACCGTCGCCCAGAGGGAAAAACGGCCCCAAGGACCAGGTCCCCTCCCCCCAGCCGTCAGCCATCAGCAGGGCTGTGCACCTGTGTGTGCGTGTGCAGCACGGATACACGTGCTCACACGTCGCGTGTTTGTGTCCACAGGTGTGCGCACCCGTTTGCCCTGTGTGCGCACGCGTGCACCTGTGTGCACAGGGGGGCAGCAGAGCAGACAGGGGTACATCGTGTGCTTCCTTCTCCCACGCCCCAGGTGTCTGCTGGGTACCTACTATGCGCAGGACCGGTGAGACGGGGGACTGGAGGTGGACTCTCCGCTCTGTGCCCGCAGGGAGGGAGCGCGCCATCTGAGCAGAGGGAAGAGGCAGCACAAACAGCACAGAGAGCCGGGCGGGGCTCTAGGAAAATGCACAGGAGAAGCACCTGCTCGGGGGCTGCGGAAGGAAGCTGGCCCGGAGGAGGGGGACCATCTTCCTCCCAGCGAACCAAAGGCAAACACGGAGGCTTATTCATCTCGGAGGCTCAGCGTGGCGTTCTGCACACTCAGCACTCTGTGAGGACCTGCTAAGCGGGTGTGTCGGCAGGAGCAGAACCCCAGGCTCCAGTGCTCTGTAGGGCCGCCCCCAAGGTGACCTCCCAAGCTCCTGTGCTCTGTAGGGCCGCCCCCAAGGTGACCTCCCAAGCTCCTGTGCTCTGTAGGGCCGCCCCTGAGGTGAACCCCCAAGCTCCTGTGCTCTGTGGGGCCGCCCCCAAGGTGACCCCGGGCTCCTGTGCTCTGTGGGGACACCCCTGAGGTGATCCCCGGACTCCTGTGCTCTGTGGGGCTGCCCCCTGAGGCAGCAGCTTGTTGAGGTCTGGTCCCAGGCTGGCTTCTCAAAAAAGGAACAGGAGACATGTCCCAGGGGTCAGGAATGATAACTGAAGTCCAACCCACCCGGACCTTTTCACGTTTTAAGGACCTTCTTGGGCATCATTGCAGGTGAAACTTCTGGTTGTTTTTACAAAAGGAAAAACTTGACATGTGGATTTATAATCCTCCTATCTCTGAACCAGAAACATCCCCAGCACCGTCCAATGAGCCACACATCAATGATTTACATTTTATTTTATTTTATTTTATTTTAATTTTTTAAGTTTATTTATTCATTTTGAGAGAGACAGAGACTCTGTCTGAGTGGGGGAGGGCAAAGAGAGGGGGAGAGAGAGAATCCCAAGCAGGCTCCATGCTGTCAGCACAGAGCCCGACTTGGGGCTCAAACCCACGAAGCCATGAGATCACAACCTGAGCCAAAACTAAGAATCAGACGCTCAGCCAACCGAGCCACCCAGGCGTTCCCCCCCCCCCAATGATTTATTTTAATCCCCTTTTTTGAACTTAGACAGAACTGGGTTCCAATCCCAATGCCATCCCTCGCTGTGAGAGCAAGGATTCATGGCTTACCTCGTGAGGTTCATTTCCTCCATCTGTGAAGTAAGGCAAACACCCACTTGTCTCACGGGCTGTGTGGGGGATTCGGTGGGGCCACACGTCAGTCAGGACGGGCCATTCTTGCTGCTGGAACGTAAAAAATTCTCAGCGCTTAACCAACAGCTAGCTCCGCTCGGGTTTCATGGCTGTCTCAGGACCACAGGGAGAGGCGGGGTTGGGGGGGCTCATCGTAGTCACCCAGGGACTCAGACAGAGGGACACTTCTACCAAAGCTGCTTGCACAGTCCCAGAGGCCGAGAAAGGAAAGCGGGATCGGCCACAGGCTGCCTCTGAAACCTCCCGCCAGAAGGGATGCACACCTTTCTGCTGTCGCCCGGAATGCCCGGTTAAGAGAGTGGAGATGAATCACGTCCTAAGGGAGGATGACGGGAAGGGACCGACACGAAGACAGTTCGTTCACGCCAAATACAGTCCGTCCCTTCTCGCTCCCCCCACGCCGTCTTCATTCCCTCGAGTCCACTATCCATTTAGTGCCTCCCTTCTGCAAACGCACCTTCCGATACGTGCGCGGTGACAACCAGCAGAAATGAGGGCCACGCTTGAACTTCCCGCACCCCGACTTCTGCTGGGGCCACGTGACTTGCTTTGGTCAATGGAATGTGGTGGTAGTGACAGGTGCCAGTTCCGAGCCTGGGTCTCCAGCGACCTCCGTGCCCCCTTTGCCTTCTGTGCTGCTGCCATTGCCATGAGAAGGGCGTGCCCCGGCTGGCCCCTGGCCCCAGGAGGGACACCAGGACACCTGCTGCATCCTGAACCAAACTGCCTGGCCAGCCCAGACTCCAGCTCGCTTCTGCAGGGATCCTGAGAACTGCGGTCATAGTTATGCACGGGAGCTAACGAACACAGATCCCTACCTCACTTCCTGCAGAACACGTGACTAAAGCATTACAAATAAAAGGTGAAAAACAAATCTTCAGTTTTCAGAAGAAAATGCAGGACAGTGTTTTTATAACAGCAGAGTAGACAGACACAGGTGGGTTTGTTTTTTTTTTTTTTAATTAAACACAAAAAACAAACACCATAAAGAAAAATATTGACAGGGGCTCCTGGACGGCTCAGTCGGTTAAGCGTCCAACTTCAGTTCAGGTCATGATCTCCCAGTTTGTGAGTTCGAGCCCCACGTCGGGCTCTGTGCTGTCAGCTCGGAGCCTGGAGCCTGCTTCGGATTCTGTGTCTCCCTCTCTCTCTGCCCCTCCCCTGCTTGTGCTCTGTCTCTCTCTCAAAAATAAATCAACATTTAAAAATTTTTAAAAAAGAAAGAAAGAAATAAAAATACTGACAGCTCTTAAAAGCAGAATTTTGATCTGACAAAGGAGACCATGAATAAAGTTAAAAGACAATCCTAGTGCACAAATAGGGAAGACATACTTAAAATGTATTTGGCCACAAAAGCACTGATTTCCAGATGACAAAAAAAAAAAAAAAAAAAATCATACGGGTCAGCAAGGGGAAACCGAAAACCCAGTAGAAAAATGAGCCAGAGACAAAGAAACCACTCATGGAGGAAGAAACCCAAAAGGCTAACAAATGTAACGCAGGTTATGCTACTGCATAGTAATGAGGGAACCGTAACCTAAAACAGCAAGGAAATATTATCTCACACCCACCCCATGGGCAAAATATGAGGTACACAACAAATGTTGATGGAAGATGAGCGAGTTTGCAAGCTGCAGGTGGGAGTGTACGGGGCACCCCAGCCTCGGACATTGGTCGGCTGCATCTCACCGGCACAAATAAAGACGGACAGGTCCCAAGACCCCACCTCACCAGGGGACCAGGACCTCAGCAGCATCTGGGGGAGGGGAGCACCACCTGCTTGTCAGAGACGCAGAACTCTAGACTCCTCTGAAAAATCAGGGTGAAGGGGAAAAGCATATGCAGAAGAATACGTATGGACCACTGTTTGTGTAAAAATTCAAAACCAAACAGGGGCGCCTGGGTGGCTCAGTCGGTTGGGCGACCGACTTCGGCTCAGGTCACGATCTCGCGGTTCGTGGGTTCGAGCCCCGCGTCGGGCTCTGTGCTGACAGCTTGGAGCCTGGAGCCTGCTTCCGATTCTGTGTCTCCCCCCTCTCTCTAACCCTCCCCTGCTCGCACTCTGTGTCTCTCTGTCTCTCAATAATAAATAAACCCCAAAAAAGTTTTTTTAATTCAAAACCAAACAAAAGACTGTCCGCCCTTCATGGGCATATGCGTACTCGGTGTAAAAAACACGCGTGAAAAGGGGAGACACTGACTTCAGAACAGCGAGGAGGAAAGAGGCAGGTAGAATACCTAAGGGGCAGGTAAGTCAAGCATCAATAAAAGCTACATTGTATCATGTCCTTAAAATGCACTCTGCAGCAAACGTGTGGTAAAGCTGGAATGCATTAAGCTTCACGGGCAGGTACGGGAAAGTTTGATATCATTGTTCTCCACACGGGTTTGTGCGTTCGTAACACCGCGTAATCGTTCCAAAGGGCTGATAAAGAATGAAAGGAAACGTGCCCGGATGGTAACAACGGTGATCTTAGGTTCTTTGGACTTTTTCCTACTTTCATGTTATCTCTCTTCCCTTTTGTGAGGATTTCTTACTGCTAAGATGTATTTTCAACCCCTGCATCGGAGCGCACCATGCCCGGCTGGGAGGCTGGTGAGGAGGGAGCACAGCAGCTCACTTGGCCAGCCCCGGGGCAGCTCTTCCAGGAAATATACAGACACTTCCCCCCTGCAGCCAAAGAGTTAAGAAAGCTTGATGTGCAATGAATCATTCCAGGGGACCTAAATCCCTGCCTTATCTAATTTTGTATCCTGAGGCTGATTAATTTAAACTCTACAATAAAATAAACATCAGCGTTAAATAAGGATTAAATACTCAGCAGGATCCTTAGTCGAACGAACTGACACTGTACATTTTATGGTATGGATTGAGGGGGCCCCTGGTGGCAAGGGGGGGGCACAAGGGGTGTTCCGAGCTAAGGAGAGAAAATTGCCAACGCGTTGGGATTCTGGAGCGCATTCACCTTAGGTCTCTTGTCTGGTTGTCAGCAGAAAACTCGTGAGCCACAGACTGGCAGCTCTTCACACAGGAGAAGGTCTTGTGCTGTGTCCCCAGCTGCCCCTTATCACCAAGGGGAAGGGGGTGATCAGGAGAGTGGGGTCAGGAGATTGGAGGAAGCCCCTGCGTTCTTAGAAAACAGCAGAGAAGAGACTCTCCTGCCTGGGCATTGCTACTCAGCAGCCAAGAGCAGGAACTAACAGCAATGACCGCTGGCCCCCCAGGCAGCTACTAATTCCAAGAGGGGGCCAGGAAAGGTGGGACAGGTAAGGATGGGGTGGAGCTGTCTGACCCAGGAGCCTGGAGGGATCCAGAAACCTCTGTCGGGGAGGAGGGTAGGCAGCTGGCGGGTCCTTCCAGGCCTGCAGCACAAAGAGGGGCCATCACCCCCAAGAACCAGCTATACCTGCAGAAAGCTGTACCCATCCCCCTCTCAGCAGCGGCACCACAGAGCAGAGCCGGACCACTGCCAGAGACCGTGTCCAGCATGAATGTGGCACCAGAGTGGGGCTCAGAAGGTCCTAGACCCAAGCCCAGCTGAGCCTCTGACCAGCGAGCAACTCGCTTAGCCACCAGCCTCCCCACAGGCTCAGGGATGACGAAGTCCCTTCAACAGAGGTACGTTCAGCACCTACGCAATGCAAGCAGGCTCTGCGTTCTCTTCCCACAAAAAAACCTGTAGCTGTCCCTACGAGGCCTTCCCAGAGACGCGGGGCAGCTGAGAAATACGCGGTCAAGGAGACAGGATCGAGACAGCACATTCCTGGTACTGCCAGCCACAAGCTTTGCGCAGAAAAGAAAGCAACCCCTCTGGGTCCACGAGTGGCAGCTAAATACACAGGAAGACCCTCGTGTCTTGGACTTAGACACCTGCAGACCAACAGGCTAAGACTCTTCCCCGACCTGGATGGCGGGGTGCGGAAGCGCAGCAAGGGGTCAGAGCAGGAGGGCTGGGGAGACAGGGCCGCGAGGAGGAGCCTCTGGACGTGACCAACATACAGACACGGCTCTCTGCCGTGAGCAAGACCAGTGAGTGGTGCTGAGGGTGTGCTGGCGTGCGGACAGCACGCTGTTGTCTGGGGCACGGAGCTGTGCGATAATCACACACGACTGGCAGAATGTCGGAGAACTGGGTTCAAATTTACCATCTTGCTATTTGCTTTTAATGTGTCCCCATCGGCAACTTATTATAGGTTACTGTCAAATGATATGGTGCCACTTCATATGCAGTACAAAAATCTTAAAATAAGGCACTGTCATTTCCCCCGTTGGCTCTTATGTTATTTGTATGCATTTTCTGTTACATATTCTGTAGGTCTCCTACTCTACTGTTGTTATTTTTTATTTAAAGTCAATCAGGGGCACCTGGGCGGCTCAGTCTGTTAGCCCGACTTTGGCTCAGGTCATGATCTCACGGTTTGTGAGTTCGAGCCCCGCATTGGGCTCTGCGATGACAGCTCAGAGCCTGGGGCCTGCTTTGGATTCTATGTCTCCCTCTCTTTCTGCCCCTCCCCTGCTCACGCTCTGTCTCTCTCTCTGTCTGTCTCTCTCTCTCAAAAATGAATAAACATTAAAAAATATTTTTAATAAAGTCAATTATATTTACGAGATTATTTTTAATGTTTATTGACTTATTTTTGAGAGAGGGAGGAGGAGAGAGAGGGAGAGAGAGATCCCAAGCAGGCTCAGGACTGTCAGCACAAAGCCCAACATCGGGCTCGATCTCATGAACCTGAGATCATGCCCTGAGCCAAAATCAAGAGTCTGATGGTTAGCTGACGAAGCCACACAGGTGCCCCTAAAAGATATTTTTTACTGTTTCACTTTTACCTGTACATTTATCATTTCTGATACTCTTCATTCCTTTGTATAAAAATCCAGATCTCCATCTGGTATTATTTTCTTCCTGCCCAACTCCCTTTAACATTTCTTATAGTGATAATCCGATAGCAATAAATTCTTTAAGCTTTTTGTCTCTCAAATTCTTTCCCGTAATGTTTGAACCATATTGTTGGCAACTACAGAATTCTAGACTGACAACTGTTCTCTCCTTAAGTACTTTGCAGGTGTTACCCATTATGCCCTGGGTGGCATTGTTATTGACTAGAAGTCTGCCCTCGTTCTTGGCTTTTTCCTCTCTACATAATGCATCTTTCATCTGTGGCTGCTTTTTTGTATTTTCCCTCTGGCTGCTTTTAAATTTTTCCCTTTTTTCATTGGTTTTAAGCAACTTGATTATGACTTGTCTTGATGATGTAGTTTTCGTCTTTGTGTGTGTGTGTGTGCACGCGCTTGGCGTTCTTTGGTATTCTCGGATCTCTGGGTTTGTGGTTGGCATCAAACTTGACATTTTCACCCATTAATTCTTTCAAACATATTTTCTTCTCCCCCAACCCTCTCTTCAAGGACTCCAATTACACATATATTAGTCCGTTGAAGTTGATTCTCTGTCCACTTATTTTAATCATTTTTTCTCTGCATTCCATTTTTTATATTTTCTGTTGCCGTCTTCAAGTTTACTAATCTTTTCTTCTACAGTGTCTAACCTGTTGTTCATCTCATTGAGTGTGTTTCTCATCTCAGACATTATACTTTCCACCTCTAGAAGTTCAATATTGGTTTTCCATTTCTCCGCTTAACACACTCAAACTTTCCTTTACTTTCTTGATGTGGAAAATATCATTATAATGGCAATTCTAATGTCCTTTCCTACTGGTTCCATTATATGCGTCATTTCTGCATCTGCACCTATTGACTGACTATTCTCACTATTGATAGCGGTTTTTTGTTTCTTTGAATGCCTGGTGATTTTTTATTAAGCGACAATGCAAATTTTACTTTATTGAGTGCTGGATATCACTGTGTTTCTATAAATATTCCTGAGTTTGTACTAGGGTGTGATTGAATTACCTGGAAAGATTTTTTGGTCCTGTGAAGACTTTCTTTCAAGCATTTTTAAGTGGGGCTAGAGCAGCGAAGGCCTTGGGCTAATTTTCCACACAGCTGAGGCAATTTTTTTCTCAGTAAACTACTGCATGTCTTGGGAATTCTAAATCTTTCCACTGTTGCCGGTGGGAACACGAAAGGTATCTGGTTCTGTGTGAGGTTCAAGCATCGTTCCTTCTGTTCAGGTGGTGTCTTCCTCTAGATCTGACTACTTGTGTGCATGCACTGATCGGTACTTAGCTGAATGCTCTGGAGCTTTTTTCCCTAAGCAGTGTTTTCCTCTCTGGTACTGTGGGTACTCGCCCTGCATAATTCAGCTGCCTCAATATCCCCAGACTCCCAGCTCCACCTCCACAACTCAGGAATACCGCCAGACTCAGCCTGGGCTCTTGCTCCCAGGCTGTCCTAGGAGCTCTCAAGGCAGTGAGTTGGGCTTATCATTTGGCTCTGCTCGGTGTTTGTGCACTCTCTTGGGAATCACTGTCTTGTGCTGATGTCAAATCGTCTGCTGTGTAACCAGATTTAAACACACATGGTCTGACACCAGAGGCCATCCTTAACCACTGGGCAACATTTGTCCCTCAGGCCCACCTTGAGGGTTTCAGTAGCTTCTGGTTGAGGAGCAACCAGGAGTTGAAGTCACCACTATTCTATAGATTACAAGCCATTGTTGGATGTCCCATATTACTGCTCAGTAAGTTGCCCATCACTCAACCCACACCACGCGTCTCATCATTATTAACTAGTACAGGTCCTTCTTACTGTCATTCCAAAGGTGCTGAGCTAGATCCATTGACTGTGTCATTAGCAGTCGAGATGGGGATGTCTACCAATTACCGTCAAGAGCTGGTGCTCAGAGCCAGTGCATCAGGGAGGCAGCCCCGGGGGGGGGGGGGTCTTAGGAAGACCACTTTCAGAAGGTACTCCACATGCTGAAGTCTGGTCTTGAGGGACTTGTGGTATTGAATAAGGGAGTTGAATGTGATGATTTCTCAGACTTTCTCCCTTAACAACTATGAGTTTATAATTATCTATGTCCCCTCAGGGAAATAAAAACCATGATCCCTGATTCACCAGTGAATTTAGGAAAAGGAAGTAGAGAAGAATGGGTCAGACCTATTCCTGGAATACGCTAGGCAGCTTCTGGAGATTAAAATAATGACCACTAATGGATATACATGTTTAATGTTTCAGTGCTGGTAAAATTAATACCCTGTTTAATATTAATAGAAGCCATGTACATCTCTGGAGTTGTTAATCTGCTACTTTTCCACTACGTCAGATGTAAAAATAGCTCCCCGTGATTATCCAGGTGGAGAGGGGGGAGGGGGACCTGAGGAACAAGAGGACAGTGACGATAGCATGCATTTCAGATGCATTATGGCTCATCAGAATTCTAAGGGAGAACATTCTCTTCCAAGTACAGATACTGTTTCAAACTTCATTCACCAGTTCATTCTTATTCAACAAATATTTATTGAATGCTTCCCACGTACCACATACTATACTAAACTCCTTACCTCTCTGCCTAATTTACTCCTCACACAACCCTTTGATGGCACTGCTATTATTCCCATTTTAAGAATGAGAATACTGAGGCTCAAGGTCTCGCAGAGAAGAAGAGGGCAGAGACGGCGGCACCAGGGCTCAGGTCTCTCTGCCTCCAGAGCTGGCACTTCTGACTCCAACCTTCCGTGGCTTTTGTGCCCCTAAAGCAGCTTTAGGTCTGCAACTGCATAAATACTGCAAGAAGGAAACAGGAATATAGGACAGAAAGTGAGAGAGCCGAGGTTCGGAAGGTGAGGTGCCCTGACCCCACAGCTGAGAGGAGGCTTTGGGAGAACGCACCTCCTTGACAGTCCCTTCAAATTTTCACCATAGTTAAATAAATACATGTTGAGTGGCTACTCTGTGCAGGCACTGAGAAAACGGCGATCAGACAGACAGCACTCCTGCCTTCAGAACACTTATGGTTCACGTTCCACCGGAAGAGACAGACAGACAGACAGAAACACAACGCAGTCATAAATAGAAACCAAAAAGCACGCAGGCATAAGTTAAATAAACACAAGTTGTGCAGACCGCTTCTAAGACACAAAGAGGAGACCGAGGCATCCGGGAAGGAAGAAGTCCTCTCTGAAGAGGTCTGTCTGTCGGGAGCCTCTGGGCAAGCAAGGAAGACCACCTCCGTGTGCCTCGGGGTAAAGGGCATGTTAGAGGGGCAGGGGGTACGTTGAAAGTGGGAGGGCAGCTAGAGTTCAGAGGGGGTCCAGACTGGGGTCGTCCCAGTGTCCAGCAGCAGCAATCACTCCCAATGAAGCTGCAGGAGTGAGCGCCTTCCAACAACGTGTTCTCCCTTTCTTTCCTCCCTCTCTACTCAAGACGGTCCTGGGAAGTGGGGTGAGGAAGGGCAGAGTCTGGCTGCCTGCCTTGGGCCCCACGTCTGCTCCCTGACCGGGTGACAGTAGAACGTCTTAGCCCTTGCTGTCCCGTGGAGGATCTTCATAACAGGAGAGAGGGCTTCTCAACAAAAACTTAGGTGCTGCCAGGAGAGCAGATGCTGCGTGGGTGGAAATGTCAACCACAGGAGGAGACACTGGCCAGAACTGAGCCTGCAAAATAAAGAGGAACCAACTTCTGAAAGCGGAGGGAAATGTAGGCTAGGAAGTGAGGACAGCATGTGCAAAGGCCCAGAGATGAACAAGTAATGAGGTAAATTTCATCATCTAGAAGAAAGGGAACTGATCTTTACATACAGACACACAGAGTAAATATATGTATGTGGATAGATGAGGAGGACGAGGAGGATAATGATGATGATGGTGGTGAAGGAGGAGAAGGAAAAAGATGACAAGAGGCAGAAGAAGGAAGGAAGGAAGGAAGGAAGGAAGGAAGGAAGGACAGATGGATAGAAGAATGGAAGGAAGGAAGGAAGGAAGGAAGGAAGGAAGGAAGGAAGGAAAGAAGGATGGAAGGATGGAAAGAAGGAAGGAAGGAAGGAAGGACAGATAGAAGGAAGGAAGGGAGGAAGGGAGGAAGGAAGGGAGGAAGGGAGGAAGGGAGGAAGGAAGGGAGGAAGGGAGGAAGGAAGGGAGGAAGGGAGGAAGGAAGGGAGGAAGGGAGGAAGGAAGGAAGGAAGGAAGGAAGGACAGATGGATAGAAGAATGGAAGGAAGGAAGGAAAGAAGGAAAGAAGGAAGGAAGGAAGGAAGGGGAAGGAAGGGGAAGGAAGGAAGGGGAAAGAAGGAAGGAAAGACAGATGGATAGAAGAATGGAAGGAAGGAAGGAAGGAAGGAAGGAAGGAAGGAAGGAAGGAAGGAAAGAAGGATGAAAGGATGAAAAGAAGGAAGGAAGGACAGATAGAAGGAAGGAAGGGAGGAAGGGAGGAAGGAAGGGAGGAAGGGAGGAAGGAAGGAAAGAAGGAAGGAAGGAAGGAAGGAAGGAAGGAAGGAAGGGAGGGAGGGAGGATGGACAGATAGATGGATGGAAGGATAGATGGATAGATCTTCCTGAGATGCTGATATCTGGCCTTATCTTTAAGTCTGCAATCCTTTAGCATCACCCCATGTTACTAAGACACCATGTGTCAGGGTCAGAACGAAGGTGAGGTCAGAGAAGTGCTGAGGGCACAAACTCTAGTGAGGGGCTCACTCTCAGAGACTGGGAAATACCCAAGAGTGAATATCTCCTTAAATTTGGTGCCCCAGGAACACCAATGACCTCAACCTTGTCGCAACCCTATTAAGCATTAGCCATACACTTATAGAAAGAAAATGGACCCTCCATCAGAGACAGACCGATCTGTCACTGTGCCTTGATGCAAATGCCCAGGATGTCCCACTGGTCTGTTCCACCCCCCTTTCTCTGACCTTCACTAAGACAAGGTGATATAACAGAGCAATCATTTGCACGGTTCTGGATCCAGATCCGTGTTGTCAGATTGCTGTGTGAACTTGAAGAAGTCTCTTCCCTCTCTGGGCTTTGGTTTCCCTCTTGGTAAAACAAGGGAGGTCGGACTCACCTCTGGTTCAAAATAGGGGTGGAAAAGAAAGGTGGGAGGCTCCCAAAAACCTTCAAGGCAGCCCCTCCTTAGCAGGCTTGCCCAACCCCTTACCCACTTTCCCCGCATTTTCTTCATTTGTTGACTTTACAAATATCCCTCCTACCTACCCGCCATTGGACTGGATGCTGGCATATAACAATGAGCCACACAGGCACTAGTCCCGCCCTCCTGAAACTTGAGAGTCCAACAATCGAGTCGGATAGGTTGTCGATCACAGTTGCTCTGAAGGCAAAGTCCGGTGGGCAACAGGACCCTGGCCAAGGAGGCTGACCCAGACTGCACTCAGGGAGGCTTCCCGGAGGAGATGGTCCCCACAGATGAACAAGAAGAGATCAGGTAGACAATGAGGAAGAGACGACAGGTGCCCTGTGGTCTCATGCCGAGGTCTGGGAAGGTGGGAGAGAGCCCAGCCCTGCGGACCCCTCGTCGGGCCCCCGGAGACTCACTCATTTGTGACAGCAGGACTCTGCCTCCAGCTTAGAGCACAGCATCCTGGAGTCCTTAAGAGTCCTTTCTTCTGCCTGGTGAGACTGGGTCTTGACGAGCACATGGAGGGGCTTTGAAGCTGTGACTTGCCGGAACAGAAGCAGCAGAGGGTGTCATTCTTAACACACATGGCCCGTGGCAACCCGGCACGCAGCCTCAGAAAGATGATTAGGGTGTTTGTTCAAAGGACGTGATTGCTACGTTTTTGCTTCCACTTTTGATGTGTAGGACTCCCTTTCTGTCTTCTGGCTGCATCCTAAGCCACTCAGAGCTCGGTCTCCAAACCTCATCTCATTACCCATTTTCCCCCAATTGCATATTTTAGGGACTGGTAATAGGGCTGCCTACGGAGCCATGTATTACAGCCGAACACTCCAACACCCCCACACTCCCCACCGTGTGAAAGAGACAAAATATTTTCATTTCTAAGCCTCTCTGCCTACAGGGGGAGAAGTTATGGGATCGTGTGACTGCGGTGGCTTCTTAAAGAGCCTTTGGGAGCCGGGGGAAGGAATCCAACCTCAGCTGACTTTTCTTAAGTAACAAGGGCCTGGGGCTACCTGACACCATCGACGGAGAAGCCAAGTGCTCCTGAACACACCTGCCCTTACGTCTACCCCCGGCCCTTGCTCGAGACACATAGCTTCTGGGACGAAGGGGAGGGCGGAGCTGCACTTACTAAGCACCTACCGTGCAAAGACCCTGTGCCTTCTGGTCTCTAGTTTGCATTAATTTGCATGTGCATCAGTGATCTACGCTGCGTAACAAATTACCACCAATTCGGCAGGCTGGCAACAACACAAATGATTACCTTGCAGTTTCCAAAGGTCGAGAGCCAAGGTCCAGGTTAGCTGGGTCCCCTGCTCAGGGTCTCACTAGGCTGAAATCAAGGTGGCAGCCAGGGCTGGGAGCTCCTCGGATGCCATCTGAATCTGGCCCCCACACTTGAAGGGCACGGAGAGGGCGAAGAAACAAGGATACCACCCGTACCCAGATTGGTGGGTGGCAGTTCCAATAAGCAAGGGGGCACCCCGAGACGAGCGGATCTCCCCACTCCCCCACCAAATCTCAAAGCTTTATATAGAGGCCTTAACTGGGTTCAATCACACATACCAGCCACAGGCTGTCAACACAAGCTATCTCAAGGCTGTATCTTTGGGGCAGCCTCTGGGAATGGGGGAGGCAAGCAGAATGTACCGTCCAAGGACGGGGGAGGGAGTGATGAGTGTCCATTGGCTGACCAGCCTGAAGGTCAACTGGTGACCACATGCTCTTTATGACCTCGCACAATAGCTCTCGCGTCATAGACTCAGGGTCCCTCTTCCCAATGCCCTGGTTGTCGTACGAATTCAGCTCCTTGCAGTTGTAGGACTGAGACCCTCAACCCCTAGGGGTCACCTGCCCTTCCTTTCCATGTGATTCCCCCACCCCTCCACAATATGGCAGCTTATTTTCTCAAGGTCAACAGAGGAGTATCTGCTGCTTCAAATCTCTCTGACTTTTTTCTTCTCTGACTTCTAGGCTTTTCAGCTAAAGCGCTCACCTGATTAGGTCAGGCCCACCCAGAACCATCTCCCTTTTAATGAACTTAAAGGCCGCCAAGTAGAGACTTCGGTCACATCTGCCAGGTCACTTCACCTTGCCGTCGCGTGTAACCTATCCACGGAGTGACGTCTCATCATACTCTGAGTCCCGCCCACTTGAAGGGACGACACCTGTAAGGGTGTACCCCTGGCAGCCATCTTAAAAACCTGCCCGCTGCAGCCTACGTGCCTTCTTCTGTACGTACGATTTCCTGGCTTCAGCGGCACTGCAGCTCAGGCAGCCTGGGTTGAGCCTCTGCTCTGGCTCCCACTAGCTGTGTGACCTCGGGCAAGCCACCTCTCCCTCAGCTTCCTCGTCTGGAAAATGGTTCAATGACACCACCTCCTTGGCAAGCTGCCCCCAAGGTTAAGTGACAGACGCATGTGGCTGCTTCGCCTTTTGCTGAGCGAGCAGGGAGCGCGCGGCAGACACCTGCTCTGATGCCTCGGCCTGGTTTCCGTACTCTTCCCCATTGCCATGCCGGAACCGAGAGGCTTCCTCCCCCAGAGCGCCACCCTCCCTCCCCCCGCCCGCAGAAGCCTTCTCCGTCCCAGGAGCAGTCGGAGACGGGGCAATTAGCCTCCAGTAATAAAAGTACACGGGGCCGTCGGCTGGGCTGCCAGAGAATTTATGAAGTGCACGGAAGCTGGTGCTGCTACAGGAGAGGCTATCAGGGGACCACTTCCGAGGTAAGAACAGAAAACACACCATCCGTCACCGCCAGATCCTTCCTGTGGCAAGATATTAAAGCGTCGCTGTCCCTTTCCGCATTCCCCCAACCTCATCCAGTGAGCCCGCGTTGTTGTTTTATATATATAATCAGACGAGAAAAGGCAATAAACCCGATTTTTCGTGGAAAAGCTCTATGGTCAGAAATGCCGGCTTCTGGCAGGTCGCGTCTGCAGGGGGAGCTGCGCCAGGATGCCCGAGAGCTAGCGTTTTGTTCGTTCCTTTTTTTAAAACAAAGATCCATTATGCAAATTGATCATAAAATTTTTAAAGCATCTTGTCCTGTCTCAATTAATTACAGCCCTCGCGGGCTCAGCTCGAGCAGCAGAGAAGTCTTCCTGGTCCCGGGCGCTGTCCTCAGAGGGAGAGCTGCCCGCCTTGTCCTGCCCGCAGGGCCCCTGTCCCTTCAGCCCTCGCCTGGCTGGCCGACCACACTTACGTACTCGCCAGCCGGCTGGCCACCACCCTTCACCACCGTCTCTCTGTCTCTCTGTCTGTCTCTTTCTCTCTCCTTGTCTCTCTCTCTCACACAAACACACACCCCTGGCAGTAGCCACTGCCCCCTCCTCCAAGAGGGTCCTTCTCCAGCTGGAGTGAAACTAATGGTCTGTAATTTATTGCTCAGTCCCTACGCTGCTGGCGAAGGGAGAGCAGCCGCTGGCTTAGCTCCACCTGGAGAGGAGAAGGACTGAGTTCTCCAGAAGCAGCATCAGTTACCACCTCTGTCCTCAAGTCTGCTCCCCGTCCCCCCATCTCCAGAGGAGCACATCCGGGCCCCTCCACAAATCCCTTCCCTGCCTGACAGCCATCCAGAGGCCGCTGGGCCACCACCAGCAGCCACGCCCGGGCCTGCCATCCCCAAGTTTTCTCTGACAACCAGCCTCCCTTCTCTGCACGTCCCCACCCACTCACCCCCTTACGCGCCCACCCTGCGTCCTGGCTTCCGCCCATCTCCGGGGTCACTGCTGCACCACTCCATAGAACCTCAGCCCCAAGAAAGAAACCTGAAACTCATTCTCACTGAGGTCTAAATGGCCAATAACCACTAAAGGCACTGGCATTCTAAGAGGAATCAAAAGATGAATCCTTTGCACCCATGGGAGAGAAGACTCAACCTATCAGGGCAGAAACACGAAGTATTTTATTTCTACCCCCTCCGAAACCTGCGCCCCAAAAGTGACGCTAATTTCTCCCACCCCTTCCTGCTGAGGACCAGGTCCTCTGTCAATATCTTGGAAGCTGACACGAGTTTCCCATCTCACTTATTACAGCAACCTTGCATCAGTATTGAGGGCGCGTGTTTGGACAGTGCAGAAGGCAGCCGTTCTTGCGAACAGTCCTGCCACAGAGGCTTAAACCAAAAAGGGAGACCGTCTAAGTGAGCAGAAGTCCAGTCTTCCCTCCCGGAGGGAGAGCTTCCGCTCGGGCTGTCCTGGTGCCCCTGAGGCCCAGAACGGCTGGCTGAGGACATGTTCTGCAGGGGTGCTGGGGTCCAGCGTCAGGCCCGGGAGGCCCGGAGGATGCTGCGAGGACTGGCGGACGAGGCAGGTTCACGGTCCCCTACCTTGCGGCCAGCCTGGGAGCAACGCCCGTCTCAGCCAGGAAGCCAGCGCGCTTGCCCGGGACAGGAGGGGAAGACAGCCCAGGGTTTCCCGGAGACCCCGCCAGGTGCCCACCCCTCCTCACCCGCTGGCCCAGTGAGTCCTCCCAGGACCCACTCCAGCCTTGCAAATCCCCCGCCGCCCACCCACAAGCCCCAAGACCACAGCCTTCCCAGGGGGGGAAACTCAGGCCCAACAGGGAGCTTCCTCTTCTTTCCTCCCCCTCTCCCTCACCTGCAAGGAGGCGACATCGATCTCGCCACACCCGCCCCGTGTGACGGAGCCCATCGTCCATTCCTCTGGCTCTCGTCCCAGCCCTAACTTGCGCACGCAGCCTGCACCACCTTCCACCCAGTAACTCTCCACCTGCTGCACTGGGTCCGCGATCAGGTTCACGAGAGACGATGGATGTGCACACCTTGAGCCGAGCTAAAACCGTCGTATCGATTCGAAGGGCTCTGGGCAGTGTGCCTCCCCCTCCCTGCGGCCACACCGAGGCACAGACGCACTCAGAGCGCCGAGGGTCTGCCACACGCCAGACCCCGCTCCGGGCACCTTCCCTGCCGTGTCCCCATTCACGCCTCACTGTGGCCACGTTTCACGTCCCCGCTTTGTGGAGCTGGAAACCAGACCAGCCTAAGTGAGGAGGCAGCCCAAAGGCGGCTGGTAAGCTGTGCCACCAGGATGTGAACCTGCGTGGGCTCTGGAGCCCGGGACCTTCACTGGGATGGCTTCCCAGTTCCGGGTGGGAAAGGGAGGACGGAGAGAGGGAGGAGCAAGCATCTGCTTCTGCGGCAAACTTACCAGCCGCCACCCTGCACCCCGTGCCCGCACTGGTGGGTCTCACATTCTTACTGCCAAAGGTTTTAAGTCCTTGGTGCAAATCCTACCCAACCCTCCAGCAACACTCCCCAGGGTCCCCATCCCAACCCAGGAGCTCCTTTGCAAAGATGCCAAGGGGCAGGGGCGAGGGAGAACGACCCCGCTCCTTGGCAGAAGGAGTCACGCGGGAACGGAACGCGGAGGAGCACCTCCCCGGGACTCCGGCTGGGATGGCAACGTCGCCCACACCTCTCAGCCCCCCGAGCTCCACCTCCAGACAGAAGGCGCTCAGTCCGACAGAGTCACAAAGACAACTACAGAGAGGGTCCTGTAAGAACCAGGTGACCAGCAAAAGCAGCGTCACGGACGCGGTCTCATGGGCTCCGCTTAGATTAAACCAACGGGTTGCACCACAGCCACCGCCCGTCCCTTCCCTCTGGGTGTCGTGAGTCCCCTGGCACAGACCCAATGGGGCCACCGCCAAGTGTCCAGAGCCACGGACTCAGAAGGCGAGGCAAACGCGTCGGGAGGCTGCTCTGCTGGAAGAGATAACTGGGTGGCAGTTATCCCTGTGCGTCCTCGGTCATTTCAATCTGGACCCATCTGTTTAGGCTCCTGGGGTCTGGGAGGGCACCAGACCTCAGCGTTCACTCACGTCTCGGCAGGAGGCTTGCAGGCCCTGAAGAAGCGCGTCCCCCAGGGACCGATCCCACACAGGGCCCGGTATCGCCACAGGACGTCCACGCCATGCCATCATGGCTTCCAAGCATTGGGCCGGGTTTTCTCCTTTCATCTTGTCAGCAACTCACCCAGCGCCAATCACACCTCATGAGCCCCCCTGCTCATCTTTTAGCCGAGTACAGAGCTTTGGGGCCGGGAACCCCAGAGGGAAGCCGGGTCTCAGGGGCCACCCCACCCACCGGGAACATTTCCTAACACACGAGGCAACAAGTGCATTAAATGCCATGATTTTCGCATCAGAGCCCAGATGCCTCGTTCTTATAACCATATGAGATGGAGAGCACTGCCACGGGGCCGGAGAGAAAACACCAGCCTCTCACTCCGATCAGGCACCAGGCCAGGATCTGCTGAAGGCCTTTGCAGGACAGACACTAAGCGGGAAGTTACAGCTGGTGGCGAGGTGCTACCCTAGGCCAAAAGAATGCAAACCTCAGAGCAAGCCCTCACACACCTCGTCACTGAGACAATTCCTGCCCTGCTTAAGTCGTGTTGGTAGAGAATGCTGGTGCAGTGTCCAACCTGGGCAACCAGACAAAACAACTTTGCCAACTGACACAGGACTCAATGCAAGCAAGCAAGCAAGCTAAGAAGAAGGAGAGAGAAAGAGCACAAGCTGGAGTGAGGGGCAGAGGGAGAGAGAGAAAGAAGTTATATATTTTTTTAAGTTTAATGTTTATTTATTTTTGAGAGAGAAAGAGAGAGACAGAGCATGAGCAGGGGAGGGACAGAGAGAGAGGGAGACACAGAATCTGAAGCAGGCTCCAGGCTCCAAGCTGTCAGCACAGAGCCTGACACAGGGCTCAAACCCATGAACCACGAGATCATGACCTGAGCTGAAGTCAGACACTCAACCAACTGAGCCACTCAGGCGCCCGAGATACTTTTTTTTAATGTTTATTTGAGAGAGAGAGAGAGCGAGCACACGCACAAGTGGGGAAGGGCAGAGAGAGAGCAGGAGACACAGAATCCGAAGCAGGCTCCAGGTTCTGAGCTGTCGACACAAAGCCCAACACGGGGCTCGAACCCACAAACTGTGAAATCATGACCTGAGCCAAAGTCAGACCCCCAACCAAGCCACCCAGGTGCCTGAGAGAGAATCTTAAGCAGGCCTCAGTGCAGAGCCTGACATGGGGCTCAGTCCCATGACCCTGGGATCATGACCTGAGCTGAAATCAAGAGTCAGACGCTCAAATGACTGAGCCACCCAGGCGCCTGAGCTAAGAAGTTTTAAATGCTTTAAATGGCAAAAAATTACACTCCAAAAGCATGAAGTGGGAAACCCCCGTCTTGAGCGCAAAGATCCAAAATTGGGTTCACAAGACCTAGTCCTGCCAACGAGAGCAGAGAAGGCAGGTGAATCTATCACAAGACAAGCATTCGTTGAGTCCTCAGGCCAGGCCCAAGGGTGTCCGGATGATGGAGTTGTGGCCCCATCCCAAGTTCACGTGTACGAAAGAAGGAGAAAGAACCTATCGGAGGAGCCACAGACAGCGTGATAAGGGCTCAGGTAGACGTGTGAAAAGAATATTCTAGGAGCCAGGAGGAGGACCTGGTATCCTCACCTGGTATGGAGCCCTGAAAACAGAACCCCACCTCTCCATCACTGCCCCCACCCACACCATGCTACACCCATAAGGAACGTGGTGCCCCGACCCTCCATGCCCCCAACTCCTCTCTGCCATCCTCAAGCTTCCCACCCGTCTCCATCTTTGTGGTCCTCAAGCCTTCAGCTTCACCTGGGAGTTGGCCAGCAATGCAGAATCTCGCCCCCTCTCCCCCCAGATCTGCTGGGACAGAACCTACCTGTTACCCAGATGCCTAGTGACTGACGTGCACACATTTGAGAATCACAGTGGAGAATGGCACGTACACACACACACACACACACACACACACACACCCCTAAGTCCCATGCAGCCTCTCCTAGGACTTCCCAGCCCGCTGGCTCATCTCTGATGCCTTTCCCGACCCCGTCCCCACGGCTCCCTCCTTTGCCTGGGACCAGGCTCTAGACAGATGGCTTCACAGAACGTGCCCACCTTCTCCAGCCACCGACCACGTGCCCAGTGAAGACAAGGATCCAGGCTCAGGCCTCTTCACGCCCCCGAAGTCAGCCCGCTGCCAGGCGCCTATGACGTGTGTCCGGGCACAATGACGATTTGCTGAATGAATCAATAAATCGTACTTAAGCTGCTACACTACATACACTGGGAGCTGAGAGGGTGCTGGGTATAACTACTTAAATATCATCTGATTTGTTCATAGCCTTTTAAAATGCTCAGAGAAGAGAAGGCTCTGACCTTTTGGAGAGAACAGATTAATGTCAGGGCCTGGGGCCGCCTGCACCAGGCTGGAGCCAAGAGGGAGCCTGCCAGGGCGGCCTCATACACCGAGGTCGGACGAGGGATTCCACTTGTCATTTTGTTCCCGTGTCCAAGCGATGAAAAGTTCCCCTGAGCAGGCTGTTCCGGGAACCACGCGGGGCTGAGACCAGGGACAGGGGAGCACCTGGCGTGCAGCAGCCCCACCCTGGTTCTTCCTGGGAAGACGGCAGCAAAGGAAACCTCCTCCTTCTTTTTGAAGAAGGAAATTACCTTCCAAGAGCAGAAACGAAGCAATTGCTACACCTGGGGCACAGAGATGCCAAGATCTGAAAGGCCCAGAGACACCTCAGATATGCTGGGGGTTGAGGGTTTGGTGCCCACGTGTGCTCCGAGCCTCAGAGGTTGACCCGAGAAAACCCAGGCTGCAGGGAAGGATCCAGTGGATTTGGGACACGGCGCACAAGTAGGATAATGCAGCGGAGAGGGAGGACATAGGGAGGGGGCGGCAGGGGGGTGGGGGGAGGTTGCAGTTACTAATTCATTTCGATGAATCCTCTAAACTATAATTAAGGAAGAATCTCTCCAACTTTGGAGCACACAGAACAATAAACAGCTGCCTGCTTTGATTAATAGCCAGAGCGTGGCTGAGTCTGTGCCCGGCGGCCGGTGCCCGCAGCAGCATGCTGACTCGGGGAGGCTTTGTCCGCTGGGACGGGCGAGCCCCGGGTCCCGCTACAGCGCGACCTTCAGGGCAGTGTGCACGGGGGCACGGGCGACAGTGTGCATCGCCACGCGGGTCGGGGAGATCCCAAACTGAAAACAAAGTCTCAAAATTACAATTCAAGAGGTACTGTAAGCCGGGGCCGCCCAGGTTAGGTAGGGCTCTCCGGGAGAGGCGGAGCCGCGGCAGCAATCAATCGCAGAGCCCTTCCTGGACGGCAGGCAGAAGTGCGAGGGGCAATCCATGAACACAACCTGCAAAATAAGCACCCTTTCCCTCGGGGACACGGCGCTCCAGCTCCTCCCTTTCTGCACGCGCCCTCCTGCCACGTCCACCGTTACTGGTGGGCACAAAACGCACCCAGCCCCGTTGCCGGCTGTTCCAGCAGCACCACGTTTCAGTTTGGGGGGGGGGGGGTACACGGCACGCGCGCCACAGCTAAGCTGCAGGCTGGGCAACTCGATGGGGCCGGAGAGGCTTCTGGGAGCGGCTGGGTCTGGAGTAACAGGAGATACGGCGGGAGAGGATGGGTCTTTCGAGGGCCTGGGGGAAGGCGACGGGGAAACCAGCGCGAGCATTTAACACCTATGTCCGTCCTCACAGCGGCTCCCAACACGCAGGCGCGCTCTCCTTCTGAGTTGAGGGCACCTCACCCTCCCTGAACGAAGGTGTGGTCAGGTGACTTGCTTTAGCCAATGGAATGGGAGCAGACATGTGACGTGACCAGCTTTGACCAATGGAATGGGAGCAGAAGTTAGAGGCCTGTCTAGGACTCGTTGTTGGTCATGTGACCCGCTTTAGCCAATGGGATAGAAGCAGAGGTGCTTGAGCGGCCATGCTTCCATCAGTCTGTGGTTGGTGCCTAGGGACCACCGACCAGAGGGCAACTTGGCGTGCCAGGGCTGCCATGTGATGCAGTGTGGACGCCACGCGTGACAAGTAAACCTTTGTCACTTCAGTCACTGCAATCTGGGGGCGAGCTGTCACCTCGTCAAAATCAAGCGGTGTTAATACAGACGTTCCCAGGAGTGAGGTGCTGCTGTAGCAAAATCCCAAAAGGTGTGGCCTGCGCCCATGATCGGACACGGGCACGAAGGAAACGGACACCAAAGGCTGGGAAGACAGATGGCGCCCGTATCATGCGGTGACATGAACCCAGGGAGGCTGCTGCCCACCGGAAGAGGTTAGAAGGGAGGCTGAAAAGCGTGTGCTGGTCGCTGTTGGAACCTGGCCAGGCCGTTGCAAGCAAGAGGTGAGGTCAGGAGAGTAATGGCCGATTTGCAAACACAAATGAAGGGAGCGCAAGGAATTCCTGAGCTTAGGGGACGTGGAGGTCTGGAAAGGGCCACTTCTTCCCAAGCCCAAGTGAGGAGGGCGTGAAGCCCCAAAGGCTGGCTAAAACTGTGCTGCGTGGTGAGGAGCCAGATCGAGGGAACAGGCGTCACAGTCAGAGACAAAGGAATAGATTGGGTAGCTCAGGATAACAGCTTCACCAAGGGCGTGACACCCAGCAGACCCCGCCTGCTGGACACAGCAGCCCACGGAAAGAGTCTGTAGGTGTGGCTCCCCCACCGCAGCCTCATGTCGGAGATGGTGACTGACCCTGGGAGAAGACAGAGGAGGACGTGGGAGTGGGAAGGCTAATAGAGAAACCGTGGGACTTGTGCTGCCCGAGGAAACCGGGCTGTGGCTGTCGGAACATGGAGCTAACCGGATGGACAGGAGGAAGTCACTGCGTTTTGAGAGAGCTCCAGAGCCACAGGGACCACTGGCATGGGCGTTAGAGAACCACGTGCATTGGAGACACGATGAGCTTTGACCTTGTACGGGCAGGAGGAGGGCTGGGAAATCCGGCTGGTCCCCTAGGAGAAGCACGGTCCCCAGACCTACAGAGGTGGCTCAGGAGGGCAGTGGGAAAGCAGTCTGCCCCTCTGTGGGGCCAGGACCATGGGAGCTGCTCCCTGGGAGCAGAATCAGGCCCGAATCTAAGGACACCCCTCACGGACAGTAAAGGCGGGTTCTCAGAACATTTTCCTGGTGGGGTTCAGAAGGGCTGTGGCCTGCTGTGGCCTGCTGGTCCCCACTCTCTTTCTGAATGGGGACATTTATTGTGGAGCTCTGGTCCCTGTTCCACCAACAGCAGGGAGGAAGGGGGTGCTGATAATTTGTCTTTTTAGCCCACAGATCCCTGAGCAAGAGGGGCCCCAAGCAGATCTGAAGTAGGGACCCCGCCATCTGACCCAGGGACCCAGCCCGGGCCCTGCTGGCAAGACTGTGGCTCTAGGCTCTTCTCCTGAGTAGGCTGGGCGCTGGCAGGGCCCCTTTATATTTATATTTGGAAATATAGCATTTGCTGATTAAAAATAGAATTAATGATATCTTTGTTCAACATAAGAAGACAATTGTTTGGGGGAATTATAGTTTCCCTCCCTTTCAAATTTTCTGCAATCCACGGCATTTCCAAGCATATAGAATTTTTCAGAATATTTCTAAGAATAGCTTCTTCCAGAATCCATAGAGAGGGTATGAGATTTACCCTTTTCAGCAAAAGAAAACTGTTTCCAGACTCTTAAAAGAGTCCTGTGTTCGAGGCCACAGGAAGTCACCAGAACAATAGTTCCTGGAAAATGTCTTTTTGTCACGCTTCGGTTGAAAGATCGCCCTTTGAGAATGCGGACGCTGCAGGAAGCTGAGATCCCCACTGCCCTGCCTGCCTCCCCCGATCCTCGCCACCCCCTCGCTTGGTCGGACTGGGGTGATCTCTGCAGATGCCCCCACCTGGCAGGGCCACGGCCCCGACCCTCCGAGGGGATCTCCTTCGGGCTCCAGCAGCCGAGACCCCCACGCGGGGCCGGAGCCAGGCCCCACTCTGTATGCGCGTGTGAGTCAGCACGTTCCTCTGAAAACGATTTGCAGTCACTGGTAATAGAAACACATCCAGAATGAGGCAGTGAGAAATAAAGCGGAAAGGAGAGCCGTACGGGGAAAGCACACAAAACTAGAATAAAAGAGAAACAACAGACTGGGGGAAAAAACAGCATCGAACATGACAAAGAGTCGATATCCCAGCGCGATAAAGACCTCGGACAGCCCCGGTGTCTGCTCGGAGACACTCATAAAATGAGAGAGCAAACAAAGCTGAAACGCCTGTGTGAGCGTGTGCGCCTGTGCGTGTGTGAGGGAGAGTGTACGTGTAAATGCACCAGTGTGTGTGTGAGTGTGTGTATATAAAGTGCGGGTCCACATGAGTGTGTGAAGGTGTGAGTGTGTAAGTACGTATATGCCAGGGTGTTTGTGTATGTGTGTATGAACACATGTGCATGTGAACACACATGTGAGCATGTGTGTGATCAAAAGTGAGTGACAGTACTGAAGCAATACCCTGAAGCCAGTAGGGTCCCCGAAGGCCACGGTCACACAGGGGAGTGCAGCGGGAGGCCGCTGAGCTCAAACCCCAGCTCTGCTCACTCACTCACTGCCCAACCTTGCTCACAATTACTTCACACCCCCACTTTGCATGCTCATCTGTAAAGGAATCATCACACAGTGGCTGTGCAACTAAAGCTCGCCATGTTTTCACTCCATATTGGAGAATCTACCTTCTGAGACAGATGGACAGACGGCCCCTCGGAGCACACGGACTGACCAAGTGTCCCCTCTGGAGACCTGTAGGCAGCTGGTTTTCCAGATGGCGGAGACGTGCAGGTTCCAGCCCGGGGGGCGGCCAGAGAACAGATCCGAGTAAGACCCAGGCCTGTGTAGGCAAGATGTCCCCAAAACCTGGGGCCCTCAGAAAGCAGGAGGTGTCCAAGGAGCCTCCCTCCCCCAGTTCTGTGTGGACCCAGCCCCGCTGCACACAGGGAACCAGAAGAGTGCAGGGGCAGTGGTGGGGGCAGGGGGAACCCCAGGTCCGACAGCTGAGGTTCAAACCCCAGCTCAGCCAGCTGCAAATGTGTGAGGCAGCCAAGTTACTCAGGGTGCCCCCTGGTGGCAAGGACTAAATGAGACAAAGGACCACGAGGCCTGGTGCCCAGGAACCTGTGCTGTGTCCTGTCCCCACCTACAGTGGGACGTGGGTGCGGGGTGTCGCGGGAACCGCACCAGGACCGGGCCGGGCCTACTCCCCACACAGGGTTGAATTGGCATCAACCCTGTCTTTGGAAGAGCACCCCCCTGCCTCGCCATGAACTCACGCAGGGCCCCAGGAACATCCCCAAGACCCTGCAAACGAATGGGAGAAGGACAAAGGCCATTCACACAGGGCGACAGCAAAATAAAGGGAGAGATGCGAACCCTCACCCAATAAAGAAACGCAAGGTATAATACGGATAAAGTGCTGCTTTCAATTAGCAAACATTTTTATGATAATGAGGTTGGAGGAAGCTGACATTTTAATCTACAGAGAAAGTTTTTTCAGTAATTCAAACATCCAACCCCAGGAGAGCAGTTAAATAAATAACCATTCGAAGGGACTCCGCGTTGTCATTTACATGAGTGTGACTGGTTTTTGTCTTATTATTTATACATATATATACTTTTCAGTGCTTTTGGAATCACCTGGGTTCTACCATGAGTATGCATGACTTTATTAAGAGCAAATAAATTAATTTTTTAATGCACGCCTCAGGCTAAGAGAGCTCAGCATCTGAAAACAATGTGCAGAGTTATTGAGGCCCAGGGAATGAAGCTGGTCCATTGTCCCGCTTCCTCTAAAACAGCAAGGCCACTGTGTCAACAGCAAAGGGGGGTGGGAATATCTAGCTGAGGTAGAACCCCAGGACCCTAAGGCAGACTCCATGGGCCCTATGAACCCAGATCCCCCACTCACACTCTGACTCCCCCCCAGGCCATTTGCCCTTCTCTCCATCACTGCCACCTGAACCATCCTGCCCTCACACCCCAATCAGTACAACACTCCAGCCTCCCTGTCTCTCGCATTGCTCCTGCCACCCTGTGATGGATTGAATTGTGTCCCCTAAGAAGACATGTTGGGAGTCCTCACCCCAGGACCTTAGAATGTGACCCTATTTCAAGACAGGACCTTTCCTGCAGTCATCAAGTTAAAGCGAGGTCATTAGGGTGGGTCTTCATCCAGTATGATGGTGTCCTTATAAAAAAAAAAAAAAGGAGTAATTTGGGGGCGTCTGGGTGGCTCAGCCCATTAAGCGTCCAACTTCAACTCAAGTCATGATTTCTCATGGTTCATGGGTTCGAGCCCTGCGTCGGGCTCTGTGCTGACAGCTAGGAGCCTGGAGCCTGCTTCAGATTCTGTGTCTCCCTCTCTCTCTGCCCCTCCCCTGTTCACTCTCTGTCTCTCCTTCAAATATAAATAGACATTTTTTAAAAAATGAACAATTTGGGGGTGCCTGGGTGGATCAGTTGGTCAAGCATCCGAATTCTTGATTTCAGCTCAGGTCATGATCCCGGGATTATGGGATAGAGCTCCTCATGAGGGCTCTGTGCTGAGCAGGGAACCTGCTTAAGATTCTCCCACTCCTTTTGCCTCTCTCTCTCTCTCTTTCTCTAAAAAAAATAAATAAATAAAAAGTAATTTGGACACTGAGACACACACACAGAGGCAAAGGGACATGAAGACACAGGGCCACCACGACCACCCCCACACCAGGGCCAGACGCATCAGAAAGGACCAGCCCTGCCGTCTCCAGGATCTCAGACTTGCCGTCTCCAGGGCTGAGGGTGGATTTCTGTTGTCTGTGGTTCTTTGCTGTGGCCGCCGCGGGGAACTAACAGAAGCCTTTCTCTGCTAGGCAGGCAAGGGGATTCTCCTTTAACCTGAGCACGTCATAAGTGCTTACACCCTCCGAGTAGCTTCCCGTGGCACTTAGCAGCAGCCGGGGCCCCTCGTGGCTGGCGGGTCCGGCTTCTCCCTCCACCCCGCCTCGGGGATGCACCCCTCACTTCCCCACGCAGGGACTGTCCTCGCCTCCCGGCTTTGTCACCTGCTCACGCTCTGCGTGGGACACTCTTCCTACCCCTCCCTCCACCCCAACACGAACACACACATGTACACACGCACACACCTCCCCCTGCCAATTTCTCCTGCTCGATGGCAGTGTGCCAGTGTGGACCAGACGCCCCAGCAGGCCCTGCCTGCAGCCCGTTCCTTCTTCTAGTAGCTCTGTTGACATCTGGGGAGATCAGTCTCTGTCTGGGGTGCTAACTTGGAAATTGCACAGGGCTTGGCGGCATCCCCGGTCTCCACTCGTCGCTGGAGCCCCTCCGTAGCCCCGGTTATGACAACCAACAAGTCCAGACTTTGCCAAACTTCCCCAGGACAGAACCGCCTGTGGTTCAGGGTCACTGGTCACCACTGTCAACCCCATGGAGGCACGGACAACGTGCCTTCCTCCCCACCGCATGCCCAGCGCCGGGAGGGGCTGCTGGCCCCTGAAGCTGTCCAGGCACCTGGGACAGAAGGACTGATGGATAAGGGAACCAGCAGATCCAATCGAGTCTGCGGTGGCTCCACTGTAGCCTGACCTCCTTTGGCTCCTGGAGCTGGAATAACCCCTGTGTGACGTCCAAACATCCTGGGGCTTTTCTTGCTCAGCCCCCATGCGGCTGGCTCCTGGCTCCTGGCTCCTGGCTCCTGGTTCCTTCCACTGGGGCTGTGTATAAACTTGTTAGCCATCAAGGTGAAAGCCAGATAAATAAAAATGAACCGACAGAAGTGCGAATAGCATCTGATCCCTCTCAGGCAGAGATAATATGCTGACACCCTAATGGTTGCATTAACAATTTAATAGAGCCCCCAACGCCCAGGGTCAGGCGGGCCTTGCAGGAGCCAGTGGATCGGCACACGTCTGCCCCTGAAGTGGGAGGCAGACCAGGCCGTGGACTCCTGGGTGCCCGTGAATGGGTCAGCACTGCAGTCTGGTGTGTGACAGTGCCCGGGCATCTTCTGTCCCTTTGGACAGAGGGAGCCTCTGCTGCCCACCCAGACCCTGGGCTCTGCCCCCTGGAGGCAGTGGCCTCCCCTCCCCCACAGGGTTTCTCCACCTCCGCACTGCCAATGCTGACTTTGATCAGACACAAAGGGACCAAGGGTCCCTGAGGGTAGGAACCACACACAATGCAGCATGGAACTGGCTATACAGTCAGGGTTCAGTGTGCGGAGTGGAGGAAAGAAGGTAGGGGCAGGAGAGGAAAGAGGTGCCATGTCTGCGGCCAGGGAAGGCAGGTGACGGTTGCAGGCAGGATGCTCAGAGCTGGGCCCCACATCCCACCTGATGCTTCCTTCTAGAACCAGCTGAGAAAGTCATCCAGAACCAAAAGACCAAAGGCAGGGCTCAGGGCCTTCACAGAAGGAATCTGAAGCAGCCTTGGGAAAATGGCCGGGCTCCCTCGAGGGGTTAGGAGTGCTGGCTGGAGAGAGCAGGCTGGCCAGGAGGCTCTGCTCATCAGATGGGTGCCCTGCCTTCACACTGTCCCCATGGGCACCCAGACCGTGTTCCCCCTGAGCTCGACCCCGGCCCGGCTCCATCCCCAAGTGGAGCGACTATGGCCTTCCCACCCAAGGTATTTCCGCTTATACAGCAGCCTCTGGGCAGGTGGTGGCAGCCGTGCTGGGGAGGTGCAGGGAGGTTCCGGCCGCCGCATCACACCCCACCCCTGCCACCACACTTGCACACTCTGTATCCTCTCTAGACCAACTAGATGCACATTAGCTGTATGTGTGTGTGTGTGTGTGTGTGTGTGTGTGTGTGCATGTGCTTACTGGCTGCCTCTCTAGAAGGGCGGGAGCTTTGTCGGGGGTAGGGGGGTGCCAGTGCAGAGCAAGGCTGGTCCCATAGTGGGCACTCAGCAAACACAGTCTGAACATCTGGCTGCGCACTGTGATGGGTGAGCCTCCAAAGCCCTCCGTTAGGGATGTTCTCGTGAGCAACTTTCTACCTCGCACTAGAAACTCCTAATGATGTGCGGATCACTTAGCCGAGGAGCTGAGCTATTATTAGCAACCTTCTTAAATCAGACAGACCGAGTTTGAGAACCCAGCTGCCACTTCCCAGCTGTGTGACCTTGGCAAGCCATGACATTGCTGTGCCTTGATCCTGCTGAGGAGTCCCAGGTGCCTCCTGGTGATGTCACTGGGACCAGACGAGAAAACAGGGCTGAAAGCACCTTATAAACTACCAGTCAGTTGGTCTGTCATTATTGCTACTGTAATTCAGCCGTGTACCACCGTGAACTTGACCTCCCCAACAGGCAAGCTGCCATGAGCCTGGCTTCAAATGCAACTGGGGAGAGGCTGAGCCATAGCTGGCCCCCTGGCAGCGTCTCCCCGGGGTTCTGAAAGCTCCCTGCCCTCACTTTGCATGGATGCTGTCCTCCCTGCCCATGGAGCAGCCCCGTTTCCTGCTTCCCCAGCACAAAGGGCTCCCTTGAATGGCCTGCTGGTTTCTTTGTCTGTCTCATTCCACCAGGGGCATGTCTTTGAATGGAGCCCTGGTTACTTTTCCATAAATATCCAGGTCTGTGCCTGACGCCTTGCAAAATCTTTTTTAAGGTTATCAAAAATGCAAGTGTGCGTGCACGCACACACACACACACACACACACACACACACACACACACACGTTGTGTGTTAGATTGTGTTAATAGGCTCCAAATTTTCTGCTCTGCTGAGAAATGCTACAAGTCAAAAGCCCCATATCTCAAAAATCAAATCAACAAGCACTTTGGAAAAACTGACACATAAATAATAAAGAAAAAGAAGAAGGAGGAGGAGGAGGAAGGAGGGAGGAGGAGGGAGGAGGAGGAGGAGGGAGGAGGAGGAGGGAGGAGGAGGAAGGAGGGAGGAGGAAGAGGGAGGAGGAGGGAGGAGGAAGGAGGAGGGAGGAGGAAGAGAAGGGGAAAGGAGGGAGGAGGAGGAAGGAGGGAGGAGGGAAGAGGAGGAGGGAGGAGGAGGAGGGAGGAGGAGGAAGGAGGAGGAGGGAGGAGGAGGAGGAAGGAGGAGGAGGGAAGAGGAGGAGGGAGGAGGAGGAGGGAGGAGGAGGAGGAGGGAGGAGGAGGAGGGAGGAGGAGGAAGGAGGGAGGAGGAAGAGGGAGGAGGAGGGAGGAGGAAGGAGGAGGGAGGAGGAAGAGAAGGGGAAAGGAGGGAGGAGGAGGAAGGAGGGAGGAGGGAAGAGGAGGAGGGAGGAGGAGGAGGGAGGAGGAGGAAGGAGGAGGAGGGAGGAGGAGGAGGAAGGAGGAAGAGAAGGGGAAAGGAGGGAGGAGGAAGAGGGAGGAGGAGGGAGGAGTAAGGAGGAGGGAGGAGGAGGGAGGAGGAAGAGAAGGGGAAAGGAGGAGGAGGAGGGAGGAAGAGGAAGGAGGAGGAGGAAAAAGAGGATAAAGGAGGAGGAGAAGGAGGAGGGAAGAGGAGGAGAAGAAGAAGAGAAAGAAAGAAAGAAAGAAAGAAAGAAAGAAAGAAAGAAAGAAAGAAAGAAAAAGGCTTCGTTCATGAGCCTCACCCGCACGCCACTGTGTTTCCGCTAAATTTGCTTCGAGTCCGAGCGGCTTCACATTCTGCCACCTTCAGCTGCTGGTTAGAAATCACAATCCATATTTTTAAAATAAAGGAAGTCCTCGTGTCATTTAGTGGTGGTTATCTGTCACCCACTCCTGAAAACAAATGCCCGTGGCACTGAAGGTCAGCAGATTTATCGGGAGGGAAAGATCTATATTTCCTGCCCTAAAGTGACATAACCAGGTTGGGTAATTGCTGCATAAACACTAAGTCACCCATTGATTAACTGTGCTTCTAGGTTCTTCCAGAGTGCCTTTCATGTGGACAATTGTGTGCACTCCAACCCCACCCCACACAGAAGGAACTTCAACAGGCTTTCAGAACTCCCCAGTATTTCCCAAAGGTGCCCCTCAACAACAAAGGATCGCTGAGCACACCGGATGTATACAAGCATTCTCCGTCTGTGAGATGGACTGAAATATACTTCCAGGAGATACCGCCGCACAGCTATTGGAACGGCCGAGACCCAGGACACTGACAACAGCAAACACCGGTGAGAGTGCAGAACAGCAGGAACTCTCATCCATCGCAGGCGGGAATGCAACATGGTGCAGCCAATCTGGAAGAAACTCGAGTGGGCAGTTTCTTACAAGGACCGACATACTCTCACTGTACCATCAGTGATCGTGCTCTGTGGTTCACACCCAAAGGAGTGCAAAACCTGACCCCACAAAAATCTGCAAAAGGATATTTATAGCAGCTTTATTCATAATTGCCAAACACTGAAAGCAACCGAGATGCCCTCTTTAATACCTGAGTGGATAAATAAACTGCAGTCGATCCAGACAATGGAGTAGTATTTAGCACTAAAAAGGAAGTGAGCTTTAAGCCATGAAAAGGCATCAAGGAACCATAATACATATCACTAAGGGAAAGAAGTCAGTCTTAAAATGCTCTATACTTTACAATTCCAGGCATATGACATTCTTGGAAAGGCAAAACTACAGAGATGGAAAATAGAGCAGTGGTTTCCAGAAGTTTAGAGAAGGGAGACATTGAACAGGTGAAACACTGGGAGTATTTTAGGGCAGCGAAGGAATTCTGCGTGATGTTAGTAGGTATGTGACACTACACATTTATCAAGACCCATAGACTTTTGTGGCACAAAGAATGAACCTTAATGTGTGTAAATTAGAAAAAAAAAAATTAGGAAGTCAGGGATCCCAGGATGTGATGGAGACTGTGACAGAAAGACCCTAAATGGAATACAGATGCAGGACATGCCCTCACTGAAGGCGGTGGGGGAGGCACTGATCTGAGCAACACCAGCAACATGAGGAGTCTGTTGAATGAAAGACAAAAAAAGTTGCACACAGCACCGTACTCCAGCTGGTTACACTGCTTCCTTCGGGGGTACTGGGTAACCATCCTGGAACCACTGTATATATAGCCTAAGGATGAATAAAGAGGTAAGTGGAAGAGAGTGGGATCCCGGTTTCCCACTGTTGAAGTGGAGGTTGAAGGTCAAGGGAGGAGGCTAGAAGGATCCAAGTGATCATGGATTAGAGCTGGAGATGTAGACACAGAAGGAGAGATAGAGCGATAGATTTGGTAGGCAGATAGGTGATAGGTGATAGATAGATAGATGATGTGCATATATACAATGGGTTAGTGTGATATTGTGATTTATAATAAGAAATACGTATTTGTTTTTCATCCTCATTTCTGGCACAGAGCTCCCCAAACCTTCCAAATTTCCCAAGCGATTAGAGTAACAAAGGTGTCTTTTGTTAGCTCAATGAGGTGGCTTTTGGACCACACCTAAGGATGGGGGCTGGTTGCCAGGAGAACCACGCAAATTATTAGAGGGTTGGACCTCTCAGTCCCCATCCCCACCCTGACCTGACCTGACCTGAGGGGAGAGGGGATGGAGGATGAATCGACTGCCAATGGCCAACAATTTAATCCACTGTGCCTGTGTGATGCAGCTGCTATACAATCCCAAAAGGAGAGGGCTCGCAGAGCATCTGCTTTAGTGAACACACGGAGACATGAGGAGAGTCGTGCACCCAGAGAGGGCATGGAAGCTCCAAGCCCCAAACTGGCCTCATGTATCTCTTCTTTCGGGCTGTTTCTTATTTATATCCTTTTCTAACAAGCCAGTACCTGAGTAGGTAAAATGTTTCTCTGAGCTCTGTGAGCCACTCTAGCAAATTAATCACACCCAAGGAGGGAGCCGTTGGGCCCTCCAATCCATAGCTGATGGGGCAGAAGCACAGGTGACAACCTGGACTGGAGACTGACATCAGAAAGGGAGGGCAGCCTGGTGGAGCTGAGCCCTGCACCTGTGGGGCCTGACGCTGTCCCCAGGTAGGCAGTGGCAGAAGTGGGCTGAACGTAGGATGCCCAGCCAGTGCTGCAGAGAATCCCCTGGATGTGGGGGGAACTGCCCCCTCACACACACACACACACACACACACACACACACACACACACACAAACACACACACACACACACACACACTGGAAACTGGTCTCAGAACACTTTTTAGTTACTAAACATACATTTATGTCCTTGCTCTGTCCGCTGAGACGGCCCAGAAGCAGTGATGTCCCAGCAGCAATGAGCACACCCATTACCCAGATCTTGGCTTCTAAATGCCATTCTCAGAGAAACTGCTGATTCTACGGTTGGGACAGGGAGGTATACAGGAGGAGCCTACAGCAGCCAGAACATAAGAAAGTGATAGAAAGATAGATAGATAGATAGATAGATAGATAGATAGATAGATAGATAACCACAAAAAGAAACACAAAATGATGGGGAAATATTAAAGGGACACAGGAGCCAAGTGAAACAGCCAAAGCTGCGGCAATCTGAGCAGCCAAACAAATATAAATGTAACCCAAAGTAGAAAGAGAAAATCCATGATTCCATACTGGCAAAAATAAATGACTGGATAAAGAAATAAAAGGGTAAGAACAGACAAATCTCCCATTCAGAAGGACTCCAAACAACTTACGTAGAAACTGTCCCCTCGAGGAAGTGGATCACGACTCCCTCCCGCGTGTGCTGTGTAGAGTGACTTCCTTCCGGAGAGGACCATATGGAAAGGGGGCAAGGGACAAACTTTCCAGTGGAGAAGAAAGACAGACTCAGCCAGATGACGAAGGTCACGTCAGCAGTGGTAAGTCATGGCGGCTGGCACTCCTGATGTGACGTGATGGGAAGAGCACTGTCCCTCCTCCCGAAACCTGTCACTCAGTCCGACCACAAGAAAACGACCACATGAGATCCCGAGGAGTCCATTCGGCAAGATACCTGGCCAGTCCTCCTCCAAGCTGTCAAGGTCATCAAAAAATAGGCAAGTCGGAAAAACTGTCACGGCCAAGAGGAGCCTAAAGAGACATGACACCTAAATGTCATGCGGTGCCCTGAGTGAGATCCTGGAGGAGAAAAAGAACATTAGGGAAAAACCAGTGAGACCTGCTCGATGTGTGTCTGGACAATAATAATGCGTCAACGTTGGTTCATTACTTGTAACAAATGTGTTACAAGGGGGGGAACTGAGTGGGAGGTCTGTGGGGACTCTGCACTATCTTTTTGCAACTTTTCTATAAATCTCGAAACTATGCTTTAAAAATGATTTGAAGTGTATATAAAACATATATGTATACGTAACACACACAAGATGTACATACACGCACGTATGCTGCTTCTCACTGGCCTCAGCCTATCCAGAGCGGTGCCAACATCTAGCAATGCCTGGGAGACTCACCTGGGTGGTACCACCTGGGCGGGTCCCCACCCACATCTCCCCTTTCAGAGCCGGTGCCGCGGCTACACTGGACAAACCTCAGCAACAACCATCAGGGAACTCAGAAAAATCAAGGTTCATCAACTCTCAAGGCTGGAGGGTCCAGGGCCACACGGCCAGGTGGCAGGTAGAGAGAGAAGAGAGAGTACAGACTGGAGGTTCTGCCTTTATGGGGCTGGAGGCAGGGGCCCGGGGTTTCATGGGCTCCCTCTTTATTGGTGAATTTAAAATATAAGAGCATGGGGCACCTGGGTGGCTCAGTTCGTTGAGCGTCCGACTTCAGCTCAGGTCAAGATCTCACGGTTTGTGGGTTTGAGCCCCGCGTCGGGCTCTGTGCTGACAGCTCAGAGCCTGGAGCCTGCTTCGGATTCTGTGTCCCCCTCTCTCTCTGCCTCTCCCCGGCTCACGCTCTGTCTCTGTCTCTCAAAAATAAATAAATGTTTAAAAAAATTCGTTTAATAGATAAATAAAATATAAGAGCAGAGGGGCTCCTGGGTGGCTCAGTGGGCTGAGCATCTGACTCCTGGTTTAGGTTCAGGTCATGATTCTGGGGTCGTGGGATGAAGGCCCGAGCTGGGCTCCGAGTTGGTCATGGAACCTGCTTGGGATTCTCTCTCTCTCTCCTTTCTTCCCCTCCTCTGGGCGCTCTCTCTCTCTCTCTCTCTCTCTCTCTCTCTCAAGTGAAAACCATTAAAAATAAATAAATATAAGAGCAGATTTAAAGCCCAGAAGGGGATCCCCTGTTCATGCTCTGTCTCTCTCTGTCCCAAAAAAATAAACGTTAAAAAAAATAAATAAATAAATAAATAAATAAATAAAAATAAAGCCCAGGAGGGGAAAAGCAGGGTCACTCGATGGTCAGTTTCTAGATCGCCAAGGGCTTTCTCAAAGGGGAGCTGCGTGGCGGGGGCGGCCTGGCCCTTCCTCGAGCTGGGTGGCCGGCGCACGTTTATTCCAGGTGGCTGTCTGCTGAGTGGCCGCCTCGCGCCAGGCACTTACTATACATGAGACACATACACACACACGCACGTGCCCACAAAGAGCCGCGGGCACCGATGCAGAGCCCACGGCCGGCCCGAACACACTCCCAGGGCAGAGTCCTGACAGCCAAAGAGAGAAGGCACCAGTGCCCTTTACTGCTTCAGGCTTGGTCCGCACGACTGCTGCTGAGTGGAGAGAACTCCGAGACCCCCCACCCACCCACCAGAGGGGCCCAGTGTGGGGCCAGGGGAGGGTCAGAGATGGCCAGGCCTCTGCTCCCCAGCAGCGCACCCTCCGGACGTCTCCCCCAGGGCCGCTGCATCTGGGCTGGACTCTCCCCAGGGATTCCACAAAGATTTCTCTCCGCAGTGCTTAAATGCTTCGAGCGCAGTAGCCCCTAAAGAGAAGGGCTTTTATTTTCCAGATACCGTGATCTCATTTAAAATGTTTTACTTCACAAGCAAGGGCACTACCCGTGGCTGTCCCTCCAGGGTACGGACGCCTCACGCACATGCCTCACCCGATCCCACAAGAAGCCGTACGTATTCTCAGCACCCCGCGTGTGCGGGGAACACTGAGCGAAGCAACAGAAACACCAGGCTCGGGGATCTGGTTCCCTCTCCCCACAGACGACGGCAGACGAGGTCGGGGTACCTCCTGTCACCCTGCTGCAAACCTCCCCGCCGGGCGCCTCTCCCTCCCAACACAGAGGAGTATGGGAGGGGGCTGCTCTCAGCAGAACAGACATGGGAGCCCCCCCCACCACCACGCCCCCACCCTACCCCCCCGCAGAGGCTGGAGGGCCCAGTGCTCTTGGGGCTGAGATCAGAGCCACTGCTCACCACTTCTGGGTCCTGAAGCCTCGCCCAGCACAGAGAATGCTGGGGACCCAGCGCCAGGGGCCCCTGCGGCCCGCATGCAACCCGCCCTGCAGCCATGTGGAGCGGGCAGAGCTGCCCCCAGCCCAGCAGCCCAAGCAGGTGCGGAGTAACAGAGGGAGCCACAGCAAGAAAACTCTCCTCTCTCTGGGTGGGGGGGGGGGGGGGGGGGGGAGGAAGTGAGAGTGAGCAGAGGGAAACCACGGCGATTCCGCTTGTTAAAACAGAAGTCGCTTGTGCTAAGCCCCACGTCAGGAAACCTGACTAATCGCAGCTTCCAACCCTCCGCGCGGGGCTGGTGAGGTCATGGCCGGACAGACCCTTCGTCCCCCGGAGGAAAGCGACCGCGCCCGACCCAGCTCACTCCCGTCCCCCTTGTGCCTATAACAGCCTGGCATTCTGTGCAGCTGCTCGGATATCCCTCCCGCGTGCTGGATGGGACGCTGCCCGATCCATGCGTTGTGAAATGAAGCCAGTCAGAGCTTCAAAATTTACTCAGTTAAATTTTGTCTCTTAATGAGTCCCGCCCTCAGGACGCAGGAATACGGTGCTCCGCGGGGACGGTGATCTGCCTGGTTTTGCTTTAGGGTTTATTTTATTATTTAATGCGTGAAAAGTCACGAGGTCTCCATCTGCAAAACACATCCCGTAGCCCCCTCTTGTTGCCGTGGCAACCATCCCAAGCCTCCCAGGCTTCTCTCCTGGGCCCACAGGGGTCTCCATGCAAGGCTCATCTTTACTTCTCTGGACTCCTCCCCTACCGCGTCCCCTCCACAGCGGGCAGCCAGACATCTCTATAACACGGAATCAGACAGTGCTACTCTTCTGCTCCAAAACCTCCATGGGTTCCCCGCCTCCATTCAGGAGGAGTCCCCCCACATGGTATGTGACCTCTGTGACCTCATCCTGTTCCTTCCTGCCCCTCACTCACTCAGTTCCACCCACGTTGGGTCCCCTTTCCCTCCTCAATACTCTCAAGCTCGTTTGTGCCCCAGGTCCTTTGCACTTCCTGTTCCCTATGCCTAGAACATTATCTTCCAGAATCTCTGTACAACGAGCACCTCCTTCCCTTCAGGGTAAATGTCACCCCCTCAAGGAAGCCTGCCCTGATCACCGCCCTCAATTCTCCCACCCGCAGCCCCTCCCCATCACAACCCAGGTTTATTTTCATCCTAACGCCAGCCCTGCCTGATCCTCTCTTGTGTATCTGCCTATCTCTTTCCTGCCTCTGCTAGACAGCAGCCCCCGGTAGTCTCTGCCTCATTCCCCACTCTACTCCCTGGGTCGGCCACAGTGCCTGGGACACAGTAGACGGTCAAGCCGCTGGAGACCCGGAGAAGAGCCAAAGCTGTAGTTCAAGCCCCTGCAGCAGAATACCCTCTTCCTCGAGCAAGGTCAGCGGTTTGTTCTGTTCAGGCGTCCAGCTGCCTTGCCTGGGTGAGGCCAAGCCACTTTGTGGATGCGGTCTGCTTTACTCAGAGCCCACTGACCTCCACATTAATCTTGTCCACAGACACCGTCACAGAAACACCCAGAATAATGTGTGACCGCATATCGGGGCTCTGGGACCCAGCCTAGTGGATGCATAAAATTGACCTCACAAACCCCAACCAAGAACACGCCCAAAGAAATCCATGTGGAGACGCATGATACTTAAACTTCCGGAAATCAAAGGCAAAGAAAAATCCTGAAAGCAGCGGGAGGAAAATATAACTCACCTGTGGGAAAACAAGTGTCAGAGTGAGAGCAGGTGCTTCTTTAGCTGCTGGAGGAGAGCGGCACAGTATTTCCCAGGGGCTGAAAGGTAAGGACGGTCAATCCAGGACCCGCTAACCAGCGAAGATATTCTTGAGGAATAAAGCGCAAATCGAGGCATTCCCAGACAAAGAAAACCCGAGGGAATTTGCCACGGACCTACCCTAGAAAATGGCTGAAGGAAGTTCTCCAAACAGAAAGAAAAGGTCGAAGAAGGGACCTTAGAACCTTAGAAAGGGAGAGAAGGCATAGCGAGCCAAAAAACTGGGTAAGTACAATAGGATTTTTTTCAACTCCTTAGTTTTCTAACGATAGTTGCGTACAAACTACAACCCGGCCTGATGTGGTTCCTTGTGTATGTAGAGCAAATATTTACCGTTATCTCATACCTAGGGGGGTAGTAAAGGGACATAAGGCAAAGGAAGGCTTCTCTCCTTCATTCGAACTATTGAAATGGCAAAGCCAGTAGACTGTGGTGAGTTACACATGCATCATGGAATACCCAGAGAAATCACCAAAAATCTGTACGAGAGACAAACTCAGAAACATTCTACGTGAGCAAAACGAAATTCTGAAAATGTTCAAGGGACAAAGGCAGCAAGATGGAAAAAATAACACAGAGAAATGAAAAGCAAAGAAAACAGACACAAAAAACAGATGCATATGCGGTACTTAAGATCTAACGTGTAAATAGTTACATTAAACATACCAATTAGAAGACAGATCGGCAGAGCGCATTTAAAAACATGTATCGGGGTGCCTGGGTGGTTCAGTCAGTTAAGTGTCCGACTTCGGCTCGGGTCATGATCTCTCGGCTTGTGCGTTCAAGCCCCGCGTTAGGCTCTTGTGCTGACGGCCCGGAGCCTGGAACCTGCTTCGGATTCTGTGTCTCCCTTGCTCTCTGCCCCTCCCCCACTCTCTCTTTTTCTCTCTCTCTCTCAAACATAAAACATTAAAAAATTTTTTACAAAAATGAACTAGGGGTGCCTGGGGGCTCAGTCGGTTAATGGTCCCATTTCAGCTCAGGTCATGATCCCGCGGTCCGTGGGTTCGGGCCCCGCGTCGGGCTCTGGGCTGACAGCTCGGAGCCTGGAGCCTGCTTCAGATTCTGTGTCTCCCTCTCTCTCTGCCCCAACCCTGCTGGCATTCTGTCTCTCTCTCTCCCAAAAAAATAAACAACTAAAAAATAATAATTATAAAAACATGTCTCAACCAGACGCCATCCGTAAGAAACTCACTTTAACTATAACAACGTTGGGAGAAAGTGACAGAGCTTGCAGACCCTCATCAAATGAAAGCAGAAAGGGCTGTGTTCGCGGGAGATGAAGTGGACGTCGGAGAGGAGAGAGTTATACCAGCAATGGAGGGAGGGAGACACGACGTCATGGGGGCCGATCCTCCAAGAAGACCCAGCAGTCCTAAATGTGAGCACACCAAACAGCAGCACAGCGAGCTACAGGACACAGACACAGACAGGAAGCAGACGTCGCCAAACCCACGGGGGTAGCGGGAAACGCCCGCTTCCCCAGCTCAACACCTGAGCAGAGCCACAGACGAACCCGGTGACCCCACCCCCCAGCAGGGACTAACAGACATTTACAGAACACGACGTCTCACTACCACAGAGCGCACGTCGTTCCCAAATGCCCTCGCAACGTAGATCAAGACAGAGCAGACCCTGGACCATGACGCCAGCTTCAGAAATTACAAATAACTGAGAGCACGCAGAGTGTTCTCGACCACGACGGAGCCACTCCGGATGTCCACGACTGGAAGGCGAGGCGAAAGCCTTGGACACGGGGGGCCCAGCACGCCTCTGTGGGGAAAAGAGGAAACCCCAAGGGGAACCGAGAGATGCGTTCAGATGACAATGAAGATACAATTTTTGGACACCGTGGGAGCAGAGCTGAGAGTGAGCTATGGCACTGAATTAAGGAAGACACGGCCTCCCCCAGTTGTGAAGGTTCCCAACTCAAGAACCCAGGAAGAAAGAGGAAAATAAAAAAAAAAATAAAAAACAGGCAGAAGGGAGGAAATAATAAAGAGAAGAGCAGAAATCAATGGCATTGACAACAGAAAAACAATACAGAATATCGACGAAACGGACAGCCGGTCTCCAGAAACATCGCTAAAACAGACAAAACTCAAGGAAGCCTGACAAGGAAAGAAATACAAAAGACACCGATTGCCACTGTGAAGAATGAGCCGGGGCGACGGCCGGAGAGCCTTTAGGTATCAAAAGGATAGCAGGGAAGCCTGTGGACGGCTGCACACACGTAACTGTGGCAAACTCGGCTGGGTGTGGCTCATCCCTCACAAACACAAACTAACACAAACTCCTGAGCCCTGTGTCTGCCCTGCAGGCAGGAGCCAATCCCGCCCTCCTCTGGGCAAACCCCATAACCTCTGTCACAGGGTGACACATACAGAGCCTGGACAAGTCGCCCAAGGTCGATACGTAAGATAAAAACTAAACCGGTTTTGGGAGATTCGTACAATTAGCCCAGGCTGAGCAGGGGTCCGAGACCCTCCAGGGATTGGATCCCGAGAGGGGTGGGGGGAGGGTGGCGGAAGCCGGGGTGGGGAGGGAGGCTGGCGGGAGGCATGGGGTGCTGATGGGAATTTGCAGGGTGCTCCTCCGGCCGTGCTGATGTCGCTGCTGGTCGTAGTGTTCTGCCAACACCATGAAGGACTCAGCGACTATGTGAGCGAGGCTGGGATCACCCAAGTACTGAGGAGGGATTAAATAGTGTTTAGGAAACTGCTTTTTCTGTAATTTACGCTGTGCTTTTGAAGGTGAAGAGGCCCCAGCCTCAGGGATGGCTTAGAACAGCAGCGGACGGGGAAGGACTCGCTGCCCTGGTCCATATCAACCCCAGAGTATTCTATTCTGCCACGTAAAGGAGCCAGCCCTCTCAAAGGAAACCAGCCTCTCATAAAATTTCCTGGCAATCCAGTCAGGAGAGTGTGCATGCCTCCCTCAGATAACACGGCAGCATTATAGGCATTTAACTCGATCAGTGGGCTATGGAAAAATAAAACACCCATTTAAACAAGCGTCTGGAAATGCAGCTGAGCTGAGGAAAGCCTCAGCCTGTCAGGGCTCTGGGATGACCAGGCAGGGCTGGCGCCGAAGCATGCGCCACGTTCCGTCCCCGATGACAACCCCAAAGCCTTGCGGGACCCGGGGGCACAGGTTCAATGTGCAGGCTCCCTGGCCCCCCGCCAGACCTGGTGAACCCAGATCTCCGGTGGAGAGATGGCAGCCGGGACCTCAGTCCGCAGCAAAGAACCGGGGCGCCTCTGCATGATCCACAGCCGTTTTCCCGGTGCTCGGCCGGGACCACCTTGAGGGTTGAGGGTTGTCCAGAGTTGGGGCCGAATTGTCAAAGGAGGCTGGAAATCGGCAAGCGGAGGTCTTTGGAAACAGACGGGTCTGCTGTGAGTCCCACCCTACCACGGCGTCCCGCTCGGTGCCCTGGAGGAAAGGAGAGGGGCTTCCAGGAGGACCCTGGAGGGTTTGAGGTCTGTCCCCAAGAGTGTGCACAACACAGATGCAAGTCAACTGCCTCCCAAAAGAGAATCTGGACAGCGCTGCCTCCAGGAGGCCGAAGGACAAAAGGGCTGTGACTCGGGTCAAGTGCCACCTAGGACAGGGGCCAGCTGTGGGCCCCCTGGAGACAGATGGCTCTACTCGAAAGATAATGTCCAGGGCCACTTTAAAGAGATTCTTCCCAGGAGGATGCCTGGAGCGGTGACAGGTTGGGAACAGCTGTGGGAGCCGGTGGGCGGGTGCCCGGGGCCGTCCAAGGAACCACAGCAGAGCAAAGGCAGGGCTGGCCTTCGTCCTGGGACCCATAGCCGGACACCTCCAAGCGGCCTGGAGGCTCTGAGCTCCAAGTGTCCCTCTCTGCTCCCGGCCCCCTCCTCTCCCTCCAACCTCGCGAGGACCACATGCCCAGAGCCTGCGAGGGCAGAGGGGGTCTGGGTCTGTCCCCCTGGTGCCCATAGGGCCCCCATGCACTGCCACCCTTGGCCAGGTCTGTACCAGAGAGGACAGACACTGAGGTGCAGTGAGGATCACGGTTTTGAGTCATTTTACTGGACTAAACACACTACTTTAGAGACAAATCAGACTTCTGCTGTCACCGAGAAAGACGACGTGACTTTCCATTTCTGAGAAGGACCGGAGAGGTCACGTGGCCCGCCAGGGGCCCCATTCGCTCCACGTAAGCCCCCCACGGCCCCAGGAGGCACCACTGAACTGACAACGTGGGCGCGGAGGTGAGAGGCAGCCCTCTCAGGCCCCGGAAACCCCTGGACGCCGAGCTGACCGCTCAACAACTGGAGTCTCCCAAGTGGCTGGGAACAGACACGACGAGGAGGGCAGGGTGGGTTCTGCACGGCCGTGCCTTCTCACCCCTCCCCGCACCCAGCACCCTGGTCCGCTTGGCCCCACGCCTGGGGAGCGGCAAACAAGACCTTCCACAGGTGTTGCAGAGGCTCCCAACCTCCTGCCCAGCACCCGTCCTCACTCTCTTCCTTAGGAATAGAACCCAATTTTTGGCTGAGCAATGACGATCCTCCCTTGTACTGGTGTGGTCACGTGAGTCAGTTCTGGCCAATGGGGTGTGAGCAAAGCCTTGCTTGGTGCTTCCAGAAAGTCTCCCTAAGGAACATGGATGTGATGGCTGGAGTTCCAGCACCTATGTTGAGCCATGAGGATGAGGGCATGCTGGTGTGCCAATCCCTAACAGCTTCCCACAGCCACCTACTTCCAAACTGCTGTTACATAAGAAGGGGTATAAAATATCTATCTTGTTTCAGACACTTATGCTGAGAAGATTTTGGTTAAATGCTGCAGAAGCTAATCCTGGCTGATGGATATATACAGTGACCCCTTCACATGCCTCACATGCCAAGGACACTGCCAGCCTGGCACTCAGTGGGCACATCACCAGGCTGAGCTCCACCTCCCTTGTATGTTCTGGGGGGAAAGTGTAGCTTGGGGGTTTCTCCCTTAGCTCTGTACACGTGCCAAGGAGATTCGCTGAGCTTGGTGAAATCTCCACTAATGCAGAGGCAGGTGATAATGTGACATCCACTCCAGGAGTGAAGGCCTGACCTTCGATTGGACCTGGATCTCTAGGCCACAGATCACACTTCGACCCTGGCCTGGGATGGCTCTCTGGGGAGACGAAACATAGCAGGTGTTATGGTTCAATTGTGTCCCCCCTAAAATTCATATGACATTTTAACCTTAGAAAAGAGATTGTTGCAGATGTAATGAGTCAAGAAGAGGCCCCGAGTCCAATACCGCCAGTGAACTTGTAAGAAGAAGAAACTGGACACACAGGCACGCATATACATACACACACACAGGGAGAACACCGCGCCATGGGAAGACCAATGTGATGCTCCCACAAGCCAAGGAAGCACCAGGATCGACCTTCAGAAGAAGAACAGCCCTACTCACACCTTGATCTCAACTTCTAACTTCCAAAAGAGTGAAACAATGAATTCCAGTTTTGGTGCTTTGTCATGGCAGCCCAGAAAACTCATGCAGCAGGTTGTACCCATATCACCCTGCCCTTCAGGAGTTTAGATTCCAAGCATCACAGCATACTAACTGGCTGGTACTCAGTGTTTCTGGGTAGGAGGAGAAATAGGAGCATGGATGGATGGATGGATGGAGAAATGCAGGGATGGATGGATGGATGGATGGATGGATGGATGGATGGATGGACTGATGGGTAGATGAGTGGATGGATGGATGGATGGATGGATGGATGGATGGATGGAGACATTCAGAGATGGATGGATAGATGGATGGATGGATGGACTGATGGATAGATGAGTGGATGGATGGGTGGATGGATGGATGGATGGATGGTTGAATGGAAGGAGAAATGCAGGGATGGATGGATGGATGGATGGATGGATGGATGGATGGATGGACTGATGGGTAGATAAGTGGATGGATGGATGGATGGATGGATGGATGGATGGACCAATGGATGGATGGATGGATGGATGGATGGATGGGTGGATGGATGGAGACATTCAGAGATGGATGGATAGATGGATAGATGGATAGATGGATGGACCAATGGATGGATGGATGGACTGATGGATAAATGAGTGGATGGATGGGTGGATGGATGGATGGATGGATGGTTGAATGGAAGGATAAATGCAGGGATGGATGGATGGATGGATGGATGGATGGATGGATGGACTGATGGGTAGATAAGTGGATGGATGGATAGATGGATGGATGGATGGACCAATGGATGGATGGATGGATGGATGGATGGATGGATGGATGGATGGACTGATGGGTAGATAAGTGGATGGATGGATAGATGGATGGATGGATGGACCAATGGATGGATGGATGGATGGATGGATGGATGGATGGATGGACTGATGGGTAGATGAGTGGATGGATGGATGGATGGATGGATGGATGGATGGATGGACCGATGGATGGATGGATGGATGGATGGATGGATGGATGGATGGACTGATGGGTAGATGAGTGGGTGGATGGATGGATGGATGGATGGATGGACCAATGGATGGATGGATGGATGGATGGATGGATGGACAGATGGATGGATGGACAGATGAACCAATGGTTGGATGGTTAGATGGATGGATAAATGAATATAAAGATGTGAGTGCATGGGTGGGTGTGTGAGTACATAGGTGAACAAATGAATGGATGTATGGATGGAAGAACACACAGGGCAGCCACCAGATGCTGCAAGGATTCTGCAAGATGCCTCACGTACCTACAAGTGCTCACGATTCTGCAAGATGCCTCACGTGCCTACAAGTGCTCACATATCATGCTGGCATGTACAGCCGGCAGAATGGCTGCATCACGCCCGTGGATTCTACAGAAATCAATGCAACCTCAACTCCAGGAGAAAACAGGCCATCATTTTCTGTAAAAGTGCCAGGAACTGCCCTGATCAATGACTTGATCCATCTGTTTCACTGTTCATGCCACCTACTTTTATTCCTCATGAATGACAAAGGGGTCTGGAAGGAAGTAGCTGGAAGGAAGGGTGCGTCAAGGGGACTGGGCGCATATCCCCAAGGGAGGCCATGGGGCAGGTCCTTTCATGGAGGGTGACATCCTGCAGAATCTCTTGGGCTGACAGGTGAGACGAGCAGGGCATGGCAAGCAGAGGCCGACCCCCAGGTATGCCGTCCTCTGTGGGAGCCACCTTGGTGGCAGGTCTCCCGACATGAGAGTGTCTGACCATGAACGAGAATTAGAGGGAGCTGAGGCACAGGGACACAGCCATATGCCACGCACAAATTCAGGCACCCGAGAGTGAGCAATGATACACCCTCCCACCATGAGCACCGGGCCGGGGCGGGGGGCGGGGGTGCGGGGGTTGCACGTTCGGCAAATGCTCGGCTTAGAGAAGCATCCTTCCTATTGCCCTTGGCCCAGGTCAGGGGGGACGGATGCCCACTGGCCTCAGGAGAAGGGGCAAGCAGAAGCGAGATCTAGGAGGATGAGTCTGCCTGGAACAAGGGCCCTGCATCTGGTCAACCCTCCCCGGCTCCGGGAGCAGCCTGGCTGAGCAACTGAATAAAATAACCCGATGCACTCAGTGCAAGGCGCCCCCAAGGCTCCAAACACTTAGCTGTGCCTCTCCCCAGTGCCCAGGCCACTGGGTTTCTCCCCTCCAAAAATAATAAGTATTGGGAAAAACCCGATGGGCAGTGAGAACTCTCTGGAAGGTGCGGCCAGGAAAAGCCATTTGTTAATCTACCCCTTCCTGGAGCTCCGGACCCATTTGGCTGGGCTTCTGGGGTGCTCGTTGCCAACACGGCCTCTGCTAATAAGTAATTAGAAGATAATTAACATTTGTAACATACAATGGGAAACAGCTGGACCTACGACTTATTAAAACCTAAGAACCTGATAAATCAATTGTGTAGAGACATGGAACACAGGCTCAGGTATGGACATCAGCTTCTGTGGGCTCAGCCCTCCCCGCCCAGCCCTGGAAGCGTGTCCTCGGGTCCCAAAGTCAGCGACACACGAGTGTGGATTCTGTCCACCCCAGACACCCTCCGCTGGCCACCCACTGCTTCCTGCGTCCCCACATGTGTCCAAGGATCAGAGAAAGCAGAGCCAGCCCTTTTCCGTTGGCCCAAGTTCCCTGGGATGAAGAGAAAGGCCAAGGCACGGGCGGTGTGGCACCCTTCTCCCTCTGCTTCCCCCCTTCCCCAGTCACCCGGGAGTTCAGGGAGAGAGGGAGCCTTGGGTGTGCCCCCCTGGGACTTAGCTGTGCCTCTCAAGCACCATGGGTTGGCCTCAAAAACGCCCGTGACGGGGGATGGCAAGAATAAATGAAAGCCAAGTTCCCTCCATCCAAGACCAAGTCTGTGAAGCCATGCCAGATTCCAGACTGTGCTCTCCCACTCTGGTCCACCACAGCCTCCCTCTGACCCCACTGCCTCTCCCCTCCGTCTTGGGAGTGGCAGGGCCGGGAGGGAGCGGGGGTAGAGGGGAACACGTGTACTCGATGAGCCCGAATGCACTCCCCGAATGCTTTGGTTTCCAGCCAAAACATTAGGATGCTGCTCTACCGACTAATCATCCTCCCTCAGGCGGGAGGGAGCTGAAATAAAAAACCCGGGGTGTCTGTGAATGTGGGAAAAGCCAGTTAGGACTGCGGTAACTCTCTCCCGTGAAGCTGGGCAGGGTGGACATTCAGGCTGCTCCCTGGACGCCCCTCGAAGACACTTCCTGGGGATTGTTCTTTGAGAAATGTAGGTCCAAACCACCTCCACTTTCTCTCTTCGGTGAGAAGCCTGAGGAGAAACACTCAGGGATGCAAATGTCAGGGACTCCTGGTCTGGGGCCCCCTCCTCTGCCTGGGGCCACCTCTGTGCTCCACTCTCCTGCCTCGACAAGGTCCGTCCAGTCCCCCTGGTTCAGGTGGGGGCTGTCCTCACAGCACTTGAATCCCAAAGCCAAGGGATTGGTCCAGGGACAGGCATGCAATGTAAGCTGACCCCATGAGAGGCCTGCCCTGGGATTTTTCTCCTTCAAGCTCAGGGAAGAGGCCTCCCCTATCCCTGAGGGATTTGTAGCCCAGGCTCCTAACCTGGAAAGCCAGCATGGCTGCAGGGACAAAGCTGACATTTGGTGAGGCAGAGTGGGGCTCAGGACTGGCTGAGAATACTCAGGGCCCCTGTTCCCTCGGGCCAGCTCTATCCAGCTTCCCTGGCTGGATTTAGCACGCCGGGGGGGGGGGGGTCCCTGATTTAGTGAGCCAGGGGGTTCCTTGCTTTGGCTTAAAGCTGTTGGGCTGTGTTCCTGCTGTTTCCAACCATATCCAACCCAGGCAAATACCCCTATTCGGGCCCCATCATTCGTGGGAAAGGGGCTGGTGCTCAGCTGGAGGCGTGTGTTCAGAGAAAGATAAAACAAATACAAGAAAACAGATATGAGAAAGCGATATTTAGCAAGTTAATGTGACCAAATTAGCGGGGCTAGGGGGGAAGGGGGATGTTTGACCCACTTACAAAAACAAACCATTTGACGTGATTTTAAAACCACGGCTTCCCTCACTGGCATGCATCCCATAAAAAGATCCTCTTACTTGGCCCTTGGCAGGCAACCTGTCTCGACCCAAGCCCTCCATGTGGGTTTCTGGCAGATTCCTGTTTCAGCAGACTGCTTCCTGGCTTCCCAGAAAGGCAGACGAAACAGGTGCATCTCTAGGGGGAGTGGAGACCCCCGTGGAGGGGAGAGAAGGTGTTTGGTGCGAACCTCGGACAGCCAGCAAGGGAAAGGTCCTCTGCTTTGGGGGGTTGACACCGCCCCGCCACAGATCTAGAATCATGAGACAAAGAAAAGTGAGCCGGGACCTGGCAGGCAAGACAGCCGTCCAGGCAGGGGAGCCTGCCGAGTCCCAAGCCCTGTGCTCTGCCCTGTCCCCCCTGTAGTTTTCTCACACGCTGGGGAAGCATGGGTACCACCCACACCCATCGCAGACGGGGTCCTACAGCTCACCGCTGGCAAGGGGCAAGTCTGGATTCGAACTCGGGCCCTCCTGGCAAAAACCATGTTCCTCTACCATGTGCTCCGGGGCCTGCTGGGTCAGGACCTCCAGCCCCCAAGCTCCCTCATTGGGGTCAATCAACACACGGCAGAGGGGCACCCCCCCCCCCCAGGGCCACCTCACCACGGCAAGTCAGACTGGTGAGGACCATCTCGGGAGGCATGGAAGGCCCGGAGCCAGCCCCTGGAGGGAAACCGAGCAGGAGAGAAAAGCCAGTCACTTAGGACTACGCACTTACTAGGCAACCAATTTGCAGAGTCTGTCCTTAACTTGTGCCACAGGCAAGGTCTGCGTGGGCAATTTGGGTCCATCAGCCTTTAAATTATAGAGGGCCGCATCCCTCCGTCAGGCCAGCCGCAGAGCCGAGATGGAGTGGCTCCGGACTGAGCGACAGCTGCAATGAATGCATTCCTGCCAGGAAAATAGCATTGCCACGCGGAGGTGCTCTGGAAAGTATTGAACTTCAGGAAGAAATAAAATAAAAATAAAACGGCTCAGGCGCTCCCAGGTGCTCTGTCATTATTGCCAGATGCAGCGGGGAGAAAAGGAGGCCCATTATCAAATAAATGTCTCACCGTCCTTGGCAGAGAACGGCACTCACTGCATCACAGCTCGTGAGCGGCTGGCTGGTCACAGAGCGCTGTCTGGCTCAAGTGGGGAATCTTTGCCCAGCAAGGAAAGCTCTCGGGGGCATCTTGGGTGGCTTCCCATTCACAGTTGGGGAAACTGAGGCCAAAGCTGTGCAGCAGGTCAGGGGAGCGGACCAGAAGACGTCCAAATGCGGAAGCACAGGACAGTACCCGAAGCATGACAGACACACGACGGGTTCCCCAGGGCCGGCTGCAGGGCCCTGCTTGGGGACCCAGACGACTGCTGTGTAGCCTGTGTAGGACATGCCCACGACCTTGAGGAGTAAGGAAGGGCAGGTTAGCACCAGGGCAGCCCTCAGACATCAGCCAGCGACTCGCCCTCCCCCACTGCTGATGCTGGGAAGCCTCCAGTGACGGGCTGAGCTCTGAGCTTGTCCTGGTCTCCCTGCCCCTCTGTTCCCCCCTGTCCAGCCCCCTGTGCCCGTGCCTCTCCTAGCAAATGGGAACCATCTGAGGCCCCCATCCTGCTCTTTCTCTCTGTCCCAGGTTCTGGGAACCACAGGGTGAGTTCAGGAAGGGCAGGAGTGCTCTCCTCGCTCACGGCTGCATCTCAGACCCCAAGCAGTAGCTGTCGTGTAGCAGGTGCTTCACAAAGTCGTCAAGTGCACAGATGGGGGCCGGGATCCAACCACAGACCAGACTTCGGATCAAATACGACTGTGGTTCCCAAGTCCACATCTGTGTGACGTTCTTGCCTTCCCCCAGAGTGCCCTCGTCACCCTCCGCACCGAACACTGGCAATCAGAGGACTAGGTCTACGTGACCACCAGGCCAGCAGCCAGGCTGTGAGCCTCGACCATCCCCCATAGCTGGCTTGTCCTACCGCACGCCCGGAGGAGGTCCCCTCCAAGTGCACACCTCTCACACTTCAAAACTTAGAGTGGAAGCGAGGAAGAGCCAGGTGCAGGAGGGGTCAGCGGGACCCAAGCATGTCCCCAAAGTCACACCCCGGCCACTTTATTTCCTGAGCCCAGGACCTTCAGCTACAATGCAGTGGAGGTAACGGTCCCATCTCGAAGGAGCCAAGTGGGAGAGAAAGAAGGGCGCGCACATCTACATCTAGGGGCGCTTGGGACTTGTGTGCAGGAGGCCCCCTTATCACCGAGGGCTTGAATCAATCCCTGATGCTCTGACTCCCCACTCAGCCCCCAGAGCGTCCCGATCCGCCGCTCCCGGGCGTCTGTGCAAAGGGCTTTGATTCCGGAAGCACACGTCTTGCGTTTGGCCTCTTGCCTCACTCCCTCCGTGGATTTCTGTCCCCACCCTCATCACACACGGCTCCTCTCAGCGATGTTTTTTACAAGTGCCTTTTCCAGAGCCGAACACGCGCAGACGACATCCGGGGCCTCGGCGGTGCGTAACCACACATACCAGTGCAACAGAGAAGTTCTAAGATGAACTGCAGGCTTCCGAGGTCAGGAAAGCTTCCGAAAGAGCATTTTTAACTCACTTCCCTGACTCCGGGTTGACTACCATTCACCCGCACCCAGCCCGGGGCAGTGAAATGACAGCTCCAAGTCACAAGAAGACCGCAAAACAGGAGGAACAGCCCTTTGGTCTGCCTCGGGTGGGAGGTCCATGGCCAGCCAGAGGCAGGAGAAAGACAAGCCAGGGCAGAGTGGGCTCCGGGTTCTGGGGGCCACCGCCAGGCGGACGTGAGCCCGGCTGCTGGCCACACAGCTGTCTCCAGACGTCCGGCCCCCTGCGGTCTCGCGCTCCGTGAGCGCTCAGGGGAAGCTGGGGTCTGGAGACCACCGCCCTGGGACTCAGAACACTGGAGGTCAGACTGACCTTCACCTGCTGGGCCACCCTGGAAGCCAGGGAGAAGGTTCCGGTCCATCCGACCTCTGGGAAGTCCCAGGAGTCCTCGCTCACTCACCTCTCTCTCCCCCCACCCACTCTCACCCAGCCCCTGCGGGAAACACTTTCTTCCCAGACTGACCCTCATCCCCAGGACTCCTGGCAGAGCCCGGCCTCGGACTGACCCAGGAACGGTGGGACCTGGACGGCAGGGCATCAGCACAGGATGATCCTGTGAGCTCTTCCCCAGGCGGCCTCTCTGGCAGTGTGCTAAGGGCCCCCAGGATTTGTTTCCATCAGGTACGGTAGGACACACAGACTTGAAAGTGACTGCCGTGAACGAAGAAACTAATTACGATCACAGATCCTGGAGGGGAAGCACGCCACAAGGGGCACCGGGGGAAGCAGCAGGGCAGCCTAGAGCAGGAGGCAGAGGGTGTGTGAGCAAAAGCCTTTACTGTGGTTTCCACGTGGGAGGGAACAGGGGAAGCAGGCTTCAGACTGGCTAGTTTGAATAATTTCAGAGGGTTCTGGGGCCCAGGGGCTGTACCTGCCCTGGGGTGACTGGGCCAGGTCAGATAAAGAAAGTGCTTGGTAGGGTTGGGGCAGGGAGTCTGGGCTCTGAGTTGGATGCTTTGCATTTGAAAGGCACCCTCAGAGTGAGTTGTTCACTATCTCTGGTAACTGGAGAACCTGGGAGGGGCAGTGCCCCAGGGCCAGCAAGGCCCCAGCACTCAAAGCCTCAGAATACAGAAAATAAAAGACAAGGTTTAAATCAGCCCAGGGAGGTCCTAGGGCCACCAATGACCTATATACAGTGGCTTTTATGCAAGAAGTTTCCCCATCTTCCAGGCAGACACGAGATGCAGGCTGGATTTCAGCACCTGTTCACCAAATAGACCCAAGCAACCTTGGACAGTGCACAACCAGAACAACTGTTCGGAGGCCCTTCGGAGGCCTTCGCTGCCCAGGGCCTAACCCAACCAAGCCAGGGCCAGCCCAACCTTCATTGGAGGACAAATGTCTTCACTGCTCTGAAAGCACCAGCAGGGACAGATCACCCCTACCCAGCTTGCGTCCTATTGGCTCATGCTCTGTACACAAGTCTAAAACTTCCAAACAAGGCAAAGCTATGTTTTAAAACCCTTTGGGGCTAAACATCCTGTTCGTAAAGTATCAGCGGGGATGGACACCATCAGAGGGGAGTCAGTGGTCTCTCAAGAGAAGCGTCGTGTTCTGGAACCTGCTCAGAGTCCTGCCTGCCCCTCCCCAGCGGTGCCTGGCCAGGCCTGGACCTTTTCTGGGGCTCCTGCAGGTGAACCCCATCTTTGAGCCTCTTTCTCCAGACAAGGAGGACATTGCTTGGAGAAAGCAGAAGTCCCCATTGGAAACTGAAGAATAAACCTTCTTCCTTCGGTTTTCCTCGGCAAAGACCGGCCGGAAGGGCTCTTTTGAGCGTGACAGCGTGTGGTGTGGCCCAATGGTCAGGGTGGAAGGTTCTGCTCCTGCAGAGAATTTTTCTTTTTCCAGCGAAAGAATAAAATGATGTCCTAACCTTGGGCTGTAGCATCTTTTGTGAAAGGCAATTTCAAAGCAGAAAGGTCAGCCCAAAAGAGAACCCTGTTTCTAAAGCCGGGTCCCACAGAAGAGTTAGCCGCCAGGAAAGAGCTTGGACAACAGTCCCTGGACTCCGGCAAGGCCAGGAGTGGGTTGTGGGACGATCGGGATGTGTAAGCGGGGCCTCTGGATTTTGTTTAGTTCTGCTCTTTTTTGGACCAGGGCTGCTAGAAGCCCTGCCTGGATGTGGCCACCCCGTGATAGCCAGCTCGAGGGACCCCCCCCAACCCACCCACCAACCCAAGCCCAGCCCTGCAGAAGGCTCAGAGCCCAGCAGCCCTTTCTCTGCACCTCCTGCCTCCTGCAGCCACAGGAATAGCACCTCATCTCCCAAAGGCGGGGAGAATGCAGGCAGCTCTCCCTGCAGAAGGGGTGAGACCCCCTCGCCAAGGCTGGGATGTCCTGGTCCAAATCCACAGCAGGGGGTTTCCTGAGCAAACAGTCCCCGGACCAAAGCCAAACAGTCTCTGTAATAAGCCATGTTTTCAAACACGAATTTTAAAAACATAACTGGTGAAGTTGCTAGAGACTCTCAGAAGTGAGCAGGCCCCTGAGAGTCTCCTGGTCCTATAGCCTGTTTCTGTGATGGGGCAGGGCCAGCTGGGAGAGAGCTCCCTCCGGGGTCACTTCGGCAGCAAGCCTCAGGCCGTTGCCAAGAGAGCTACAGCTGTCTTCTCAGTGAGGACGACGGAGAGGCAGTTTCTTGGCTCAGGACATTCAGCAACACCTCCTTCAGGAAGCCCACCCTGACTTCCCTCCTCCACGAGACAGGGGCCCTGCCAGGGCTCTCAGAGCACCTGGACACGTCGCCCAACACCCACCCTCTTCACACACCCAGGGTCTGTCTTCAGCCCACTTGGAGCAAGATGGGTACGGAAGCTAATGCCCCACTGAACTGTAACTGTCTGGGCGAAGACGGCGTTTGCCACTGCGTGCCCAGAACTTGGCGAGGTGCCCGCCATCGTTAGGGCTGAAATAATAAATGTCACAGATCTAATCGCAACCAGAATACCGGCATGGCCTGCAGGCTCGGGGCCAGCACGTGCACACCCTTTACTTGCCTGAGCCCCAAGAGGCGCTGTTCTGCGCCCGGGTGGTGGTGATGGAGCACTTCAATGGGTTAAAATCACTCATCCAACGTCACCTCACTGCTCAGGGACAGAGGCTGTCAGATCCCAGGGCCTCCCCGCAACGCTGTGGTGAGCTCAGCCCCGGGAGGGGTGAGGGAAGGACGTTCAGTCCGTGCAAACACAGAGTCCCGGGATCAGAAGCAGCAGCCCAGTCGGGCAGCCCAGTGTGGCACAGAGAGGTCACATCCCACCCTGGCCCCTGACCTCGCCGCTCTCAGGAGGGCATACCGCTAAGTGGCCGTGAGGGGAAACCTGGGATCCCTGGAGACCTGCCCAAGCCTGGGGAAGTGGAGGCAGGGGCCAGAGGCTGTAGCAGATGGGTGGAGTGGGTGCAGCCCGGGTGTTTCCAGGAGGGAAGAACAAACCCAGAAACCCCCACACACACAGCAGCTGCCCCCCATCCGTGTCCTGGCTTTGTGCCAGCCAGGCATCCAGATGCCACGGTGTGTTTGGGTGGGCTGATTAAGTTACATTAAATGTATTTAACAATTAATGCAGGACCACTGAAATCATGACGATCAAATCTAAGTTAAATGACATCTGAAATTTCACTCTCAGGTCTAGAATGGCTACAGGCGTCTCTGTCGGATCAGCCTGAAGAGGTGTTTCAGTGCAAACAGTGAGCAGGGGTGGGCCGGGGCGGGGACAGCGGTAGATGCAGGGGCGGAAGTGTGGGAGGCACGCTCGTCCAGTGGGCATGTGTCTTTCTTGGTTCGTGGCCCTGCACAGTGTGTCTGCTGCCATCCATTCCCTGCCCGGTTCCCTCCACCTCCCTTTTGACAACAGCTCTGTGGCCACCTGCCCCTGTCCTAGACAGCAGGGGTCACTTGGGGACACGCCCACCCTGGCTGCAGACATGTGCGTTTCTCTGGCCACGGTGGGTGGCCCCGTGACGGGCACGTGATCCCAGCTGAGCCTGCGGACGCCTTGGGATTGCAGGGCCCGAGGGGAGAGAGGCCGGGAGGGCATGGCTGGAGCCGCGGCAGCCACCATGCCACCACAAGGGCACAGCCGAGGAGACGATGGAGAAGGGGCAGGAAGAACAGGAAAGGGAGAAGGTGGCCCTGGGGGGACTCTGTGTGAGCCCTGCATGAAGGCCCCTCTTCCACCAGGTGGTGGGTTTTTTGTCACTGGCAACTGACAACGACAGATGTCCCAGCCAGGACTCCACGGACAGAAACTGTCTCCTCTCCCTATCGGCAAGAACTAAAGACGTGTCTCACGTAAGGAGTTTTAAGGCAGTTTGCTCCGAGATGTATTTTGCTGTATTTCATCGCCCTTCTTGAGATGCAAACAGTCTGTAGGCACAGGGCCAGCCCAGTGCTGGGACCCGGCCCAGCCCGGCTCTACCAGGAGGGAATGTGAGGAGGAGCGGACTGGGCTCCAGGCTTGCTCGCCTTCCTCTGCGTGCACCAGGCAGGGCCCAGAGACAAGAGGGACATTTGCTAGGGAGCCCCTCTTGAAGCCTGTGCCCTGGGCAGCTGGCTCAGCTGACACTGGCCCAGCCCTGGTACGGACCACGTCCTCTGCCACGAGCGGGTGCCGGAACCCGTTGACCCCAAACTTCAGCTCTAAGCGGCCCACCCGCTGCTGGCACCGGGCAGCTTCCTCGCCTCTCGGGGCTTTGCTTTTCCCGTCTGTGCATGAAAGATGTGATGAGGGGACTCCCCCGGGAAGAGGAGGGCTGGGCCAGCCCTAAGCTGTATGACTCTTCTGCATGCTTCTGGCAGCAAAGTGGTTCTGGAGACACCCCCCCACACACACCCCCGCCAGTGCCTGGTCAGCCCACAGGAGCCTCAGCCCTCCTCAGCAGTCAGCGAAGCTGGACCACAGCCGCCCACTCCCCTGTGACCTGCAAGACGGGACACGCTTTCTGCCCTGTGGGTCCCCGGGGATGCCTGTGCTGAACCGGGTGGACGGTTCCTGGCACTGAACCAAACAGCCATCCTCTGCCGAGGCACCGGGGGCACACGGCCCCTGAGGTAGCTCCAGGCTGGTGAGGGAGGCCATGGCTTCCTGTCCGAGGAAGAGCTGTCCCCCTCTGTCCCCAGGGCTGATGCCCTGGCGAACTGCTTCACAGCCCAGATGCTCCAGGAGCAGCAGCCAAGTCCTCCCCGAGCACAGCAGCATGTCAGATGCCCCAGGTTCCCGGGGAAACAGAGGACACCCAACTCAGTGTGTGGGCCGGGGTCAGCCTGCGGGCTCCACTTCCAGGAGCAGAGAGACCCCCCACCCTCCTCTCCCTCATCCCATAGCCTCCAGCGCTGAGCCTAGAGTGGGACCTGGCGTGGAGAGAGGAGACAGAAAGAGAGACCCTGATTGAGAAATCCCTAGGTCTCCCCCATCGCTGCGGCCCGCCCAGGTCGTCAGTGGGTGCTCCCCTAGCTCTGTCCACACCAACATCGCCCCGCTCTGCGAAGCCTTCACTGAGGGTCTGCCACACCCCCACCGCCGTCCTGGAGCACGGGGTCCGGGTCCTGGCGTCGACAGCCGCCCAGTCCAAAGCCCAGCCCTGCCTCCTCCTACGGAAAATGGCAACGACCGTAGGGTCGTCAACTCATGCGAGCCTTGCGATGACACAGGCACTCAGCAGGGAGCCTGGAACGGAGAAGCCGTCAGCAAAGGTGAGCAGCCGTGGACGAGGGTCTCTGTGAGGGGTCATGACTGCAGGGGGACACAGGCTCGCACCCGACACCTGCCACACCCGGGCACTGGGGGAACCCCCTTCCCCCCCCACCCCGGGGAACGGTCGATGCCTCGGGTGGGGTAAGTCTCTGCTGCAGGGACTGGACGTCCAGCAGCATCGCCCGCCTCCGCCCCCCGGAACACCACCCACCTCACGACCCAAGTGTCTCTGGACACTGACAACCGTCCCCCACGGGCGGAGAAGCACAGCATTAGCGAGAGGAAAAGCAGAAGGCTTCTTTCCCAAAGCAAGTGAAGGAAAACAAAGGATGGGCTTTCGCCCCCTCAACAAACGGTTGCTCGACAACTCTATGGCTCCGGGTGCCGGGACGCGTGGCTCACAGCCCAGCAATCTTCGTCCGCGGCACGAGAGGGGCTCAGGTGAGCCCCGGCACCGGCTGCGTCAACCCTCCAAACACACCGTCCTCTCGAACAGGACATACAAGCCGCCTCCCCTTCGAAATCCCCCTCCAGAGGAGACTTTCCAGAGCCTGTAAGACCTGCCCTGTGGGGGCCTTGGGACCCGTCCCCAGAGCGTCCTCCAAGAGGGCCCGAGGGAGGGACGGCATGTGAGGACAGCGTGGCAAGCAGGGGCCCTGTGCTGTTAATTAAAACCTGAAAATGGAGCCTTAGGATTTAATTTACAATCCGAGCGGAGTTCTTCCTCGCACAGCCACAATCCCTCATTAACAGCCAGAAACAGAGCTGACGTTACACAAACTATGAGCAATAACGCAGAACGAGCATCTCTCTCGTTCCTGAGAGCCACAGTCTCTCCGACTGCCAGGCACAGTCACCTGTCCCACCTCGACAGGGAGGCGGGCGAGAGCTGGGGTCCTGGAGGCCGGAGACAGGTGCCAAGAGCAGGTCAGCATCAGGAGTCACAGCGTGACTGCACACTGATGGACTCCCCCAAGCCCGCCAGCGGGCCCTCCCCCCCCAGCTCCTCCCATTCAGGCCTTGATGGACTCCCCCAAGCCCGCCAGCGGGCCCTCCCCCCCAGCTCCTCCCATTCAGGCCTTGATGGACTCCCCCAAGTCTGCCAGCGGGCCCTCTCCCCCAGCTCCTCCCATTCAGGCCTTGATGGACTCCCCCAAGTCCACCAGCAGGCCCTCTCCTCCCACTCCCCCTACTCAGGCCCTCCAGGAAGTCAACACTCGTCCAAGGTCACACGGTCCAGAAGTAAGCGGCAGGCTAGGATTCAGTCCACACTGTGTCTACCCGGCCCCCAGCGGCCCTACCCTGGGCTGTGTCTACCCAGTCCCAGGCCGTGGTCAGGGGCCCTCGTGCGTCAGACCGAACTGGTTGGGGGGGGGGTGGTGGTGGAGGGAAGCTTAGTGAAAACCAGGCTGCCCTGCAGAATGGCATCTCTAGAGTGGGACTGAGAAGTGCCCGCATCTCAGCTGATCAGCATCCCCGAGTCCGAAAGCCCCTGTTCTCTTCTGCGCACAAGCCACGGAGACCCGGGTTTGAGGGGGGTCCTGCCACCCGGGCTCTGCCTCACCCAGCCCTGCGGCAAGAAGATGAAGCCACAGCCTCTGCTGTGGGAGCCAGAGCCCTGGCCGTGCCCCGGGGGCCCAGACTCGGGGTGGGGGCGCCCGCACAGGCCCCTGCTGCCCGGCTCCAGCCCTCCTGGTAGCAAGGCCAGTGGGGACTCTGTATTATTACATTATCTGCTGGGTCCCCCGTGCCTAGGAGAGCAGCTGTCCCATAGGACGTGCTCAAAAATGACTGGAGACAGGGAAGGAGAGGGAGGGAGACACGGAGTCGGGGAAAGAGGGGGGAAGCGAGGGCAGGAGTCATGGCGAGCTGGTCCTGACGATGGACACTGGGGCTCTTCAGCCACACCCCAGAGTCCCGGAAAGTGCCACCCAGAAGCCATTCGTTCTTTCCCGCACCGACTGGCACACTGGGAACAACTGGGAACAAGGTGTCGACTGAGCGAGTGGGGGAAGCGAGGAACCGTGGGTGGGGCATCCCACACCGTCACGGACAGCTTGCAGGTGCAGGGCTCCAGGTGACGCCCCGACCAGAGACGGCCACCAGCCCCGGCACTGTCTGTGTCACCGCACAGAAAGGACACACACAGGGTGCCCAGCACACCTGAGGAGGGAGGGAACAGGCGCTGAGAGCCGAGGTATCTTGTCTGAGAGCCAACTTCCAGGAAGCGGGGGAGGCAGGATGATCCGACAAGCTCTCCCGGGTCCCCAAAGGGCTGAGGACCCCAGGACAGCTCTCCAGCCCCCGGGAGCTCTGCCTCTGCTGTCGCCTCCCACCCGGACCCGGACAGGCCCTGGGCTGCTGGCCTCGCTGTGGGGTGAACGCGCCCTCCAGCCACCATCTCAGCTGCAGGGACCACATTCTGCAGAGGCGTCTTGGGTTGTCACGTAACCTTATGAAGCTTTTCCTCGGGCATTAAAGGTTGCCCGCACCCACCCCCTGCTCACGGGGCCGCACCCCACATGCACAGGCTGAATAATTAACGGGAGAACAAAGTTCCTGAGCAGAGAGCTGTGTGACCTTCTCCAGGAAGACAAGGCCCCTGGGAGCCCCCGCCTCTCCTCCCCTCTACAGCAGAGCAGCCTGGGGCTGGCAACAGACACAGAGAGCACCCCGCTCTGTGCCTCCCAGGATGCGGTCTGGTTCCCTGAACACGTGTTTGTCTAGGGACTGAGTTCTCATTGGAATGCTTTCTGGTGGCTTTGGTCTGGGGTTTCAGGAAGATGAAGATACTTTGTAAAAAGCTAACTGTCAGACTCCTTCCTGCCTCTCCTTGCAGAGGGGTGGGGGCCGTGCTGGCTCTCTGTCTCCTGTCCTGCCCTCCAGTTGGGGAAGGAGTTTCCCGGGCCCTTGTCTGCTCTGGCCAGCCCGCAGAACCAGATCCCAGAACCTCTCTCATGCCTGGAGGCGTCCAGAAATCCCCAGATGTCGGCAAGTCCCTGTGGCCTCCGTCCTCGGTCTCCTACCAGCTCCGAGTGCTGCCGTCCACTGACCTCTCCACTGCCCCGCTCTCCTCTCCCCTCTCGGGACGGAGCCCCCACCAGGCTCCACACACCAGGCATCTCGTACGTCAGACTCGACTCGTTTCTGCCGAGGGCTTTCATGTCCAGAGTGGATGAGAGCAACCAGCTGGCAGGAGCAGCAGAAGCCCTCTGGCTGTCCAACCACTTCTCAGAGGCTGGGCTTCCTGGACGATTCTCCTGGGTCACAAATTAGAAGCACCCACCCGTCCAACGGGACCAAGAAAGTTTCCAGCACAAAGCGTGAGCCCATGCATTAGCTTTAGAGGCCCAAGTGGCGACAGCCAGCTTTATCACAGCACCTGAACCTGCCGGTGGGCACAAGAAACACACCAGAAGGCCCACGGCATCCTTCACGAAGGTGCTGAGGCCCCGGGCCGGCTCTGGCCGTAGAGGACCCCGGAGACGTCACCCCCCCTTGGGGAGCACCGCCCAGGGTTCAGCTCCCTGCAGGCTGGAGTGTGCCAGGCAGATGGCGGCAGTGAGTCGCTGGTCCCCAAACTCCCCTGGCCCTGCGAGGATCCCCAGCTCTCGGGTCGTTCCCAGGCCTCTAGGAAGGATCCCAGTCACGTCAGGCCTGACAAGTAACACCTGTGGGCTTGAGGGGACGCGGCTGGGCAGGTGTGACCACGCC